>NC_045439.1:40977419-41062259 GCF_002776525.5 Piliocolobus tephrosceles | reverse complement strand
TCCTCCCCTCCTTCCCTCCCTCCTTCCTCCCCTCTCCCTCTCCCTCTCTCTCTCCTCTTTTGTTCTCTTCTCTTTGAGACAGTGTCTTGCTCTGATGCCCCGGCTGGAGTATAGTGGTGTGATCTTGGCTCTCTGTAGCCCCGAGCTCCTGAGCTGAAGCAGCATTCTCACCTCAGTCACCCAAGTAGCTGGGATTACAGGCGCCCGCCACCACACCCAGCTTATTTTTGTATTTTTTGTAGAGATGAGGTTTTGCTATGTCGGCCAGGCTGGTCTCGAAGTGATTCGCTCTAGTGACCTCTAGTGATTCGCTCATGTTGGCCTCCAAGTGTTCTGGAATTGCAAGTGTGAGCCACCATGCCCGGATGGGTCCACTTATTTATTATTATTATTTTTTGAGACAGAATCTCACTCTGTCACCGAGGCTGGAGTGCAGTGGTGGGATCTCAGCTCACTGCGATCACCACCTCCCAGGTTCAAGTGATTCTCCTGCCTCAGCCTCCCGAGTAGCTGGGATTATAGGCACCCGCCACCATGCCTGGCTAAGTTTTGTATTTTTAGTAGAGATGGGTTTCACCATGTTGTCCAGGCTGGTCTCGAACTCCAGACCTCAAGTGTCCACCTGCCTTAGGCTCCCAAAGTGCTGGGATTACAGGCGTGAGCCACCATGCCCAGCCCGGGTCCACTTATTCTAAGAGAACTCTGTCACTGCTTTTTTTGGGAACTTACATTTAATCATTAGATACTCATTCTTTGCCTCTTGAGATATTTCTGTTTTTTAAAAGCCCTTATTTAAAATGTAAAAAAAAAAAAATTATGGTAAAAGTAATGATGTTACCCATAAACAAAGTTTTAAAATTGGTTGCCTATTAGCCAAACAGTGGCCTGCAGTGGTAACCAACTTCTGAAAAGATTATACCTTTTTTCTCATTCAAATATTCCCCCTCCTGCAGAGCTTCTTCAATTTTAATGTGTATATAAATCACTTGAGGATCTTGGTAAAATACTGATTCTGATTCAGTATGTCCCTGGGTTAAGGCCTGAGATTGTACATTTCTGACAAGCTCCCAGGGGAGGCTGAAGCTACTGGTCCCTAGACCAGACTTTTTTTCTCCCTTCCCTCACTTGAGAACTACTTTTTTGGCTTAGATCCAATGTTTGACTTGGATGGCTGAGTAGTGAACGATCATAAAGTAGGAGTTTCTATTGTAAGCCTGCCTGTCTAGAAGTATTTTGAGCAATTTTAGTAGAGCTATTTATAGCTGTTTCTTTCCAGGTGGGATCAGAGAACTATATGCTTCTGAATAGGTTAAATTTTCTTCCATAATATAATGCTGCCCTGAATGCAGAAACGTGCCTATCACTTGTAATTTTCCTGGAAGGCGTGAGGCTGTTTGGTAATTGTGTACATATTTAAGGGAAACTGAGTCATGGAGGACAGGAGGGAACAGTTAACAAATTCATGCATCAGATAATTTACTTTCATTAAAGCCATTGTTACTCTTATTTATTGATTGTTCCTGATGATAGGACATCTGTAGATTTCAAAAAGTGTGTTTGGTGTGAATTTCATACTAATGGCATTTCTCTGCTTTTGACAGTTTCATATACTTAAACTTGTCATCAAAACATAGCATCCTGTCTTGAGCCACATAAATAGTAGTCTTCCTTAATGAAACTTTGAATAGAGCCCAAATTTATGAAATTGTTAATCGCTCTTTACATCTAGATTTTACTTTTAGTAAAGTAATACCTATCTGCTAACGCAGATAGAAAGGTAATCTTTTATTTGGTTGCCATCCTTCAAGAGTCTCTCTCTGCCCTTCCCTCCCTCCCTTCCTGGATCTTTCCTTTTGTCTTTACAGACCTAGATTTTGAAAGGTTCTAGGTTCCTTTTGTCTGTTGATGCTATGTAAATGTTATCCTTAAGTTTTTAATTCAAGCTACAAGTAGACAAATAATATGTCTCATAATTAGCTGGGTGAGTTAAAATGAAAGTTAAGGATTCAGGGGATTCCTACAGATGGGTAAAAAAAAAAGCTCATTGTTAGGATCCTTAACAAAGCATTTTGATTGTCATATGGAGACCTTTGCATGAACACAAATGTTCATATTTGAATATTTATAGGAGATAATCTGTCAGAATTACTGTTATTTTAATTTGCCAAGCTTGGCTGATTGCCATAGTTGGATGTTAGTTGAGTTCAAGATGAAGAATTGTAAATATGTTCTGGTGTGGGACATGGTTTTTGTCCTTGAAGCTGTTTGAATTTCTTACTTCTCTCACCTATACCCCCTTCTTTAAAACTGTGAGGCTTTTTTGTATTACGTGAACTTTCATGTTCTTTTTTAGGAAGAAATATTAAAGTAGTATGTTAACTGTATGGATTAAAACATTTTTTTAAACTAAATTTGTTGACATTTGGTGATCAGGAATTGTTTAAATAATTTTAACTATTTGTCCAATCTTTGCTTCAAAGGACCCATAGGGATGTATATCTTATTTATCTTATTTGAATGGTTTTGTGTGAGATATGTTTCACATTAACAACAAAGAAAATGTAGACTGCTAGATAATTAATTTTTCCCCTTTATTTTATCTCATTTGAACAGCTAATAATTTTAGTGGCCCAGATTCAAGCAATAATTCCTGTCTTCGTAATTGTCATGTGGTTTTGTCAGCTTCTTATGTTCTAGGGGAAGGAAGGTAAGACTTTTTTTTATATATATTGAAATAACTTGGTTAATAAATACCTTTTTTCTCTTTTTAGAAGCCAGGAACCCTGTTCTCTTTCCGTAGTGTCTCCTCACTCAGAAAACATTGTATTCTCCTGCCTCAGCCTCCTGAGTAGCTGGGATTACAGGTGCCCACCACCATGCCTGGCTAATTTTTTTTGTATATTTAGTAGAGACAGGATTTCACCTTGTTGGCCAGGCTGGTCTCGAACTCCTGACTTCAGGTGATCTGCCTGCCTTGGCCTCCCAAAGTGCTGGGATTACTGGCATGAGCCACTGCACAGGAGAATGGCTTGAACCTGGGAGGTGGAGGTTGCAGTGAGCTGAGATCATGCCATTGGCACGCCAGTCTGGGCGACATGAGTGAAACTCCATCTCAAGAAAAGAAAGAAAGGAAAAAAAAAGCCCAACACATTGTATTACTTATTGATGCAGTATCACTCTTCCTACTGAGACAACATTATTTTAGCTTTAGAGATGATATATAGTGGCTTTCTCAAAGTCATATGACATTTTTTTGGGAGCAGGGCTGTATTCTGTACCCCATGTGCTAAGCTATCTTGTCTCATATAACTAGCCACTGTTACCTGAATAGTTTAGTTTTACATGTATAACCACTGACTTGACTAGTCTTAATTGTCTTTATTTCTGTATCTCTTAGAAACTGACATAATTGAATCAGTTTTGTTGGTTATTACTTTAGTTAGAAAGTATGTCAAGTACTACAGGTCAGCATTTCAGTGTTTTTTTTTTTTTTTTTTTTTTTTTTTTTGAGACAGAGTCTCGCTCTGTCGCCCAGGCTGGAGTACAGTGGCGCGATCTTGGCTCACTGCAACCTCCACCTCCTGGGTTCACGCCATGCTCCAGCCTTAGCCTCCTGAGTAGCTGGGACTACAGGCACCCTCCATCACACTCGGCTAATTTTTTGTATTTTTAGTAGAGGCGGGGTTTCACCGTGTTAGCCAGGATGGTCTCGATCTCCTCACCTCATGATCCGCCCCCCTCAGCCTCGCACAGTGCTGGGATTACAGGCGTGAGCCACTGTGCCCGGCCTACATCTCAGTTTTACTGAGACTTTGTTTTGGAGTTTCAGGAATATGGGGTCTCAGGAATATATTTTGTATTTGGAAAATTAAGAGTGAAATTTTATAGCATTTTCTGTCTTTCACAATCATCTATCTTCATTCTCATTTGATTGTTTTTGCTATATTATTTTTTTCTAGAAAATTTTATATAATCTTCCTTGTTACTACTTTTGCCTATTCTTTTTATGACCATCTCCAAGTCATTTCCCTTGTATCTCACCCTAATTCCTTATTATCTTCCTAGGAAAACTTATTTGTCCAACTCTGTAGCTATCCTCTGGCTGGATAACAAAATCATTAATAATTCCTTAAGGTGTTACCCTAGCTACTAATTTTGTAATAGTCCACCGTGTGTTCACTGTGTAAAGGGTTCAGAGGTGACTGTTTTACCTAATGCACCACAGATGTGGAAGTAATAATAAAATGTGCATATATGTAAAGTGAAGATATTGCTAATACTTCTCTCGGGTCTGGCCATTCTGATATGCTTGCTAAGTTTGGAGGCTTATTTTATAATGGTTCTTTTGGAATTCTTAAGGTGAATTAGATATTATGTTTACCTTAAATTTTAATTGGTATGCTTTTGGTTAAGTAAGTTAAAAGTCAATGGAATAAAAGTTAAGCCAGCAATATAAAAAGTAGTAAGCCATTTTTCAGTGTGATTTGAGAAACAATTTAGCTGTATTTCTTGCTATAAAAAAGCAGCAAAGAACAATATACAGTGGACTAAGATTTTCTATGTAAATTAATTTTGATCAAAGTTAATTCCATGTTGATAGCAAATGTTGGGGATTGGCATCCATATGTCAAATTTAACATAAAAATTTAGTTTTCTACTGTTTTTTTTTTTTCCCTTAGGAGGAAGAACTGTAAATCTTAAATTTGTATAGAAGGTATGATAATGTTGTTTTAATAAACAGGATTTGTTATTTTGAAAATTGGGTAGTAAGGACAACCAGTGAATTATACTACTTATTGATTTTTTTAAAACAATTATTTTTAATTTTTGTGGATTCATAATAGGTATATGTATTTATGGGATACATGAGATGTTTTGACACAGCATACAATGTGTAAAAGTCACATCATGGACAATGCACTATCCCTCCCCTCAAGCATTTATCCTCTGTGTTACAAACAATCCAAGTACACTCTTAGTTATTTAAAAATGTACAATTAAATTATTGATTGCGGCAGCGCCCCTCACACAGGGGCACCAGCTGTGGGGGTCTGCCCGCAGCCTCTGACCAGGCCACGGATGAATAAAGTACACTGACACACAGATACTCTGTTTTGCCAGTCCAGCCGAGGGTGTCTCAGCTGCTTACAGACTCCCTGGAGAGTTCTGTAAACAGTTGTGACCATGACCTTGATCAGCAAGTGAGACTGGCATTTATGCAGTAAGATCAATTAACAAAAGCTTGAGTCAACACCATTAGAGGGTAATTGACATTGTGGACTTTCCAAGTAAAAAGCACTTAAGCACCCTGGTACATCAAAGGTTAGTCTTAAGATTTTATGAGTAAACAAGCTAACTAGGTAAACTGCTCTGCCTTCCTTTATTACTACTTTAATTTGTTTAAAGGTAAAGATCAGGTTGCCTTCAACCATATCTATTCCTGAAGTTATGCAAACTTCTTGGCTTTCCAAGAAGATTGTGTCTATCTCTAAAACTATCTTTAATATTTTTCCCACCAGCCTGATTGAACCCAAGTAACTGATTATAGTCACTCTGTTGTGCTATCAGATACTAGGTTTCACTCATTCGTCCTGGTTTTTTGTACCCATTAACCATCCCCACCTCTCCCTCATCCCACCACTGCCTCTCCCAGCCTCTAGTAACCGTCCTTTTTCCATGGGTTCAATTGTTTTGATTTTTAGATCTCACAAATAAGTGAGAACATGAGATGCTTGTCATTCTTTGCCTGACTTATTTCACTTAATGCAGTGACCTCCGGTTCCATCTGTGTTGCAAATGACAGGATCGCATTCTCTTTTATGGCTGAGTAGTACTCCATTGTGTATATGTACCACATTTTCTTTGTTCATTTGTCTGCTAATGGACACTTAGGTTGCTTTCAAATCTTGGCTATTGTAAACAGTGCTACAGTAAACATGGGAGTGCAGATATCTCTCTGATATACTGATTTCCTTTTTTGGGGTATATATCTAGCAGTGAGATTGCTAGATCATATGGTAGCTCAATTTTTAGTTTTTTAAGGAACGTCCAAACTGTTCTTCATAGCAGTTGTACTAATTTACATTCCCACCAACAGTGTATGAGGGTTCTCTTTTTTCCATATCTTTGCCAGCATTGATTATTGCTTGTCTTTTGGATAAAAGCCATTTTAACTGGAATAAGATGATATCTGATTGTAGTTTCGATTTGCATTTCTCTGATGATCAGTGATGTTGAGCACTTTTTTAATTTTTTCATTTTTTAAATTTTTTTATTATGAGATGGAGTCTCGCTCTGTTGCCAGGCTGGAGTGCAGTGGCACCAATCTTGGCTCACTGCAACCTCCATCTCCTAGGTTCAAGCAATTCTCCTGCCTCAGCCTCCCTAGTAGCTGGTACTACAGGTGCACACAGCCATGCCTGGCTAATTTTTTTTTTTTGTATTTTCGTAGAGATGGGGTTTCACCATGTTGCCCAGGCTGGTCTCAACTCCTGAGCTCAGGCAGTCTGCCTGCCTCAACCTCCCAAAGTGCGAGGATTACAGGCATGAGCCACTGTGCCCAGCCGAACACTTTTTCATATGTGTGTTTGCTAGTTGTATGTCTTTTTTTTTTTTTTTTTGTGAGAAATGTCTATTCAGATCTTTTGCCTAGTTTTTAATTGGATTATTAATTTTTTCCTGTGGAGTTGTTTGAAGTTTTTTTTGTTTTTTTTTCTTTTTCTTTTTGAGATGGTGTATTGCTCTTGTTGCCTAGGTTGGAGTGCAGTGGTGTGATCTCGGCTCACTGTAACCTCCACCTCCCGGGTTCAAGCGATTCTCCTGCCTCAGCCTCCCAAGTAGCTGGGATTATAGGTGCCTGCCACCACGCCCAGCTAATTTTTTGCATTTTTAGTAGAGATGGGGTTTCACCATGTTGGCCAGGGTGGTCTTGAACTCCTGACCTCAGGTAATCTATCTGCTTTGGCCTCCCAAAGTGCTGGGATTACAGGTGTGAGCCACTGTGCTTGGCCGAGCTTCTTTTGTATTCTGGTTATTAATCCTTTGTCAGATGGGTAGTTTGCAAATATTTTCTTCCATTGTGTAGATTGTCTGTTTGTTGGTTGTTTACTTTGCTGTGGAGAAGCTTTTTAACTTGATGTGATGCCATTTGTCCATTTTGGCTTTGGTTGCCTGTGCTTGTGAGGTATTACTTAAGAAATCATTACCCAGACTAATATCCTGGAGAGTTTCCCCAGTGTTTTAGTCATTTCGTAGTTTGAGGTCTTTGATTTTTGTCTTTAATCAATATTTTGATTTGATTTTTGTGTATGGTGAGAGATAGGAGTTTAGTTTCATTCTTCTGCATATGGATATCCAGTTTCCAAGCACCATTTATTGAAGAAACCGTCTGTTCTGCCATGTATGTTTTTGGCACCTTTGTCAAAAATGAGTTCACTGTAGGTGTGTGGATTTTTTTCTGGGTTTCTCGGTTCTATTGGTCTCTGTGTCTGTTTTTATGCCAGTACCATGTTGTTTTGTTTACTGTAGTTCTTAATACAGTTTGAAGTCAGTAAATGTGATTCCTCTAGTTTGGTTCTTTCTGCTTAGGATGGCTTTGGTTATTCTGAGTCTTTTGTGGTTCCCTATAAATTTTAGGATTTTTTTTTTTAAATATCTCTGTAAAGAATGTCATTGGTATTTTGATAGGGATTGCATTGAATCTGTGGATTGGTTTGGGTAGTATGGACATTTTAACAATATTGATTCTTCCAATCCATAAACATGGAATATCTTTCCACTTTTGGTGTCCTCTTCAATTTCCTTCATCAGTATAGTACAGTTTCTGTTACAGAGATCTTTCACTTATTTGGTTAATTCCTAGGTATGTATGTATTTATTTATTTTGGTGGCTATTGTAAATGGGACTACTTTTAAAATTTTTCAGTTTGTTCACATTTCGCATATAGAAATACTACTTATTTTTGTATGTTGATTTTGTATCTTGCAACTTTATTGAATTAGTTTGCCAGTTCTTAATATTATCAGTTCTAATAGGTTTTTGGTGGATTTTTTAGGTTTTTCCAAGTATAAGATCATATCATTTTTTCATGTGTCTGTTGGCTGTATGCATGTCTTCTTTTGAGAATCCTTTGCCCACTTTTTGATGGGGTTGTTTGTTTGTTTTTTTTGTAAATTTGTTTGAGCTCTTTGTAGGTTCTGGATATTAGCCCTTTGTCAGATGAGTAGATTGCAAAAATTCAACCCCATTCTGTAGGTTGCCTGTTCACTCTGATGGTAGTTTCTTTTGCTATGCAGAAGCTCTTTAGTTTAATTAGATCCCATTTGTCAATTTTGGCTTTTGTTGCTGTTGCTTTTGGTGTTTTAGACATGAAGTCCTTGCCCATGCCTATGTCCTGAATGGTATTACCTAGGTTTTCTTCTAGGGTTTTTATGGTATTAGGTCTAACATTTAAGTCTCTAATCCATCTTGAATTAATTTTTGTATAAGGAGTAAGGAAAGGATCCATTTTCAGCTTTCTACTTATGGCTAGCCAGTTTCCCAGCACCATTTATTAAATAGGGAATCCTTTCCCCATTTCTTGTTTTTCTCAGGTTTGTCAAAGATCAGATGGCTGTAGATGTGTGGTATTATTTCTGAGGACTCTGTTCTGTTCCATTGGTCTATATCTCTGTTTTGGTACCAGTACCATGCTGTTTTGGTTACTGTAGCCTTGTAGTATAGTTTGAAGTCAGGTAGCATGATGCCTCCAGCTTTGTTCTTTTGACTTAGGATTGTCTTGGTAATGCGGGCTCTTTTTTGGTTCCATATAAACTTTGAAGCAGTTTTTTCCAATTCTGTGAAGAAAGTCATTGGTAGCTTGATGGGGATGGCATTGAATCTATAAATTACCTTGGACAGTATGGCCATTTTCACGATATTGATTCTTCCTATCCGTGAGCATGGTATGTTCTTCCATTTGTTTGTGTCCTCTTTTATTTCACTGAGCTTGTCATCACTGGCCATCAGAGAAATGCAAATCAAAACCACAATGAGATACCATCTCACACCAGAATGAATGGCAATCATTAAAAAGTCAGGAAACAACATGTGCTGGAGAGGATGTGGAGAAATAGGAACACTTTTACACTGTTGGTGGGATTGTAAACTAGTTCAACCATTATGGAAAACAGTATGGCGATTCCTCAAGGATCTAGAACTAGAAATACCATTTGACCCAGCCATCCCATTACTGGGTATGTACCCAAAGGATTATAAATCATGCTGCTATAAAGACACATGCACACATATGTTCACTGCGGCACTATTCACAATAGCAAAGACTTGGAATCAATCCAGATGTCCATCAGTGACAGACTGGATTAAGAAAATGTGGCACATATACACCATGGAATACTATGCAGCCATAAAGAAAGGATGAGTTTGTGTCCTTTGTAGGGACATGGATGCAGCTGGAAACCATCATTCTCAGCAAGCTGTCGCAAGAACAGAAAACCAAACACCGCATGTTCTCACTCATAGGTGGGAACTGAACAATGAGATCACTTGGACTCGGGAAGGGGAACATCACACACCGGGGCCTATTATGGGGGAGGGATTGCATTGGGAGTTACACCAGATGTAAATGACGAGTTGATGGGTGCTGAGGAGTTGATGGGTGCAGCACACCAACATGGCACAAGTATACATATGTAACAAACCTGTACATTGTGCACATGTACCCTAGAACTTAAAGTTTAAAAAAAAAAAAAGATCATATCATCTGCAAACAAGGATAACTTGACTTACTCCTTTACAATTTGGATGCCCTTTATATTTTTCTCTTGTCTAATTGCTCTCGCTAGGAGTCCCAGTACTATAATGAATAATAGTGGTGAAAGTGGGCATCCTTGTTATGTTCCAGATCATAAAAGACAGGCTTTCAGTTTCTCCCCATTCAGTGTGATACTAGTTGTGGGTCTGTTGTGTATGGCTTTTATTGTGTTTATGTGTGTTTCTTCTATACTCATGTTTTTGAGGGTTTTTATTAATGAAGGGATGCTGAATTTTATCAAATGTTTTTTCAGCATTAATTGAAATGGTCATATGGTTTTTTGTCTGTCATTTTTTGTGATATGGTGTATCACTTTGATTGATTTGTGTATGTTGAACCATTCTGGTGTCCCAGGGATAAATCTCACTTGGTCATGATGGATGATCTTTTTAATGAGTTGTTGAGTTCAATTTGGTAGTTTTTTGTTATGGATTTTTGTATGAATATTCATCAGGGATATTGGCCCTTATTCTTCTTTTGATGTGTCTGTTTATGGTTTTGGTACCAGGGTAATAATAGGGGCCTTGCAGAATGAGTTTGGAAGTACTCCCCCCTCCTCTGGTTTTCGGAATAGTTTGAGTAGAATTGGTATTAGTTCTTCATTAAATGTGTAGTAGAATTTAACAGTGTAACCATTGGGTCACAGGCTTTTCTTTACTGTCAGACTTTTAATTATGGCTTCAATTTCATTATTATTGGTCTGTTTTGGTTTTGGATTTCTTCATGTTTCAATCTTGGTAGGTTGTATGTGTCTAGGAATTTGTCCATTTCTTCTAAGTTTTCCAATTTATTGGCATATATTTGCTAATAGTAGCCACTAATGATTCTTTGGATTTCTGTGGTATCAGTTGTAGTGTCTCCTTTGTCATCTCTGATTTATTTGGATCTTCTTTTTTTCTTAGTCTGGCTTAAGGTTTGTCTGTTTTAACTTTTCCAGCAACCAACTTTTTGATTCATCTTTTGTATTTTCTTTATTTCAATTTCCTGTATTTCTTC
Source organism: Piliocolobus tephrosceles (assembly GCF_002776525.5). Classification (NCBI taxonomy): domain Eukaryota; kingdom Metazoa; phylum Chordata; class Mammalia; order Primates; family Cercopithecidae; genus Piliocolobus; species Piliocolobus tephrosceles. The sequence goes on along the minus strand of NC_045439.1, from coordinate 41,051,451 downwards.
TCTCATCTTTATTATTTATTTTCTTCTACTACTTTTGAGTTTGTTTTTTCCTCTTGCTTTTTTAGTCCTTAAAATGCATTGTTAGCTTGTATATTTAAAGTTTTTCTTCCTTTTTTTGATGTAGGCACTTGTAGCTATAAACTTCCCTCTTAGTACAGCTTTTACTGTATTCCAAAGGTTTTGGTATATTATTTTTCCATTATTATTTGTTTCAAGAAAGTTTTCAATTTTCTTCTTAATTTCTTCATTGACCCACTTGTCATTCAGGGGCATATCGTTTAATTTACATGTATTTGTATCGTTTCCAAAATTCCTCTTGCTGTTGATTTCTATTTTTATTCTATTGTGGTCAGAGATGTTTGATATTATGTGTTTTTTTTTCTTTAAGCGTTTTAAGACTTGTTTTGTGACCTAACATATGGTCTATCCTTGAGAATGATCCATATGCTAAAGAAAAGAATGTGTATTCTATAGCTGTTGGAAGAAATATTCTTTAAATATCTATTAGATCCATTTGGTCTATTTCTTTGTTGATTCTCTGCCTAGAAGATCTGTTCAGTGCTGAAAGTGGGATGTTGAAGTCTCCAGCTATTATTGTGTTGGAGTCTTTCTCTCTTTAGCTCTAATAATATTTGCTTTATATATCTGGGTGCTCCACTGTTGGGTGCATATATATTAAAATACTTACAATTTTTATATCCTCTTGCTGAATTGACCTCTTTATTATTACATAGTGACCTTCTTTGTCTCTTCTTACAGTTTTTGTCTTGAAATCTATTTTGTCTGATAGAAATATAGCTTCTCCTACTCTGTTTTGGTTTCTATTGGCATGGAATGTCTTTTGCATTTCTTTATTTTCAATCTGTTTGTGTCTTTATAGGTGAAGTGTACTTCTTGTAGGCAACAGATTAATGGGTCTTCTTTTTTTTTTTATCCATTCAGCTATCCCGAGTCTTGTGATTGGAGAGAGTTTAGTCCACTTACACTCAGTGTTATGATTGACAAACAAGGACTTATTCCTGCCATTTTGTAATTTTTTTCTGGATATTTTGTGGTCTTCCCTTACATCTTTCTTTCCTTCGTGTCTTCCTGGATGTTACAGCCTACTACACACCTAGGGTATATGGTATAGCCTATTGCTTCTAGGCTACAAACCTGTACAGCATGTTACTGTACTGAATATTGTAGGCAGTTCTAACACAGTGGTAAGTATTTGTGTACCTAAACATATCTAAACATAGAAAAGGTACAGTACATTTATGGTATTTATAATCTTTATTTTTGTAGACAGAGTCTTGCTCTGTTGCCCAGGCTGCAGTGCGGTGGCACAATCTCGGCTCACTGCAACTTCTGCCTCCTGGTTTAAGCAATTCTCATGCCTCAGCCTCCCAGGTAGTAGCTGAGATTATAGGTGTGCACCATCATGCTCAGCTAAGTTTTGTATTTTTAGTAGAGATGGGGTTTCACCATATTGTCCAGGCTGGTCTTGAACTCCTAGTCTCAAGAGATCCTCTGCCTTGGCCTCCCAAAGTGCTGGAATTATAGGCAGAAGCCTTTGTGCCTGGCTGGGGGGTATTTATAATCTTATGGGAATACTCATATATGCAGTTCGTTGTTCACTAAAAACATCATCATGCAGTGCATGACTTTACTTTGTATGAAAAGTTGCTGAACATTCTAAAGGAGATATGAAAGTAACTTAGGATGGATTTTTGTTAGAAAATTGTGATGTTTTTGTCAGCTGCGGTGGCTCACGCCTGTAATCCCAGGACTTTGGGAGGCCGAGGCGGGTGGATCACGAGGTCAGGAGTTCAAGACCAGCCTGGCCAAGATGGTGAAACCTTGTCTGTACTAAAAATACAAAAATTAGCTGGACTTGGTGGCGGGCACCTGTAATTTCAGCTACTCTGGAGGCTGAGGCAGTTGCTTGAACCTGTGAGGCGGAGGTTGCAGTAAGCCAAGATCACGCCACTACACTCTAGCCTGGGCGACAGAGTGAGGCTCTGTCTCAAAAAAAAAAAAAAAAGATGTGCAAAAATGTGTTGTATGCCTGGTACCCTGGTACCTCTTTGGCATGCAACTTTGTGTTTTCCTCCTTCCTTTGGCATAAGTAATATTTGGATTTCACTGTTTGAATTCAGTGATTACTTGGTTGTGGAATCAAATTATTTTGTCTTTCCAAACCTCATTTTTCTCTAACATAAAATCAGTAATACACACTTTATGAAGTAGTGGTTGAAATTCAGTTCCTGGTGTAGTCTAGGAAGTTTTTCTTGAATCTGAATGTCAAATTGCTGAAAACTTGTATGAATTTGTGAATTTTGCTGTGTAGATCTTTTGGACATGAAAATGACAATATCTTTTTAAGAATTAAATAGTATGCTAGGCGCGGTGGCTCAAGCCTGTAATCCCAGCACTTTGGGAGGCCGAGACGGGCGGATCACGAGGTCAGGAGATCGAGACCATCCTGGCTAACACGGTGAAACCCCGTCTCTACTAAAAAATACAAAAAAAAATTAGCCGGGCATGGTGGCGGGTGCCTGTAGTCCCAGCTGCTCGGGAGGCTGAGGCAGGAGAATGGCGTGAACCTGGGAGGCGGAGCTTGCAACGAGCCGAGATCTGGCCACTGCACTCCAGCCTGGGCAACAGAGCAAGAATCCGTCTCAAAAAAAAAAAAAAAAAAAAAAAAGAATTAAATAGTAGGAGAAATATACTAAGGGAAAGTAGGTCTCTAGAGTGTTTTCATGGGGACTCTACAGTAGCTTACTGCATTACGGTTACTGTAATTCATCAAGATAATAGGGAAATTATGCATCCAAAGGATTTATTTACTTGAAATAGCACCTCTAGAAAGGGGTATTCGTAGAACAGTAATTTAGGAAGTGAGACACTTGAACATACCTCTTTCTTTCTTTCTTTCTTTCTCTTTCTTTCTTTCTTTCTTTCTTTCTTTCTTTCTTTCTTTCTTTCTTTCTTTTTAATCTTAGGTAACTTTAGATTTTAATAAGATTTCACTATATAATGTTTTGTGGGCAGATGTTGGAAAATAAATCTACTGAAAATTTCCCAGTTTAGTAATTACCAAAGAACTAATAAACCAATATTAAAGTTTAGTTAGAAAATTAAAATCAGGACTCATAAACAAATCATGTTAAATGAGTTATGGATTAAATGAATGTTATTGTTGAGTTTAACTATGTGTCAAATCAGTATAATTTCTTTGACATAATCACATTATAGACATCAATGTATGTGTGGTACATTGTATTACAAAGGGTTACAAAGTGATGAACCTAGTGAGTTTGTATTTTTAAGGATGTTATAGACCTATGAATTTCAATTATATTTGTTTAAATGTGAATCACTTTTATAAGCAGCAGCAAAATATCATTGCCTTTGTATTTTGTAGCAGGTGAGTCAGCTTTTGTATATATTCAGATAATTATAAATTTTAATTTATTTTATTTTGACTAAAGTTTATGAGATAATTTAGGATATTGTTTGCTAATCACTTTAAAGTAATCTAAGTTTAGCTGGTTGTGGTCATGTGTGCCTGTAGTCCCAACTACTCTGGAGGCTGAGGTGGGAGGATCACTTGAGCCTAGGAATTTGAGGGTGTTGTGTGCTATCGTTACGCTTGTGAATAATCACAGCATGGTACTCTATTAGGCAACATAGCAAGACCTTGTCTCTTATAAAAAAAGCAAAAAAAAAAAGAAATCTCAGTTTATAATTTTATTTGACATATTACAGCTCTTTATTTGACCCTGAAAGTGTTGCACCTAGAATAGCCTTTGCATGCGTAGTCCTTAACCCTGAAGAAAAAGATTAAAGAAAATAAAATCAAAACTTAGTTGAAAATCAGTAAGTGCGGACAGGCTTCTTCTGAGAAAATGGAAATGAATTTATGTGTAAATGTTAAAGGCATATGGATATGTTGATTATAGCCATCTTTAAGTGTTTTTGTTATAGGTAAACGGTTTGCAGAGTTAGAGTAAATGGATTAAAGGTATTGCTGAAATTAAAATAACTTTATTTTTCAAGTTTTTTTGGTATTATGTTTGTTTTTTCAGAAAACCAGATACTTAAATATAAAACTGGGTAATTATTTTTGTAACTATTTTATTAATAATTTAATGTTAACTACTAGAAGTCTATAATTTTATATTTAATATACAAAGTATTTGGCAAATGATTATTAAAATAATATCATAGTAATATACATCCCCCCCCTTTATTGTGGTAAAATATACATAACAAAATTTGACATTTAATCATTTTTAAGTATATAGTTCAGTGTTGTGCAACCATCATCACTATCCATCTCCAGAATGCTTTCATCATCCCGAAGTGAAACTCTGTGCCCATTACACAGTAATTTCCTGTTACTCACTATCTCCCCTTTAATCACTATTCTACTTTCTCTCTCTGTGATTTTGACTATTCTAAGTATCTCACATGAGTGGAACCACACAAAGTATGTCCTACGACTGGCTCATTGCATTTAGCATAGTGTCTTCAAGGTTCATCCATATTGTAGCATGTATCAGAATTTCAGTTCTATTTCATGCTGATTAATACTCCGTTATATGTATATACCACATTTTGCTTATCCATTTATCTGTCAGTGGACATTTACATTGTTTCTACCTTTTGGTTATTGTGAATAATTCTGCCTTGAACATTGGTATGCAAGTATCTGTTTTGCGTGGTAATATATTTTTCTATATATTTTAACATAAATTTATTACTTTAAATATTTTTACTTAAATAAGCTAGATAAATATCTGAATTTTCAGTGAATATTTATTGAATACCTTGTATATTGTAAGTATTGTGGAGATATAAAGAGTTACAATATCATGAAACTATGGTTTTAAAGAATTTACAGTCTAATAACAGTAATAGGGCATGTTTATAAAGACGCAGAACCTGGTACCATATGCTTTTTGAAGCTGAAGAGATATCTAAGCTCTGATGCAAACCAACATCCTTTCTTGCCGAGATTTTTGTTTGTTATCCTGAACAGTTAGGAGGCAGAATACATGGCCATAATCAACATATGCATATTCCATTCAAGCATAGCATTTAACCTTTAAGGATGAATTTTGGGGTGATCATATCAACATGGAAATTAGATCATGACATTTCTTTAAACAGTCTTCTCCATGGACCTTATCTTTAGGTGACTTACTTTCCTCCCAAACTGCCACCTGAACTCTGACCTCATTTCCTGTCGCCCACTCCCACCTTGCACTGGGTAGTTTTTTGTTGTGGATACATTTCTTATGTATGTAAACTGGCTTAAGTACAAATGACGTAAAAGGCATAAGGAGGAACTACATATGGGTTTCAAGGTTCTTTCCAGCTTTGTGATTCTAATTTAATCCCTGTGGTACCTGTATGTCGCCAATGAAAGAAAACAGAGTTAGCATCCTTAGAGGTTTCACAGCAGATCTGCTTTGTGGTGATTTTAAAGGCTAAAACTTTGAAATAAAAGCAGTTTGGTATGTTTCAGTGGTCTCCTTTTCTCCTCTTTCAGAGTAGTTTTCCTGGAAAAGCAGAATAAATTTTTTACGAATTTAGTCATAACTTTTGCAGTTTAATTGGACATTTTGGATTTTTCTGTGTGTGCAAGCTGGACCTTTTGAAGTTTAACACTGGAATACTAACATGAGAATGTTCCTACTCTTAATTTCCACTGAGCTAGACAAAAGGAAAACATGTATTTTAGATTCATATTTTCTTTGAATGATGTTTTGAAGCTCAAGATGAACTTTAAAAAACACAGCTAAGCAGAGCTTCTAAAAGGTAATACTGTAGTATTATTTTTTTCCTCCATATTAATCTACTTCGCTCCCCATAGTGAGCTTGAACTGTGAGTGGTAAAGACTTATTACTTTGTAGGGTATCCTGGCCCTAAAAATTAACCTTCTTTCTCAAAGCCTTCGGCCTATGAATGTGATGATTCTGTAAGCCTCTTAAGAACAGGGACTGTGGCTTCATTTTTATTTATTTTATTTTTCTTATTTATTTATTTATGAGACAGAGTCTCACTCTCTTGCCCAGGCTGGAGTGTAGTGGCTTGATCACGGCTCGCTGCAGTCTCTGCCTCCTGGGTTCAAGTGCATCTCATGCCTCCACCACCCAAGTAGCTGGGATTACGGGTGTGCACCACAATGCCTGGCTAATTTTTGTATTTTTTTGTAGAGATGGTGTTTTGCCATGGCCTGTCTCAAACTCCTCGCCTCAAGTGATCCACCTGCTTTGGCCTCCCAATGTTCTGGGATTATAGGCCTGAACTACTGTGCCAGGCTTGTGGTTTCATTTTTGTAAAACGTTCAGTAGAGTTGGTGCCTTGCACGTAATAAAATGATCTTCTGAGGTTATGATTCCACATAAAAAATGAAAACTTAAAAAAGGAGATAATTGCAGAAGCGAAGAAAGATGAATGAACAAGGATGGCCATTCTTCCATTCAACACATAATGAAGGTCTACTATGTATCAGACACTCCACTAAGTACTGGAAATACAGCAATGATAAATTAGACTCATTTTCTACACTTAGGGAATTTAGGTTGTCTAGAACAGGGAATAGCATGTAATAGGCACTTAAAAATATTTGAATACATGAATGTCTGTTTTGTAGAAAATGATTTAGGGTATAGAACATTTTAGTGAGGAAGTGGAGCGTATCCCATCGTATTAGAGATAATTCATTAAAAAAAAGGAAACTGTTTATTAATACAGAAAATACTTGAGTTGGTTATGGTAATACATAGAATGTAATACAGAAAAGCCCTTAAAAATAATGAGATATATATTGGCTGACACAGAAAGATATTCTAATTTACCTAATGTTGAATTAAACAAAGTAAGTTATTGAATAGGATATATGGAATGATTCCTTTAATGTAAGGTTACTTTATGTTTCTATAAAATGTCACAAGATATGGTGGAGAAATAACAATGAATGATTCTAACAGGAGATAAGTTTTTCGCTGATCTTTGCTCTATTCTTTATGTACTTCTGTGATTGTTTTACCGTGATCATGTGCTACTGTTTAAAAATAATAAAGCTGCTTAAAAATGTTTCTGGATAATTTTTTTTAAAACTTAATATCTGTATCTATAAGTAGTTATTAGTTGATAGTCTGTTGTCCTGTAAATGTAAAATGTATCATTAAAGAATTCTGCATTTTCTTTCTAAAGAAATATAGTTAAGCAGAGTTAACTTTTAATGCTCAACATTTACCTTTAATGTTTATTATTTATTTTTTGTTTTTTAATATATATTTTTTTGAGACAGGGTCCTCCTCTTTCACTAAGGCTGGGGTGCAGTGGCATGATCTTGGCTCACTCCAACTTCTACCCTCTGGGCTCAAGCGATCCTCCCACTTTAGCCTCCCAAATAGCTGGGGCTACAGGAGCGTGCCACTATGCCTGGCTAATTTTTGTAGTTTTTGTAGAGGCCAGGTTTTGCCATGTTGCCCAGCTGGTCTCAAACTCCTGGTCTCAAGCAATCTGGCTGCCTTGGCCTCCCAAAGTGCTGAAATTACAGGCATGAACCACCATGCCCAGCCTACCTTTAACATTTAACAGTATTTACCTGTAACACTCATGGAGTGTAGTTTTAAAATAAACAATAACATTTACAAATGTGTAGTAGCAGGAATATATTTAATAATAATTTTAATTTTGTTTTGGAGGTACTTTGAGGGAGGTGTGTCTATTAAATGGAGAAGAACTGAAGTTCTTAAGCATTTTTGTATACTTAAAAACTTAATTTGGATTTAGTTATTAATAAATATTAGGTTGAACTACGTTTTTAATCTAAAGATTTATTTTGGCACTCTTTTTTGCTTATTATGACTTCTCATTTTCTTAATTAGAGGAGAGAAGACATGTTTTTTGGGAGTCCTGGTTATATCTAGTCAATAGTCTTAGTTTTCACAGGATAGTAGGGAATTTTAAATTATTACTACCTATTTTCTTAACTTATTTCAATAACTTGCTGTTTTTATCAGGAAAAATTAATGGACTAATCAAAATGTTCCATTCTGTACATAGTTTGCTCATAACAAACTCGTTTTATTAGAAATGTTATAGCACCTTTATTTTTTTTATCCTCCACAAGATCATTTTAGTGTAGTTATTGGAGTTTCAAATCATATGTAATTCAGTTTGAAAACTATGTCTGTGGTTCTGTTTAGTAACATTTTAAGAGATATTATTAAAAAAGGTTAACATTGCTTAGTTAAAAGTTATCATTATTCTTTCAAAAGAAAAGTTTTAGTTTTCAGACTACACAGTCCTTTGAATTCTGACGCATCAAGTTTCAAACAGTTTTTTTTGTTTTTGGGGATACTTACCTATGAGATCTCCAGAAATTGTATATTCAGCTATGAAAATCTTCAGAAACTGTGAGCACAGACATAAGACTATAAACCTTAGAGGATGATTTTAGATTTCTTTCTCTTTTTTACTTTTTATTTTTGAGAAAAATAAGCCTGTTCCAGTTTAATGAATATGATAATTTGAAATCCAGGTAGAATAATATATCTCATTTTTGTCCTCATTTTTTAAGGTGAGATAGTTTATAAAATAGAGAATAAATCATGTTGTTAGATGTTGACTCTTGTATAAAAGTATGAATCTTATATAGTGATATCATTCTATTTTAAATGCTTTATATGTTTAAATAAATTATAAGAAGAGAATTATAGAAAAACTGAAACAAAATGCTTGAATTAATACTGTAAACGTGAAGTTAGCATTTATAATTGATATTTTAAATTGTTACATAAAGACGTATGAGTATGGATAAAAACATATACATTAGTATAAATGAAATTAATGGCTTCTTTTATACACTCACAATATTTATACTTTTCTTTAAGTATTTTAGATGTTGATAAGTGTTCTAGAGAAAAGTAGGTACATTAGGGATGGTAATAAGGAATGTTGGAGTTGAGAGGATGCCATTTTTGTATAAAATGGTCAGGGAAGGTTTCACTAAGAAGGTGATAGTTGAGTGATGCCCTGAATTTGGTGAGGGACATAGCTGTGGTGATATTTGGCCAAGTGTGTTTCTGACAAGATCAAAAGCCCTGTGTTGAGTGCAGGCTCTGCATATTTAGAAACATAAGAAATTTAATTGTGCATGGCACAAAGTGGTCTTATGTGTTAAAAAACACATAATTTTTTGGTTTCATTTTTGCTTTCCTCGTACATTCTGAGATATGCTGAAATTGGGATTTACTTGTCGTGCTTATTGTATCTTTGGCACCCACATCAGTGCCAAACACATGGCAGGCAATGTGTTATGGATGGTGAGAAAGAATTTTGGAGGAATCTTCTTTTTTTAAAAAAATAAAATTCATACTACTAAATTGTTTCAAGCTGCAGAGGTCTTTTGAGATCATTTAGATAACTATTTTGGATGTTATGCATGAGAAGACACATCATTAAATAGAGTGACTTCCAAAAGTCACCAATAATTAGTAGCAATCTTGAGTTGGCAAAGATTTTTAGTTTCTTAGTCTAACTTTAGTCCTTTGATGGGGAGATCCTTTTGTTTCCGTTGTCTGATCTATGCATGGGAAGATACTTGCTATAGAAAACCTCCTTGCTATGGAAGACCTCCTTGTATCTAGAATCAGATTGCTTGGTTGAAATTCCTGTTTGACACTGCTAGCTTTGTGATTCTGTCCCTCTCCTGACTTTTCCTTTTGGTGCCCTGGTTTTCTAGTCTGTTAGACAGATATTGTTATTGTCTCTCTCTCTCTCTCTTGTTTTTTTTTGAGACAGAGCCTCGCTCTGTTGCCCAGGCTGGAGTGCAGTGGCACCATCTGGGCTCACTGCAAGCTCCGCCTCCCAGGTTCATGCCATTCTCCTGCCTCAGCCTCCTGGTAGCTGGGACTACAGGCGCCCACCACCACAACTGGCTAAGTTTTTGTATTTTTAGTGGAGACGGGGTTTCACTGTATTAGCCAGGATGGTCTCGATCTCCTGACCTCGTGATCCACCCGCCTTAGCCTCCCAAAGTGCTGGGATTACAGGCATGAGCCACCATGCCTGGCCCAGATATTATTATTCTCATTCCAGTATTCTTTACACCATAAACATTTTCTCATTAATCTTCAAATTTACCAACTCAGAGTGTTATTTCCTTGTTTTAAAGGGAGTGATGATGAAGAGAATAGGAGTTTGAAATTAGTTGTTCTTGGGTTGTATAAAAATTTAATTCTTAAGGTTATTTGTTAGTATGTATCAAACTTTAATGAATGAGGAAAACATCAGGAAGTCAAAAGAACTGTTTCCAAGAGTATTTGAGCATCAGGAGTTCATGTATTCATTTAGGAAAGGGATGTCAAAATAAAATTGTTTAGATACATAGAAGGCTGGTTAACTTTCTGTATGATAATGAAGCCATATAACTTCAGGGTTAGCAATCCAAAAGGAGACTTGGATATAAAACATTGAATTTAATTTAGGTATCATCAAGATCTTTATCATCATCTCCAATATCATAAGACACTGGATTTTATCATCTCTAGGACCAAGTATATTGGTTTTACTGATTTTAGCAGATCCTAGAATCTTGCCATATGCCTTTAGACTTCTAGCTTCATGTGGATTATATTTTAAAATAACATCAGCTTTGTTATCCTGATAGTCTCACAGACCAGTATGATGTCCGAGGTATTTATTCACCTCTTTTTTCTCAGTTTTCCTCTCATATGACATAACCTCTTTACACCATCAAAGCACATTGATCCTAATCATCTGTTTCCCTTCATTTTGATTACCTACTCTGTCTATCCCCTTTACATACCAACTCTCCTCTTTTGGGGTTCTTATTTTTACTCCTGCATCTATTTTTCTTTTTCTTTTTTTTTTTTTTTGGCACAGAGTTTCACTCTTGTTGCCCAGGCTGGAGTGCAATGGCACGATTTCGGTTCACTGCAACCTCTGCCTCTTGTGTTCAAGCGATTCTCCTACCTCAGCCTCTGGAGGAGCTGGGATTACAGGTGCGTGCCACCACACCCTCCTAATATTTTGTATTTTTAGTAGAGATGGGGTTTCACCATGTTAGTCAGGCAGGTCTTGAACTCCTGACCTCAGGTGATCCACGTGTCTCGCCTTCCTAAGTGCTGGGATTACAGGCATGAGCCACCATGCCTGGCCTCCTGCATCTGTTTTTACCTCCCTTACCTTACTTTTGAGCATGGCAGCGAAAGCAGCCTTGCAGTGTCCTGGGCTCCTTTCTGGTGGTGATGTTGGCTGTGGTGGCTGTTATTTTGAGGGGTATGCATGAGTATGTAGTCCCAGGAGGCTTGGTCACCTGAAGGGGAAGTTTTGCAACCAAGGTCTTTAGAGGCATGCTCAGTTGGCAGCAAATCTTTAACTTCTTTTTTCATCTTTTGTTTTTTGTGTTAACATTTTTAAGGTTTTCTAGGACAGTCTAGAGTAACATTTACTCTTGTGCATTCTTACCCTCATTACTAAGCTGGACCTCTATTGAGTGGCTGTCTGTTGAATGTTCCAAGGATTCATTGAGGACTCTGTCTTGCTTGTGAGAATTTAAATGATTCCTGGCCCTTTGTGAGCTCTAGAAATTACTCAGCACTAACTGTGTGGTAATTTTTCTCTTCCTGGAAATTGTTTTTGCTCTATATATCATTAGTTTTCACCCTATGCACATGTAGATTAGTATTGATATTCAGGTAATTTAAGGAGATTTATTTTTTTTAAAAATTAGATTTTTCTGTAACTCTCTCACTTCAGGAACTTTTCCCCAAAATTCTTGTTGCATTGGCCTTTCTGTATTATGACCTCTTGTATTTTTCAACTCAGCAATGGCACTAGATTGTATTAGGGTTTCACCTCCTACATACTACAGTCACAAAAGTGCTTTCAGAAATAAATCCCAGGCAATTATAGGGCTCACCTTTTTGTTTGTTTCCCTTATTTCAGAAATCAGTTTTGAGCTGATTTTCAATGTCAGATCATCGATTGTCCAATGTCAGATACGTTGTTTGTCCAATTTTCTAGTTGTTTACATTTGGAGTGTAGTTCTGGATCCTGTTCCTGCTGCATGGGTGAAGGTAGAGGTCTCTTAATACTTTTAAAATTGAGAAAATGCTTAGCCAGTGATATGTTTCACACATTTCAAAGTGAGTTCAAATGCTATTATATGTAAAATTTCATTTTTAAATGTTGTTTAAATTAATTTTAGTAACAATGTTTGTGTTATTCTTTCATACATAGCTGTAATTAAAGCCTCCTTTGGCTGCTTTTCATCTAATATTAGTTACCAGTCAACTGATGTGTTAAAGTTGATATAACTAATGATTTATAAGAGTTGAATCTTTTTGGTACCTTTATGCCCCACTGAAGATCATTGCCCGTTTTATGGTGCTCTTGCGTGCATGCTCTCACGTTTGCTCTCATGCACGCTCTCTCTCTCTCTCTCTGTCTCCCTCCGCCACTCTCTCTCTCTCTCTCCCCCCCTCTCTCCCCAGAATTTGATGTAACAACAAAAGAGTCCCATGACTCTTAGTATAGGAACTTTTTACCAATAAAAAATGTTGGTCTTATGTTCTATCTGTTGAGATACAGTAAAATATGGTGTAAGTTTACTACTTCTTATTCTTTTAGATTCCTTCAGGTAGCTTAAAAGCATTGGAAACTGTGAGTAGAATGCAGATATAAGTTGGTGGGAAGTAATTAAGATTGTCTCATTAAATATGACATTAAAAAAAGGACGTTTAAAAAATTTTTAAGAAAAGATATGAAAAGATATGAAGTACTCATGAAAGATTTAAATTAATGCCTCTTATGCTTATGATTGACTCATTTGGTGACATGAGCTTCATTCTTTATTATTTAGTGCTTACAGTGTTTCAGTTCCTGTACCAGGTATGTAGTGTACCATATCTGATTATTATATGTCTATGCCATTCTTAGAAGAGGAACTTGAAAATCAAATGAAGATGAGACAGTTAATTAGCATTGTGATTTATGTGTTGTGTGCCTAGGGCATCAGAATTGTACATTGTGAGTCTTAAAAAACTCTGAAGAAATGTATTCATAATTTGTATACCTCTGAAGAGATGAGGGTCAGGGTTGTAATTTTAGGTGAGAAAACTACAAATGCATTAATTCTGACAAATGGCCACAAAATTTGATTTCATTACCTTTTATTATTTTTAAACTATTAGTTTAGATTCGGAGGTACCTGTAGAGGTTTGTTATGTAGGTAAACTTATGGGGGATTTGATGTACAGATTATTTCATCACCCAGGTACTAAGCCTAGTACCCAATAGTTATGTTTTCTGTTCCTCTCCCTGCTTCCACTGTCCACCCTCTGGTAGGCTCCAGTGTCTATTGTTCCTTTCATTGTGTTTATGTGTTCTCATCATTTAGCTCCCACTTACAAGTGAGAACATGTGGTATTTGGTTTTCTGTTCCTGCATTAGTTTGCTAAGGATAATGGCCTCTAGTTCTATCCATGTTACTGCAAAGTACATGATCTCATTCTTTTTTATGACTGCATAGTGTTCTGTGGTGTATATGTACCACATTTTCTTTATCCAGTCTACCCTTGATAGGCATTTAGGTTGATTTCATGTCTTTGCTATTGCGAATAGTGCTTCAGTGAACATATGCATGCATGTGTCTTTATGATAGAATGATTTATATTCTTTTGGTTATATATCCAGTAATGAGATTCCTGGATTGAATGGTAGTTCGATTTTTAGCTCTTTGAGAAATGGCCACACTGCTTTCCACAATGGTTGAACTAATTTTACACTCCCACTAACAGTGTATAAGCATTCACTTTTCTCTGCAACATTGCCAGCATCTGATACATTTTTACTTTTTAGTAATAGCCTTTCTGATTGGTGTGAGATGGTATGTCATTGTGGTTTAGATTTGCATTTCTTTAATGATTAGTGATGTTGAGTATTGATCAATGTTGGGCTTTTTTTCATATGCTTGTTGACTGTATATATGTCTTCTTTTGAAAAGTGATCACATCCTTTACCCACTTTTTAATGTATTCATTTTTTTCTTGTGAATTTGCTTAAGTTCCTTATAGATGTTGGAAATTAGACCTTTGTCAGATGCATAGACCTTTACGGTTGCAAAATTTTCTCTCATTCTGTAGGTTGTTTTCTCTGTTGATAGTTTTTTTTTTTGCTGTGGAGAACCTCTTTAGTTTAGTTAGATCCCATTTGGCAGTTTTTGCTTTTGTTGCATTTGCTTTTGGTGTCTTTGTCGTGAAATCTTTCCCAGGTCCTATGTTCAGAATGGTATTGCCTAGGTTGTATTCCAGACTTTTTCATAGTTTTGGGTTTTAAGTCTTTAATCTGTCTTGAGTTGATTTTTGTATATAGTAGAAGAATGTGTCCAGTTTCAATCTTCTGCATATGGCTAGCCAGTTATCCCAGCATCATTTTATTGAATAGGAAATCCTTTCTCCATTGCTTGTTTGTGTAGGCTTTGTTGAAGATCAGATGGTTGTAGGTATGCAGTCTTATTTCTGGGCTCTCTGTTCTGTTCCATTGGTCTGTGTGTCTGTGTTTTTGTTGTTGTTTTGTTTGTTTGCCAGTACCATGCTGTTTTGGTTACTATAGTCCTATAATATAGTTTGAAGTTGGGTAGTGAGATGCCTCCTGCATTGTTCTTTTTGCTTAGGATTACCTTGGCTATTTGGGCTCTTTTTTGGTTTCATATGAATTTTAAAATAGTTTGTCTAATTCTGTAAAATGTCGTTGGTAGTTTGATAGGGATAGCATTGAATTTGTAAATTGCTCTGGGCAGTATGGCAATTTTAATTTTAACGACATTGATTTTTCCTATCCACGAACATGGAGTGTTTTCCCATTCGTTTGTGTCATCTCTAATTTCTTTGAGCAGTGTTTTGTAATTCTCATTGTAAAGATCTTTCACCTCTGTGGTTAGCAGTATTCCTAGGTATTTTATTCTTTTTGTGGCAGTTGCGAATGGGATTGTTTTCCTAATTTGGCTCTTGACTTGCCCGTTGTTGCTGTATAGGAATGCTAGTGATTTTTGTACGTTTAATTTGTATCATGAAACTTTGCTCAAATTGTTTATTAGCTTAAAGTGCTTTTGGGCTGAGACATTGGGGTTTTTTGGTATAGAATCATGTCATCTCCAAACAGTGATAGTTTGACTTATGCCCTTTTTTTTTCTCTTGTCTGATTGCTCTTGAAAAGACTTCCAATACTATGTTGAATAGTAATTGGTGAGAGAGGGCATCTTTGTCTTGTGCCAGTTTTCAAGGGGAGTGCTTCCAGCTTTTGCCCATTCAGTATGATGTTGGCTGTGGGTTTGTCATAGGTGGCTGTTACTCTTTTTTTTTTTTTTTTGAGATGGAGTCTCACTCTGTCGCCCAGGCTGGAGTGCAGTGGCGTGATCTGGGCTCACTGCAAGCTCCGCCTCCTGGGTTCACGCCATTCTCCTGCCTCAGCCTCCCGAGTAGCTGGGACTACAGGTGCCCGCCACCATGCCCGGCTAATTTTTTTGTATTTTTAGTAGAGGCGGGGTTTCACTGTGTTAGTCAGTATGGTCTCGATCTCCTGACCTCGTGATCCTCCCGCCTTGGCCTCCCAAAGTGCTGGGATTACAGGCGTGAGCCACCGCGCATGGCCAGCTCTTACTATTTTGATGTGTGTTCCTTTAATACCTAGTTTGTTGAGAGTTTTTAACATGAAGAGATGATGACTTTTACTGAAAGCCTTTTCTGTATGTATTGAGATGATCATGTGGTTTTTGTCTTTAGTTCTAGTTGTGTGATGAATCATACTTATTGATTTGCGTAAGTTGAACCAACCTTGTATCCCAGGGATAAACCCTACTTGATCATGGTGAATTAGCTTTTTGATATGCTGCTGGATTTATTTTGCTAGTATTTTGTTGAGGATTTTTGCATCAGTGTCCATCAAGGATATTGACTTGAAGTTTTCTTCTCTTTTTTTTTCCTTGAGGAGAAAAAGGTACTTTTTTTTTTTTCTTTGTTTTATGAGCCAGGATCTCACTTTGTCACCCAGGCTGGAGTACAGTGTGCAAACATGGCTCACTGAAGCCTTAACCTCCCAGACTCAAGTGATCCTCCCACTTCAACCTCTTGAATAGCTGAGATTACAGGCATGTGCTACCATGCCTGGCTAGTTTTCTTTTCATTTTATTTTTTATTTTATTTGTAGAGACAGGGTTTCACCATGTCGCCCAGGCTGGAGTTCTCTTTCTTTGTTTTATCTCTTCCAAGTTTTATATCATCATGATGCTGACCTCATAGAATCATTTAGGGAGGACTCCTTACCCCTCAGTTTTTTTGTAATAGTTTTGGTAGGTATGGTACTAGCTCTTCTTTGTACATCTGGTAGAATTAGGCTGTGAATCTGTCTGGTTCAGACCTTTTTTTTTTGTTTTTTTGTTTTTTTTTTTGGTTGGTAGGCTATTTATTACTGATTAAATTTCAGAGCTCATTACTGGTCTGTTCAGGGATTCAGTTTCCTCCTGGTCCAGTCATGGGAGGGTGTATATGTTCAGGAATTTATCCATTTTTTTCTAGACTTTCTAGTTTTTGTGCATAGAGGTGTTCATAATAGTCTGGTTATTTATGTTTCTGTCCAATCTGTAGTAATATCCCCCTTTGTTGTTTCCAATTGTGTTTATTTGAATCTTCTCTTTTTTTCTTTATTAGTCTAGCTAGTGGTCTATCTTGTTAATTTTTTCAAAAAACAAACTCCTGGCTTCATTGATCTTTTGAATGATTTTTTTTGTGTGTTTCAGTCTCCTTCAGTTCAGCCCTGATTTTGGTTATTATTTGCCTTCTGCTAGCTTTGGGATTGGTTTGCTCTTGTATCTCTAGTTCTTTTAGTTGTGATATTAGGTTGTTAAATTGAGATCTAATATATATGTAAATACGTTATATATACATATATAAATATTATATGTTTTTTATTTTTTATTTTATTTTTTTGAGGCAGTCTCGCTCGGTTGCCCAGGCTGGAATGCTGTGGCACGATTTTGGCCCACTGCAGCCTCTGCTTCCCAGGTTCGAGCGATTCTCATGCCTCAGTGTCATGAGTAGCTAGGATTACTGACGTGCACCACCACACTCAGCTAATTTTTTGTATTTTTAGTAGAGATGGGGTTTCCCTATGTTGGCCAGTCTGGTCTCGAACTCCTGGCCTCAAGTGATCTGCCTGCCTTGGCCTCCCAAAGTGCTGGGATTACAGGCATGAGGCACTGTGCCCAGCTCTTTCTAACTTTTTGATGAGTGTATTTAGTGCTATACATTTCTCCCATAACACTGCCTTAGCTGTGTCCCAGAAATGCTGGTATGTTGTATTTTCATTCTCACTAATTTCAAATAACTTCTTTGATTTCTGCCTTACTCAAAAGTCATTCAGGAGTAGGTTGTTTTATTTCCATGTAATTGTATGATTGTGAGTGATTTTCTTAGTCCTGACTTCTATTTTTATTATACTGTGTTCCGAGAGAGTAATTGGTATGATTTCAGCTCTTTTGCATTTGCTGAGAATTGTTTTATATCTGACCGGGTGGTCAGTTTTAGAGTATGTGCCATGTGCAGATGAGAAGAATGTATATTCTTTTGTTTTGGGGTAGAGTTCTATAGATGTCTTTCAGATCCATTTGGATCTATTTGGCCCAATGTTGAGTTCAGTTCCTAAATATCTTTGTTAATTTTCTACCTCAGTGATCTGTCTAATACTGTTGGTGAGGTGTTGAAGTCTCCCACTGTTATTGTGTGGGAGTCTAAGTCTCTTTGAAGGTTCCTAGGAACTTGATTTATGAATCTGGATACTCCTGTGTTGGGTGCATATATATTCAGAATAGTTAGATCTTCTTGTTAAATTAACCCCTTTACCATTATGTCATGCCCTTTTTTGTCTGTTTTGATCTTTGTTGGCTTAAAATCTGTTTTGTCTGTAATTAGGATTATAGCCCCTGCTTTTTTCTGCTTTCCATTTTCTTGGTAGATATTTCTCCATCTCTTTATTTTTTAGCCGATGGGTGTCATTGCATGTGAGATGTGTCTCTTGAAGACAGCATACCATTGAGTTGTGCTTCTTTATTTAGCTTGCCTATTCTGTGCCTTTTAATTGAGGCATTTAGACCATTTACATTCAAGGTTAGTATTGATATATGTGGATTTGATCCTGTTATTGTGTTGTTAGCTGTTTATTATGCCTGCTTGTTTGTGTGGTTGCTTTACAGTGTCACTTGGTCTGCGTGCTTCAGTGTGTTTTCGTAGTGGTTGCTAATGGTCTTTCCTTTCCATATTTAGTGCTTCTTTAAGGGGCTCTTGTAAGGCAAGGCTGAGTGGTAATGAATTCCTTCAGCATTTGCTTGTCTGAAAAGGATCTTATTTCTCCTTTACTTATGAAGCTTAGTTTGGCCAGTTATTAAGTTCTTGGTTGGAATTTCATTTCTTCAAGAATATTGAATATAGACCCCCAATCTCTTCTGACTATAAGTTTCTTCTGACAGGTTTGCTGTTAGTCTGTTGGGCTTCCCTTTGTAAGTGGCCTGTTCTGTCTCTCTAGCTGCCTTTAGCATGTTTTCTTTCATTTCAGCCTCATCGAATCTGAAATGATTATATATTTTGGGCATAATCTTCTTGTAAAGTATTTTGCAGGGATTCTCTGCATTTCCTGTGAATGTTGGCCTCTCTATATACATTCAGAAAGTTCACATGGATGATATCCTGAAATATGTTTTCCAAGTTGCTTCCATTCTCCCTATTTCTTTCAAGGATGCCAATGAGTTGTAGATTTGCTCTCTTTACATAATCCCATATTTCCTGGAGGTTTTGCCATTCCTTTTTGTTCTTCTTCATCATCGTCGTCTTCTTCTTCTTCTTTTTTTTTTTTTGTCTGGCTGTCTTATTTCAGAAAGCCAGTCTTGAAGTTCTATGAATTTTTTTCTCAGCTTCGTCTGTTTTGCTGTTAATACTTGAGATTCTTATAGAGAGTTTTTCAGCTCTATCAGATCAGTTGTCTTTTTTTCTTTTCTGGCTATTTTGTCTTTCAGCTCTTGTATCATTTTATTGTGCTTCTCAGCTTGCTTAGATTGGTTTTTAGTGTTCTCCTGAATCTTGATGATCTTTTTTCTTATCCATATTCTGAATTTTATTTCTGTTGTTTTAGCCATGTTGGCCCAGTTAAGAACCCTTGCTGGAGAACTAGTGTAATCATTGGGAGGAAAGAAGACACTCTGGTTTTTTGAGTTGTTGGAGTTATTATTATTATTATTTTTGACGGAGTCTCACTCTGTTGCCCAGAACCGAGTACAGTGCTGTGATCTTGGCTCACTGCAAACTTCGCCTCCTGGGTTCACCCCTTTCTCCTGCCTCATTCTCCTGAGTAGCTGGGACTACAGGCGCCCGCCACCACGCCCGGGTAATTTTTTGTAGTTTTAGTAGAGACTGGGTTTCACCATGTTAGCCAGGATGATCTTGATGTTCTGACCTCGTGATCCGCCTGCTTCGGCCTCCTGAAGTGCTGGAATTACAGGTGTGAGCCACCACGCCTGGCTGAGTTGTTAGAGTTCTTGTGCTGGGTCTTTCTCATCTTTGTGGGCTAATGTTTCTTCAGTCTTTGAAGTTGCTGTTATAAGAATGGATGTTTTTTTCTTTTATCATGTTTGATGACTTTGGGTCTTTGATTGTGGTATAACATGGATTCTGTGAACTGTTGTGCTGGAGTGGCCGAGGTGCCCTCAGACTGCTGGTCACAACACTTTGATAGGTGGTGCCAGCCAAAGCACTTCATAGGGTGATAGCAGCGGGATCTATCCTTGTTTGCATGTGCCAGTGGCAGTGGCAGTGTGGTGGGGTACATGTTCATTGGCTGTAGCAGGGTGTTAGTGGGTGCTGGCCTCTCGGAGCAGTGAGTTCAGGTCTAACTCTTTAGTCCCCTAGGGCCAAAGTCTCCTATGGGAGCAAGTCAAGCCTAGTGGGATAGGTGTCCCTGGCTGTGCTCCACTACAGATACTCCCACACCAAACCCTCTGGGCTCTATCCTTACCACTTGTTGAAGCAACTTTCCCTGCCAACTCAAGTGTCCATGGTGGTTGAGGGGTCTCCTCCTGCTGGGATTCCAGAGGCCTGTGGTGAGAGTGGGTTGCTCCTTGCCTATTCAACTCACCCCCTCCGCTGGAGTTGTTGGGGACCAATAATGAACCTCAGTGTGTGGTAGCCCCTTCCAGCTTCCTCTCTCTTCAGATCAGCGTCTGTTCTTTCCGTGCCTTCCCTCTGAAGATCTGCTAGGAGTGTGCCAGTCTTCCTGATGTCCTGGTCCCTCAGTGGGAGATATTCCTCCTGGCTGCATCTAGTCGACTATTTATGGCTCCTGAACTGAGGACACGGAGCAGTGAATACAGGACCCCAAGCTCTGGCTGGAGTGAGACAGAGACCTCACCACATCCCTGGAAGTCGCTACTGATATCTTTAAAAATTGCTGCTTCTAGGCCGGGCATGGTGGCTCATGTCTGTAATCCCAGTACTTTGGGTGGCCAAGGCAGGTAGATTACCTGAGGTCAGGAGTTCGAGACCAGCCTGGCCAACATGGTGAAACCCTGTCTCTACTAAAAATACAAAAATTAGCTGGGCATGGTGGCATGCACCTGTAATCCCAGCTACTCAGGAGGCTGAGGCAGGAGAATCACTTAAACCCTGGAGACGGAGGTTGGCAGTGAGCCGATATCATGCCATTGCACTCCAGCCTGGATGACACAGCAAGACTCTGTCTCAAAAAGCAAAACAAAACAAAACAAAAAAAAACTGCTTCTAGATAAATCCATTGAGTTTGGTGTAGCAAAAAATTATTCCCCTTTAATTTTTTGCTGGCTGATATAAAATGAAGACATTTAATTATTCACGATCTTTTAGCTATTAATTATTATTCACTTGTGAGAAAACTCACATTGATACATGGTAGTCACTACATACATTTGCCAAAACTGCTTTTGTTTTTGTTCTATTATGGCTAAAAGAGATGGGTCTACCTGTAATGTTACCTAGGCAATATAGGTGTACACTGTATTTCATCCTCCTAAATTGCTTGCCATTGAAATTCATAGATTATGTTTGTTACTTTGGTAGTGTGTTCCCTTGTAACTCTGCCCCTGCAGAGTAATAATCCCTTGGTTAGGCAAACCATGTTTCTTTGATTCATTTGAAGTTGAGAACAAGGGCTTCATCATTAAATAGATCTGTCTGTGAATCTTTGCTCTTCCTGGTTTTGTGATCTTAGGCAAATTAATTAACCTTTTGGGTTTTATCTGATATTAGCATAGTTTAGTAGTTGAGTGGACTCTAGAGCTAGCTTGTAGGGATTTGAATGCTGGCTCTGCTACTTAAAAGTATATATGACTCTGGGCAAATTACTAAATTTTCTGTTTCTTCTTTCTTATCTGTAAATTAAGGATAATATGGGTACTTACTTATGTACTAATAGAGATAATAGAGAATGTTTATTGAGTGTTTACTATGTGCCAGATTTAAACCTGGATAAAAGTAACATAATAAGGTTGTTGTGAGGCCTGACCGAATAAAATAAGTAAAACACTTTGCACAGGATCCTAGTACATTTTCAGCCAATTATGTATAAAATGGGGTTGTGATAATTATAATGAAGCATATATGTCTATGGAATAAGTATGGATCCAGTATTTGTGGCAGAAAAAGACCACACTGTGTAACTCCATTGATTGGGCTAATTGGTGGAGACACACAGAATGAATCCCAACATTGTGTTAGGTAACCTGTATAAAACATACTAACTTTTCTCTCCCATATGATGCGCAAGATATTCCCATATGATGCGCAAGATATGGTATATCCAAGAATCCTATCCAGTGATACTTCGAAACTGTAACCTTAGTATACTTGTTGTGTTAAAAGTATTGTTTAGAATTGGCCACACTCCACAGATGGCCAGGGAAGTAAAAGCACTTACTGGGGATAGCTTTGACACCAGCTGTATTATATTAAAGATATGATATAAAACTTCTCTCAACATCAGTAGTGATTCTGAAGCTGTCAAAAATAGGGAGTCATGATGCCCCTAAAGTTCATTTCCCCTTTCCTCTATAGTAATAGAACCCTGATTTTTTTCTTTGTTTAACTGGGTACCTTGATGCCTGGAAGAAAACGCTGTATTTCCCAGCTGTGTTATTAAATTCTGGCAAAAAAGAGATGAAAGCAGAAGTAGTATGTATGTGCTTCTAAAAGGCACTGACTCAGCTGGGAAGGCATCCCTTTTTACCATTCAGTTTTCTTCCCCTTTATTGAAAGTGTAGTAACTGGAGCATTAACAATCATTTTGTACCATGAGGCAATCTTGAAGATGGAAGCCAGGCACCTAGAGTGGTGAAAGAGAAAGCTAGAAGCTTGGGTCCCTGAGGACTTTGTGCAACCATCATCTCTATATCATATATCTCCAGACTTCTTTTACAAAAGAAAAAAACAAATCTCAATATTGCTTAAGCTATTGCTATGTTGAGATACTCTGTAATGTTCAGAATTGTATCCCTATACCAAGAGAAAGAAGTGTAAATAATAAAACACTGTTGAGATATAATGGTTTATGTACACAGGAGCATATGTTGTGTAAGGAGAGCTGAAGGAGAGTAGCATAAATAACTAATGAAGTCAGAAGATTGTAGATCTACTTTGATCATGCTGGTGAAACTGGAAAATTGTATTAAAGGAAAATGTGAAACTTTGGAAAAAAGGAAATATGTAATAATTCAATGACATTTGTACAACTAGTTATCAAGTCACATTTTGTTGGATATTGGGGATGGTTAAGAAATCTAGGGGGCACCAATCACTCTGGTCTTTGGAATATAGATTAATGGTTTTTCATATGATTCTTAGTTTGTTACGCCATTGTTCAATGAAATATTTATAACCTTATTTTTTTTTCTGGTAAATCATTATCTTATCAATGACACTTCAAGTGTCTTATCTCAAAATGTTGAATTAATAAATTTGAAAAAAAATGTTAGAAAACGTTAGCTATTTCCTGAGGAGAGGTGGAGCCTTTACAACAAATACTGATGTTCTTTTACTTGTTAATATAAGGATGCATAATTGTCAGGGTTCTCTAGAGAAACAGAACCAATAGGATATAAATAAATAGATACATAAGAGGAGATTTATCATGGGATTATAGTCCTTTAAGAAGTCCCACCATATGCCATCTGCAAGCTGGAGAACGGGAAAGCCAGTGATGTAAATTAGTCCAAGCTCAAAGGCCAGAAAACCAGGGGAGCCCAAGGTCTAGGTTCAAGGCGGAAGGCCTTTGGAGGGTATTGCTGCTGCTGAATAAGTCTTGGAGTCTGAAGGCCCAAGAATTAGGAGCTCTGATCTTTGAGAGCAAGAGGTGAAAATACTAGCTCAAGAAGAGTGTGAGCATTCACCCAACCTCAGCCTTTTTGTTCAATTCAGGTGGTCCCTCAAAGGACTGAATAATGCCTGCTCGCATTGATGAGGGCTCATTTTCTTTACTCAGTCTACTGATTCAAATGCTAATCTCTTCTGGGAACACCTTCCCTGACACACCTAGAAATAAAATGTTTTACCAGTGATCTGGGTATGCCTTAAACCAGTCACATTGATATAAAAAATTAACCATTATAAGATATTTTGGTTTTCACTCACAAATCATAAAAAATATTTGTGGTTTTCACTCTCAAATATAAAAATAATTCTGAGGTTGCCTGTCCTTGTGTTAAAAGTATACATAGAGGAGATTTTCTAGTTTTCCCTTGCAATTCTTAAAGTCAGCAGATTCTTCTTAATAATATAAAAAAGTTGCCATTGATTCTGGTTCTGCTACTTACTGGCTTTACACTTGCAGAAGTTATTTAAATTCAATGTACCTTAATTTTCTTTACTGTAAAATCAGGATAATAGTACCTACTTACTTCATAAGGGTGTTGAGAGGATTAAATATTATGATATCTGTGAAGCAATTAGAAAAGGGCCTTGCATTCAGGAAACACTATATAAATGTAATCATTATTATACTTAATGACAGACCAGCGTAATAGGAATTATTACAGTCATTTTAAAGACAAAGTAATGCAGGTTCAGAGATGTCCTGCTTGATTCTTTACTGTCCCATTTCTAGATTAGCAGTGCCAGGATTTAGACCTTGTTCTGTCTAACCTTAGAGCCTATACTTTCCAAGATCTCATACCATCATCCAACATTATCAGCTCCCTCTGTGTCCTACTGTTCACCTAACATATTATGTGTATTTGTCTTTAGCATGTAAAACTGAGCCATAGTATCCCACAATGGTTGTTCCATAATTTATGTTTCCCTTATTTTGTGAGATATATACTCTATGCCACTAATCTGGCCTATGTATTAGTGAATTGAATACCAACCAGTGATACCATTATGATTCTTCATACATGCAGTAGTAAAGATTAGCCTTTAAAGGACTTTCATGCCTCTTGTATGAAGAGTGCATGTTTACTGCACTTTTGAATCCCTACTATTCTGTAGAAACAGTTTTGAATCTGTTTGAATTTGCACCTTTGAATCTACTGTTCTTCAGAAACTGTTCTCTGGAAAGATTGTTAATGTTTATTCATAATTTGTGTTGTATATAACTAGGAATTTTTAAATTTTTTTTGAAACGGAGTTTTGCTCTTGTTGCCTAGGCTGGAGTGCAGTGGCGTGATCTCGGCTCACCGCAACCTGCGCCTCCCAGGTTCAAGCTTATCCAACCTCAGCCTCCTGAGTAGCTGGGGTTACAGGCATGCACCACTATGCCCAGCTAATTTTGTGTTTTTAGTAGAGATGGGGTTTCACCATGTTGGTCAGGCTGGTCTCAAACTCCTGATCTCAGGTGATCTGCCTGCCTTGGCCTCCCAAAGTGCTGGGATTACAGGCGTGAGCCACCACGCCCGGACCTGACTAGGATTTTTTTTTGCAATCCATTTATCTCTCCTTATAATTAAATTAAATGTTGTGTTTAAGGACCCTGTGATTAAATGTTGTGTTTAAGGACCCTGCAGCTTATCAAGAGTTGACTTGACTTGAATGCAAGTTATTTCTTCAAAATTACATTTGGACGTATTTCTGAACATCTACGTTTGACATTTTATGGACATAAAAATAAATTAGTAAACATAGGAAAATGACTTTGACTCTTAGTTCTAACTCTTCTAAGGCCTGATTTAATTTTTATTTTGCTTAGGATTTTGAATATAGGTATTAAATACATTTGGATAATATGTATGGGCTTATTCAACAAATATTAATAAAGAGCTTGCTCTGTTTTAGGTGCTATGTGTACTCTTAGCTCTCGCTCTACTGATGTATATCTTTTAGTATAGGAAATAAATAAGCCAATTTGTGTTACAATAGAGAATAATGGAGGAGGGTGAGTTTTTTATTAAAAAACATAGAGTGTTGTATGTAGCATTCTTGTAGGGTATTACAGTCTTTCTCCCTTCCCTTCCCTTCCCTTCCCTTCCCTTCCCTTCCCTTCCCTTCCCTTTTTCCTTCCCTTTTTCCTTCCCTTTCCCTTTCCCTTTCCCTTTCCCTTTCCCTTCCCTTTCCTTTCCTTTCCTTTTTTTAGGGTACTAGTTTTTTTTGGAGCTCACCCTCAGGGATAAATTCTGATTAGTCTAAGCTGGTAATGGGAATCTTATTCCATTTGTCAGTGATTAGTTTTGCAAGGGACAGGTGACTCAATCTTGGCTAATAAGATGTGTAAATCTTCAGGGGAGATGTCTGTCAGTGGTTTCCTCTCAAAATGAGACAGATTCCCAGTTGTTCTTTTGCACATAATTGCATATGGCTGGAATTGAGGCAGCTAACTTGCTACCAGGAAGAAAGTTAGCTAGAGGACAAAAACTGATATGCCTAGGTAGAATAGAAAGATGAAAAGGGATTTTTCACAGTTTCATTGAACCCCATTGAATTAGCCTTTTTGCTATTGAGAAACTAAAATTTTCTTATTTTTAAAGTCACCTTGAGTTGCAATTTCTCTTGTATCCTAATGTGTCATAATTGATACTGGTTGTCAGGGACTTGTTTTGGAAAAGAAGTATAATTTAAGTAGAGATCTGAATTATAAGAATGAGCCAAAGGTGGAAGGAATAGCAAGAACAAAGGCTGCATGTTGGGTAAGAACTTGGCACATTCCAGAAACTGGCAGAAGGCTGATCTACTTGGTTTCTGAGCAAGGGAAAGATAATAACTAATATTTATAGATTGTTTTACTGTGTACAAATCACTTTTATGCATATTATCGTATAATCTTCATAATTATATGAGTTTCTATGATTCTGACTGCTACTTTATAGCAGGGTAAACTGTCCATATGTGATTGATTTGAAATGGTTGCTCTTCTATTAACACATCATGGTGCCAATCAAGTATGTATTATTTATGTGCATACCCACACACAATCAGAGAAAATGGTGATATGTACACATTTCATTTGAATTTATTAGTATTACCATTTTTCAGCAGTATTAATTTATTTAGGGCTGAAGATACAGATGACAAGTCCAGATTTCTAGACTCATTTGAGTAGTTAATTGTATCAGTAAACACAACCTGGTGTGTTATTGTGTGTAATTGTTAAGGTGAGTGAGATATTCTTGATAGGAACCTTATAAATGTGATTATGTGTTTGTACTTTATAACTGGGAAGATAAATTTCTAAGATATTGGCTGATTTCAGCAAATTAGTATTTTGTATTCATGTATTTATGATGCTGGCATTTTAAATTCATGTGTGGTATATGACACTACTGATAAGAAATATGAAGTGTGATAGATGAGTATAAGTAATGAATGGAAATCAAATTTTATAATCTTGGTAGGAGTTATATGAAAATTTTCTTTTCTCTCTCCTGCCCTGCCCTCTTTTCCTCCCCCTCTTCTTCTCTCTTTTCATCCTCTCCTCTTTCTTCCCCTGCCTTTTCCCTTCTCTCCCTCTTTTTCTTTTGTTTTCTTCATTTCAGTTTGGTTGATTTTACTAAGTGCTTTTACATAAAGTAAAAATTTATTTCAACTAGCTTTAAAGGACCATTTTAATTTACAACACTATTTTTACTTGTTCCTTTCTACTTCTTTCTTACATTAATAAACACATCACTTGTAGATTACCCTTTTCCCATATAGGGAGCAAAGCAGTAAGAAAGATTTTAATAAATTCTGTAACAATATTTAATTAAAAAATGAATTGTGATCAAAGGAGAAGATATTTAAAAGATAGAATCTTGGGCACGTATTAATCCTGAATTGGATTGGATTATATATGTACTATATATGGCTCTTAAAATGTTTGTACATTGTAATTGATAATTAGCTTTTCTTTAAAAGTTTTATTTATAATTCTCTTTATCAACTTAAAAAATTTTTGTTTTCTAGTAGTTTGTTAATGAGAAAAATGAGTTTAAAATATGTCATGCTCAATCTGTTACCTTGTATCAGTCATTCATTAAATTTGTTAAATAAATGACTCCACTTTTCTGTTAAATTTTTGTTTATTCTATTATATTGAATTACTTCAAGAAACACTTTGGAATAATGATTTTGGTTTTTACTCTTTTCAGTTGTTAAAAAAGTAAATTGATAACTCTTATAACTGCAGTGTATATTTATTGTGATTTAGGAAATCATTATTTGAATAATTTATGCTGATTTCTTTTATTCTGAGAAAAAGTTCGGCTACTAAGAAGGTTCAGTACAATTTCTCCGGTTTGTTAATTGTATTATCAATTATTTAAGTTGATTCTTACTGTCTGAAATTTGTGAAAAATACAGTTTTCACATTAACATTTGGAAAGTTGATTACATCTGTATAATAAATACTGTTGAAATTTTTTTCATTAAAAGTAAGAATGTACTAGGATGATGATTTGCTGAAAAAATCTGTCTCATTGAAACTTAAATGCAAGGACATAATTTAGGCATTAATGAAATAACTTTCAATTATTGACACTTTGAATTTTAGTCACAAAATAGGGGTAATTTAAGCTTTCTCTTAAAATTTTTTTCAACCTGATTGGAACATAATTTATATCAGCGAATCCATATTAAGTGTATAATTAGATGATATTTCTTAAACCTGTATCCTCATGTAACTGTCATTTCCTTTCTAAATCAGTCATCTTCATACTTGCTGGCAAGTACTAGTCTGATTTCCATCACTGTCTGTTAGTTTCTTTGTTGTAGAACTTCACAATTTTATGAATTTAAGTTTTTAAGTCATTAAGCTGTTCAAGTAATCTATTCTTTATTGAGCTTCAGTAGTTTGTTTCTTTTAGGAAATCTCTCCATTTCAGGTATGACGTCACATTTATTTACTGAAAATTATTTGTAATATTTCCTTATTACTCTTCTGTGGTATCTGTAGTGATACTACAGATAGTGCCTCTTTCATTCCTAATATTAGCAACTTACATTCTTTTTTTTTTCCAGCTTGTGTCCTTGTGCACTTGATTAGTCCAGCTGGAAGATTTTTAATTTTATTGATCATTTCAGGGAACCCATTTTTTTGTTTTCATTGATTTTTCTTTGTTGTTCATCTGTTTTATATTACATTCATAGAGTTTACGCTGTGAACCTTTTACCTATTTCACCAAACTTTCAAATACTTTTATACCTCTTGAGGTATAATATAGAGACTTTAACACAGTGTCCTTCCTTTTTTTTTGCTTGTTATGTTTTGTGTAAGTATTGTCATGTATTTTACTATTATGTGTGTTGTAAACCCCATAATACTTTGTTATTATTTCAGCTTTGAGTCAAATTTATTTTGAAAGAAATTAGAAATGAGGAGGGGGCAGGGTGAAAAAAAGAGACATTAGAAATGAGAAAAAATTTTATTTGTATTTACCCATATATTTAACGTCTGTTTAAATCCATCATTTACATTCAAGTTTCTATCCACAATCATTTCTTTCAGCCTGAAAAGTATCCTTTTAAATATATCTTGTAGTGTGTATCAGCTGGCAACAAGTTCTTTCCATTTTTTGTTTTCCAAAAATATACTTATTTTGCATTTATCTTTTAAAATCTTTTTATTTCAGAATAATTTTAGAACTATAGAAAATTAGCAGAGTACAGTCACTGTATACTCTTTGCCCATGTTCCCCTAATGTTAACATCTTACCTAGCCATGGTACATTTGTCTAAACTATTAAATTAACAGTGGTGAAATACTCTAAACTACAGACTACATTTGGATTTCAGCAGTTTTTCCACAGTGTCCTTGCCCTGTTCCAAGATTCAATTCAGGATACCACATTACATTTAGTCATTGTGTCTCCTTAGACTTCTCTAATCTATGGCAGTTTCTCAGTTTGTTTTTATAACTTTAATAGTTCAATACTTTTGAAGAGTACTGGTCAGGTATTTTGTTGAATGTCTCTAAATGAGGATTTGTCTGATATTTTCTTTTATTATTAGACTGGATTCATGGTTTTGGAGGATGAGTACCACAGAATTGGTGTGTCCTTTTTTAGTATCATTTAGAATAGTTTCATCACTATAAAAGTTACTCTTGAAGGCACTTTATAATCATCCCCTCCTTGTACTTTAAACACTGAACTATTTTTCAACCTAGAGTTTCTCCCTTTGCATAATGTCATGTAAATGAAACACACAATATGTAGTCTTTGGTTTTGTCTTCCTTCACTTAGCAACATACGTTTAAGATTGATTTTGTTGAGTAAATCAGTGGCTTCTTTTTATTACTAACTAATATTCCTTTTTATTACTAACTAGTATTTGTTTTCTGTGTATCATGTGTGTTAATCTGTTCACCTGTTGAAAGTCATCTTGATTTTTTTTTGTAGTTTCTTGTCTGTTATGAATAAAGCTGCTGCAAACATTTGAGATTAATTGTTTTGTGGAAAAATATGCTTTTGTTTTTCTTGGGTGGATTAACTTTGAAACCTCAAATTAAAACTTAAAGAAATCATAGGGGAAAATATATTGGACTTTGGGTTTGGCATTGAATTCATAGACTTAGTACCAAAACCACAGTCTATAAAAGAAAAGACGTCAGTATATTGTATTATATTTTAAAAATTTAAAAATTTTGCTGTGTGCAAGACACTGTTAAGAGAATAAAAAGATAAGCCACAGACTGGGAGAAAATATTTGAAAATCATGTATTTGTTAAAAGACTTATGTTCAGAATATATAAAGAACTCAAGTCTCAGCTGTAAGAAAACCAACAATCTAAAAAATGGGCGAAAGATCTCAAAAGACACTTTACCAGAGAAGATACATGGATAGAAAATAAGCACATGAAAAGATGGCCAGATGTTCAGTGTCATTTGTTACTAGAAAAATACACATTGAAACCATACTTTGATACCACTACATTACACAGCTACTAGAATTGCCTTTAAACAAACTGACAATACCAAATGCTAGGGAGATTGTGGATCAACAGGAGTTCTTATTCATTGCTTCTGACAACTCAGAATGGTGCAGCCACTTTGGAATAGAGTTTGGCATTTTCTTGTAAACATACATTTTTCATGTGACCCAGCAATCCTACTCCTAGCTATTTGACCCAAGTTAGCTGAAAGTTCACATTCACAGAAACCTACTTTTATTTTTGAATATATTTTTACTGAATAACGTAGTGTAGTTTTGTCATTTCTTTTTTTTTCAGCATTTTAAAAAGATGTTGTCTCATTGTCTTACTAGATTGTATTTTTTTCTGATGTTACCATGTATGTATTGTTCACCCCCAATCTTGTGGCTGTTTTACCCTCTAAATTATAGTTTTATTTGTATTTAAAAATAGATCGCAAATTCTATATATACCCATAGTTAATACCTATAGTATTTTCAATGTACATTGATGATAAATTTTTTTCCGAAAAGTCCTTTTCTGAAGCCAAACTCAAAAATGGGGAAATGCTTACAGATTTCCAGCCGGCCCCAAAACGGATATTGTAAATGGCTTTTTGCCTAAAGTGACTTTCATTTGCCTTTTATCATTTGAACAGTTTTTTGTTCATAATAATAGTTACTGTAAGGTGATGCAGCTGTGGTGAAGCTGTAAAAACACTGTAGTGTCTGGCAATAAGTCCTATCAGCAGTGGCTACCTGGATTAGTCTGTTTTGCGTTGCTCTAAAGGAATTCCTGAGACTGGATGCTTTATAAAGAAAAGAAGTTTACACAGTGAAAACCTGTCTGTACTAAAACCACAGAAAATTGGCCGGGCATGGTGGTGCGTGCCTATAGTCCCAGCTACTTGGGAGGCTGTGACAGGAGAATTGCTTGAACCCGGCAGGTAGAGGTTGCAGTGAGCTGAGATCTCGCCACTGCACTCCAGCCTGGGCGACAGAGCAAGACTCTGTC
Source organism: Piliocolobus tephrosceles (assembly GCF_002776525.5). NCBI lineage: Eukaryota > Metazoa > Chordata > Mammalia > Primates > Cercopithecidae > Piliocolobus > Piliocolobus tephrosceles. The sequence goes on along the minus strand of NC_045439.1, from coordinate 41,020,019 downwards.
TCAAAAAAAAAAAAAAAACAAACAAAGAAACAAAAAAAGGTTTACTTGGTTCCCAGCTTTGCAGTCTGTAGGAGAAGCATAGTGCCAGCATCTGCTTCTGGGTGAGAGCCTCAGGAAACTTCCTGTCATGGTGAAAGGCAAAGCGGGAGCCAGTGTATCACATGGCAAGAAAGGGAACAAGAGAAAGGGGGCAAGAGAGAGAAGGCAGGAAATACCAGGGTCTTTTTAACAAGATCATTGTGTGTCCTGATGAACCCATCATAAGTTGAAAATATCATGAGTTGCAATATGTTTAATACACCTTATCTGAGCATCATAGCTTAGCCTACCTTAAATGTGCCCAGAACGATTATATTAGCCTACAGTTGGACAAAATCACTTAACACAAAAACTATTTTATAATAAAGTGTTGAATATTTCATCATTTATTGAATACTTTACTGAAAGTGAAGAAGAAAATGGTTGTAGTGTTACTCAGAGAATGGTTTCTACTGAATATATATTACTTTTGTATAATCATAAAGTTGAAAAATTAAGTTGAGCCATTGTTAATTTGAGGACCATCTATATGGTATTTTTTGTTCTACAAGTTATATATTTTTGTTGTAGTTTTCTGTTTTCAACATTTTTTCTTTTAAATCCTTGCACACATTTTGCTACTTGTTTTGTCTGCTGTCATCATTGTTATTGCTGTTTTCTGGATCTGTTTAAATGGACTGATTTTCTTCCTGGTTATGGGTTACATTTTCCTTCTTGTTGGCATCATAGTATAAAATATATATTTTTGGCAAAATAATAATTTATTCAACCATACTTCTGTTGATGGGCAATTATGTTGTTTTTCCAGTTTAGTGCTATTGCAGACAATGATGCAATGAATATGTGAATGCATTTTGTTTACATATTAAAATGCATCTTAGCATAAATTCTTGCGAGTGGAATTTCTTGTCAAAAGGCATGTGTGTGTAAATATTTGATATATAATGCCATATTACCCTTTGCATAGAGTACACATATTTATATTATTTAAATAAGTGCTGAATTATTTTTGAGTTTAAAAGACAACCCTCCTTTGACATGGCTTATAGCACAACAGGCCAGACTTTTAGTTGTTTGGTTCTTCAGCAGATTGTCGCATACTCATCTTCTGGCCTCAGCATCAAAGTCAAGCTACTTGAATGTGATTCTTGGAGACATCCTTTTCACACAGTCATATGCCAAATGTGGCCATTGTTCATTTTCTTGTTAGACTTAAGAAGTGTCAGTTTGATCGTATTATAAATAGTACTGCATTTTTTGTTATGTCTAATGGAATAATTGAGCTATATCTATCTTTAGGAAGTGTAGGAGGGGGAAATGAGGAAGTATTAGTCAAAGGGTACAGAGTTTTGGTTATAAAGATAAGTCTCAGAAATCTGTTGTACAGCATGGTGCCTATAGTTAACAATGCTGTATTGTATGGTTAAAAATTTCCTAAGAGGATAGGTCTTATGTAAAGCGTTCTTACTACAAACACACAAATTAGTAATAGTAAATAAGAGAGTGGGAGAAAACTCTTGCAGATGATGAATAGGTTTATGGCATAGATTGTGGTGGTGAGTTCACAGGTGTCTACTTTGCAAGCTCATCAAGTTGTATATATTACACATATATACACACAAACTTTTTGTATGTAAAAATGTTTAAAAGAATCTTGAATTTTAAAAAAGAAAAAGACCACACATCCTAGCCTGCTTATATTTTGGGGGAGTTATGATGACGGTAATGGTCACAACAGTGGCAACACAGTTATTGTAATCATTATAAATTTAATAGAGACTATAGAGACTTGGTTCCACTTCTGAAGATTTTTTTTCAGTATGGTTGGATCTTACAAAGGTGCTAAATGTTTGTGATAAAACTTTGAAAGTAGCTTAGTTTCAACTCTGCGATAAAATCTTGACATAATGATCATCTGTTTATATATATAATTTTAAACATTCTGTAATACATAAGGATTTGAAGATTGCAACAATAAATTTGCCATGTTTTATTCTGACACTGTACATATATTTTGATTTTCAAATTATAGTATTATAACATTTTGTGGTGTGCAGGTGGCAGTGTTCAATTTTATGCTTAAATAATAAAATGATAGCAAAAAATGCAATTATTTGTGGAATAGTTTATATTCAGTTTCTGCTGCATCACTCAGAATGTTAGTTGCTGTAAGAAGAGGCTTTTTTTCTTTTTTGGTTGTTTGTTTTAGTGGCATTACTTCACTTTGCAATTAGAATCTACTATAATATTACCTATTGAAAGCAGGGATTTTTGTCTGTCTTGTTCACTGCTACATCCTCAATGCCTAGGATATGTAGTGTATTTTATGTAATAGAAACTGAATGAGTAGTTTTTGAACATATAAGTGAATGGATCATCGTGTTGTATAGATTTAGGTAAAATTGCGTGGTAGATTTCTTCCAGTTGCTTTCCATTATAAATGTTGATAAGAACCATGCTGCATATTTAAAAAATAAATAAAACTTACATAACATGAATGACTGCACTAAATGAAGTATATTATTTAGGAGGTCAGTTACTTACTGGTGGCATAGTAGAGAATGCTTCCAAAGTGACCATCCTGAAGAATGGAGACTGCAGCTCATTGTCATTTGTTTTATTAATACTTCAAATACGCTCCCTTCTCTACGTAGCTGTGAAACTTTTCCTGGTCTTCTCAGGAACTTTCTCTTCTCTGTTTTCTGTTGTGAATTATACTTTCATTTTTTAATTCCATTTTTATCTTCACCACTGGCTTTTTCTTTGCTATACCTTTCAATTTTATTTAATAAAAACTACTTATCGCTTTGGGGAAATACCATCTGATGTTGGAAGTGCTCTGTATCTACACCATTCGTAATGGTAACCACTAGACACAGGTGGCTATTGAGCAATCAAAATGTGGCCTACTGTGCCTGAAGAAATACAGTTTGTTTCTTTTTTCCCCAGACAGAGTCTTGCTCTGTCACCCATGCTGGAGTAGAATGGTGCGATCACGGCTCACTGCAGCCTCAGCCTCCTGGGCTCAAGTGATCCTCCCACTTCAGCCTCCCAAGGAGTTGGAACTGTAGGCGTGCACCACTAGTTTTTAATTTATTTATAGAGACAGGGTCTCACTATGTTGCTCAGGCTGGGGAAATAAATTTTTAATTTTAATTCTAATTTAAATAGTTGCATGTAGTAGCTATTAAAGCAGACAGTGTAGCTCTGGGTCTACTATATATATAATTATTGATCTACCTTCAAATAATATACCAGTTCATGTGTAGTGAGAACTTGACTTCTGTGCGCTTCCATTTCCTCCCTCTCGTCTTTTTTATATTTTGTCATATGTTTTACATCTACATATATTATAAACCCAGTGATACATTATTGCCATTTTGAGTTTAACAGCTTTTTAACTTTTAATGTGGTTAAATTAAGTGAAAATATCTCTGATTTTTTAGATTTCACCATTTCTGGTGCTATTTTTGTGTGTGCAGATCTGCATTTTTATCTGGTATCATACTCCTTGAAAAATTTCATTTAACGTTTTTTATAGTACAGTTTTGCTGACACAGAATATTTTTTAACTTTTTTTTTTTTTCTGGAAGAGTGTTGATTTTGCCTTTATTTGCCTTTGTTTTGCCTTCATTTTATCCAGTGAAAGGTATTTTCACTGGATCTAGAATGCTCAGTTGCTGTTTTTCCCCTCTTGGTATTTTAAAGATGATGCCCCATTGTTTTTTGACTGGCCTTCTGTATTACACGTAGTGTGTTCTCATTTTTTTTTCCTCTGTATGTAATATATCTCTTTTTCTAACTACCTGAAAATTTTTTCTCTTTCAGCTTGTTTTTTTTAAAGCAGCTTTTTGTCTACATTTTAAGTTTGCCCTACTAGATTCTCTGCATTTCTTTGAGCTGTGGTGTTTTATCATTTTTTTACTTTGGAAAATTCCCAGCTAACATCTCTGTAAGTATATTTTCTTCTCTGTTCTTGTTTTCTTCACATTATTAAACTCCAGTTACACCTGCACTAGATCATTGGATATTATACTACAGCTTTAAAATTCCTGTTCTGTTTTTTTTTTTTTTTAAATTTCAGTCTGTTTCTTCTTTTTGGGTTTAATTTTGAATAATATCTATTTACCTCTCTTTAAGCTCACTGATTTGTTTTTAGCTTTGTCTGATCTTCTGATAATTCTGTTGAAGATTTTTCTGATATTTCATTTTTATGTTCATTTAGCATTTCTTCTTTGCTGAATCCCTTATCTGTTTTTGTATTTTGTTCATATTTACCATGAGATCCTTTAATACATAAATTACAATTATTCTAAGTGTTCTGTCTGATAGTTCAAATATCTGATTCATTTATAAGTCTGGTTCTGGTGTTTGCCTTGTCTTTTGACTATGGTTTGGGTTCGTTGTTAACTTTAAAAAAAAAAGTGTGTGTGTGTGTGTATAAAATTGTTTTTTGTTGCATGCCAGACATTTTAGGTAAAGGGCAACAAAGATTGAGGTGGATAGTATTTATGCTCAGAAATGGGTACCTTTCTTCTTTGATGATGTTTGTGCATGTGTGGATTGGGATGGGGCAGAGATTGAGTCAGTCCAACAGTGACTTGAGTTGGATTTGTTTTTTTGTTGTCATTGTAATAGTTAAATTCACTGAATCAGAAACTTGAAATTCCTGCAGTAGTGGACTGCTTGCTGCTTCTTCATTCTTGGTTTGGAGACTGGGGTGCTGGAGTGTTTCCTCAGTGTTCCAGCTCCATCCTTAGCTTTTAGCAGGTCTTTGGATGCCTGCATCACAGCATGACCTCTCTTCGTATTCTTTGTAATTTTTGATAATATGTACTTTCTATTTTTGATTGTTTATATTTTTTTATCTTTCTTTGAAGATTGTTGAGTTTTATTTTGACAGGCAGATAATTTACTTTTGGATTACACTGATCCTTTTGTAGCTTATTTTTAAGCTTTGTTAGGGCTCTTGTTGGCATAGCTTTTATTCTATAACTGGAGTCAGTAGACTTTGGTTTATGAGCCATATCTGGTCCACAGCCCGTTTTTTTATAGTCCGTGATCTAAGAATGGATTTTACATTTTTAAAGGGTTATAAAGAAACAAAAATAAAAATTAAGAAGTATATGTGACAGAGACAGTATATGCCTCGCATAGCCTAAGATATTTATCTTGCCCTTTACAGAAAACATTTTCTAATTCCTACCTGCTTAATTCTAATTTCTAAGGTGTTTTATTTCTTGGATTTTTACTGAATGCTGCAGGTTTTCTCTGTGGTATTTTTATTGTACCTGGTTGGAACTCATAGGTCTCCCAGCTTTGCCTAATCCTTGAGGTATGTTCAGCTTTTAGCTACCCAGTATTTAATTTTTCTCTTTCTGATAATTGTCTTTTGCAAGCTTCATGAATTCTTACTATAACTTAGTTTCCTGCCAAAGACTCAAAGGATCTCCTATGCAAAATTTGGAACTTTCCTTCTGAGTATCTACTTCCTCTTTAGTATAATGACCTGCAAATTCCACCTACCTTAAATTCCCTAAACTTTGGTCTTTGTCTTCTCACCTGAGGAAGATGGCTGTGTTTTGTTTGGGTTCTTTCTTTCTGTGCTGGTGTTCAGCGAATGCTTCTAGGCAGAAGGGTGAAGTGATCATAGGGCTTACTTTTATTGTTAACTTTCTCTCAGACATTACAATCTTCTTTGACCTTTGCCCATTATCTGAAAACAGTTTTTCTAAATATGTTTTTTAAAGTTTTCTAGTTTATATGTGAGGCTAATCTAGTAGTAGTTATTCTTTCATGGTTGGAGATGGAACTCTGTTTAGCAGCTATTAATAAATATGCTTTTTAACCTCTGGTATTAGTATAAACCAATAATTGTAATTATATCTGTTAAATCTCTTATTTGCTGTAAATTGAGTTTTGTTTTATGATATGTATAAGAGGTATTAGCAGAATACATAAGGAAACGTGATTACGATTCAGTTCTGTCCTGCATCTTGAATACCTATTCTGTGCCCAAGGCGTTCTACAACTTGCTAGAGATGGAAAATAACACATGAAGTGAAGATCAGGCTTTTAACCTTCTAGGGAAGGTAGACATATGTATTAATTATTTATTGCTACATAACAAATTACCTTTAGACTCAGTGGCTTAAAGCAACAATTTATTATCTGTTGGTCAGAATTTAGGGATGGTTTAGCTGGATCCTCTGGCTAAGCTCCATCTCCTAGGTGAGGGTCTTAAAAAAGCCTGCATTCAAGATGTGGACCAAAGCTACAGCTGTGTTGAGGCTTGACTGGTGAGGGTGCATTTCTAAGCTTGCTCACATTCACATGGTCATTGGCAGGATTCAACAATCTTGTGAGGTGCTTGTGGTCTTAGGACTGAGTACTTTAAATCTTTGTGGACTGTTGTCTAAAGGCTGCCCTCAGTTCCTTTCCACATAGGCCTCTCTGCATGATGACTCACAGTATGGTAGCTTGTATAGTCAGAATAAGCAAACAGGGACAATGTGAGCAAGACACAGAAGCTCCAGTCTTTTGTAACCTTATCTTGGAAGTGAAATTCTGTCACTTTTACCATATTCTATTTAAGAAACAAGTCACTAGGTCCAGCCAACACTCAAGAGGAGGAGATGATACAAGGGCATGAATAGTGGACACAGAGATAGTTGGCAGCCATTTCAGAAGCTGCCTACAACAGCATGTGGCATATTAATTATATAAATAATCATAAATGGGTCTATAAAATAATGTAACAACATCAATATATACCACATAATAATTTGCTGCATCATATGCTGAGGTGCTTCCCTATTGATGATTATTTTATTTAAGCCTTTTCCAGTATTCTCTAGGAGAGGTGATATTTATTATCTCCAGTTTATAGATTGTTCAGTGAGGTTACCTAGCTATGATGTAGCGGAACTGAGACTCCAGGCTAGACACTGCTGATTCTAGCACCCATACTTTTAATTTCTATATCTTGTCAGCATTAAAATAAAATTACTTTTTTTGGAGCACTTCTTATGTGCCAAGCATTATAAGTGGTTTATATAATGTTAACCTTATTTAAGGCTCATAGCAACTCTATTAAGTCTCCTTATCTTACTGATATTACACTCTAGCTTCCAGATTCAGAAAAAGTACTTTGAAAAATCAAATATATTTATTGTTCCAGAGACATTAAACAAATACTACGCAAAGAATCTCTGTAAATACCAAAAGAAATGAAACATTTAAATACCTTAGTACCTTAAAAAAGTGGTATCAATCTAGTGTAGGCAACATGCTGAGATTTTGTCTCCCTCTCTCTTTTTCTTTTTTTTTTTTTTTTTTGAGACAGAGCCTTGCTCTGTCGCCCAGGGTGGAGTGTGGTGTTGTGATCTCTGCTCACTGCAACCTCTCCCTCCCAGGTTCAAGCAGTTCTCTGCCTCAGCCTCCTGAGTAGCTGGGATTACAGGCACCCACCACCATACCTGGCTAATTTTTGTATTTTTAGTAGAGATAGGGTTTCACCATCTTGGCCAGGATGGTCTTGAACTCCTGACCTTGTGATCTACCTGCCTCAGCCTCCCGAAGTGCTGGGATTACAAGCGTGAGCAACCGTGCCCAGCCAACTTTGTCTCTTAAAAAAAAAAAAAAAAAAAAATGATATCACTAATTAAATAAATTTGCAAAAAGAATCCTGGCACATTTCAGTCCATTTAGTATTTTGCAGAAGAAGAGTACTATGTGAGTCTTTAGTAGTAATAAATTTATAAATTCTTGAAAAGAAAGCCCACTCTGAGAGCAAATCTCAACAAACACTGCTATATAAATTTTAGTCAGAAATTAGCTGATATATGTAATTAATTTTTAAATTTTTTTGCTAATTTGAACTATTTTTACTAATACTTTTACAAGTAAGTTGATTGGCTTTCATATCAAAGGCTGTACATACTTTCTTCAGTCATATCGTTGTCTTTGCAAAGTGAGTCTTCTAAATGAAGAAAATTAGATACATTAGTTTTTCATGGTTAAAAGGCAAACCATAAGACTCTTTTGGCTGAATGTGGTGGCTCATACCTGTAATCCCTACACTTTGGGAAGCTGAGGCAGGCGGATCACCTGAGATCAGGAGTTCGAGACCAGCCTGACAGAATGGTGAAATTCCATCTCTACTAAACATACAAAAAATGAGCCAGGCACCACGGCAGACACCTGTAATCCCAGCTACTCAGGAGGCTGAGATAGGAGAACCTCTTGAACCCTGGAGGTGGAGGTTGCAGTGAGCCAAGATTGTGCCACTGCACACCAGCCTGGAGACAGAGCGAGACTCAAAAAAAAAAAAAAGACTATCTTGGTCTTTTAGGCCAATTAAATTTAATCAACCAAGGAATGTCTTTATAAGGTACATGTTGACAATAACAAATATGAAAGTTTATTGATGACCTTATTTTTGAACCATTTCCTTATAATAGCATTCTCTCACTTTCTGCATTGCCATTTACCATGTTAAGTAGGGCATAAATGCAGTTTAAGCTGTATTCATTAGTGCCAACTAAGTGCCAAATACCGTTCTTAGTGCCTGGGATACATCAGTGAACACAATGAACAAAAATTATGGCGTTTATATTTTAGCAAGCATGGTTCAGACAATAAACAGTAACCATAAGTAAGTAAGCAAGCATTCATTGTAGTTAGTAGATAGGGAAAAAATTCTGTACTTGTTCTTTTAAACCTTGCAGAGGAAAATTGCATAGAAAATGACTTGTTTTTCAGCTCTACTTGGTTTTGTTGACCCCAAAACTGGGAATTTAAAAAATACTGGCAAAGACAAAAAAAAATCATGGGAAACAGTCTCTCCAAAAACATAGTTCAAATGATGCTATGAATTTAGAAAATGACCATGTTTTGCTCCTATAATAATGTATTGCTTTCTACAACTCAAGTATTATCAATATTGATGTGTAATATAGTAATTTAATGTCTTAGATATTTTTGGTAATGGTTTATAACAAATGGAAAGTATTTATTGTTATACAAATTTTGTTATTCAAAATTTGTTTCTGCAAACTTTTGTTACTGTTCAAGTTATGCTGGCTTTAAATATTACAATTTTTATTATAATCCCAAGGAAAATGTTTCAGCATGTCTTTTTATTGTTTAAATTACTCTTTTTAAGAAAGCTACCTTTGCTTTGGTTGTTTATCACAGTTGTCTGTTTTCTGCATTACTTTTGCAGTGAAGGGAAAGAAAAAAATTTTAATATCTGATACACAGTTTTTACACTCTATAGCTGCAGTTTTAGTATTCTTGATTCAGCCAGCTACAGAACAAAATATTTGCCAAAAATCCCCCAAAATCGACTATTTACATAGCATTTCAATTGTATTAAGTGTTATAAGTAATCTAGAGATGATTTAATGTATTTGGGAGGATGTGTGTAGGTTTTATGTAAATACTATGCCATTTTATGTAAGAAACCCAAACATCTGTGGATTTTGGTGTCTGTGGAGGGTACGGAGGGACAACTGCATATCTTAATAGCTTGCAATTAACTAGGATATAGTATAGTTTCAGCACATAAGTATAGTAACATTTTACAGTGTTGCATATGTTGCCACAAAATTATTAATTGAAATATTAATACTTACATTTTTTGGCTGACTTACTGAATTGAATCAATTTCTTATGCCATCAGAATGAATTCATTTTTTATTTGGTTTTTAAGTCACAGAGCCCTGGATATCTGTGTTTTTTTTAAAGTAAGATGAAAAGTAGGGGATACCTGAGTTTAGAGGAGTGGGGATTTGAGAAAGAGTTTTAAGAAAGGGATGGGATGAATAATGGAGTCAATAAAAAGAGTGTTTTTGATAGATTTAAGAATAGTTATTAAAACAACAGACAACTTTTTACTTGGATTATTCCTTTTTAATTCAGTTTTCAAACAGTTCTCAGCAAGTACAATCCTTTTCATTGTATGTTTTAGCCATTGTAAATCGGTAACATTAAGGTAAATGGTGTAGGAATAAATGGGAAGGAAGTAGAGTGTTTCTAGGACAACCATTTGAAGAAATTTTCTTCTCTTTGAATATTTGGTGTTTTAAAAACAATTGAGATTTAAGGTGCAAAAGTGGAAAAATAGTGGCCCTGTGCTCTGATTTTTGAAGGCTCTCCTCCATCTTTTCTGCTAATCTTTTTACCACTGATTGGTAGGTCAGGTGCCCTCACATTCAGTCTTGTATACAGAAACTATTTCTTTTTTCTCTCTTCTTTTTTATATGGAACTCTGTCTAGACATATGATTTCTCTTCTATAGCTTTAAAATTATCAAAACATTTTTAAAATTAAAAATTTTTATAGAGATGGGGTTTCACCATCTTGCCAGGTTGGTCTCGAACTCTGGGTCCAAGCAGTCCTCCTGCCTTGACTCCTTCCAAAGTGCAGGGATTACAGATGTGAGCCACTGCGGCTGGCCTGTCAAAAGGTTTTAAATTATATTTTTGCCTACAAATTCTCTCTTTGGGGAGAAAATAGTTTGGTTTCCAAGGGAATTTTAAGCCTAATGATGGAGAAATGACAAATGATACCTGTAACCAAGCCTGGAAAAGAATGTGCATTTGTAGCTTAAGATGCACACAGTAACTAGCATGTAACTGGTACTAGATGTTTGTTGTAATTGTTGGTGTTTTTAATAAATTTGAGGAAGCAGTAGTCTAGCCTGGTTCATTTGAACCTTTGCTTCTGATATTTGGAATGACTGCCAGCTGGTTAATGGCTATGATAACCTTTACTTGGCTAATATGCATGTCAGTTTTAGAATTTATCCTAAAAGTAACAATTTGCCTGTCACCTGCAGAGTTAAGTGGTATAATGGCAGCTGAACAGTGAGGGAGGAGAGTGGAGTTGAGAACTGGTAGAAATGAAATCACTCATACAGGGAACATGTTTTTTCTTGAGATAATGAACATACTAGCCCAAAATAACGTGGTTGAGTATATTTTGTTTTTGATTGATTGTTCAAAGATATAATTTTTAAGTCTTCATATATAAGCTATTGTATAATTATGTAAGAAGGAAAAGAAAATGATGATGGCACTTTGAGGACTTTCAGGCTTAGAGCTAATTAGTCTGTTATCTGGTAGAGCACTAACGTACATGGCTGATTTAATATACAGATTAACAGATTTAAAGCTTTTACCCTTTACTTGTTATTAGGCAGTTAGGTTATCTTCCAGCTTGTTGGCCAGTCAACACCAATGTGTTTCCTTTAACTCTAAAAATCTCAGCATATGCTGTTTTATATATCTTAAATAATTTAAATTCATTTCTTACTCTTTCCACAGCATGTAGAGTCCATGAAGTACAGGACGATAAAGCTTCCTACACATATCACCAGAAGGATCTCTTTGAAAGATTCACCACAGGACTACTAGAGAGAATAATTTGTCCGAAGCATCATGTGTTGAAACAACAGAAGTCTATCCACCTGTGCACTAACTAGAAACAGAGTTACAATGTTTTCAATTCTTTGAGCTCCAGGACTCCAGGGAAGTGAGTTGAAAATCTGAAAATGCGGCCATGGACTGGTTCCTGGCGTTGGATTATGCTCATTCTTTTTGCCTGGGGGACCTTGCTGTTTTATATAGGTGGTCACTTGGTACGAGATAATGACCATCCTGATCACTCTAGCCGAGAACTGTCCAAGATTCTGGCAAAGCTTGAACGCTTAAAACAGCAGAATGAAGACTTGAGGAGAATGGCCGAATCTCTCCGGTAGGTCCTAAAATACTGAAGGAAGAATGATGAAATACTGTACTTTGTTTTTAGGTGTAGGGCTTCATTCTGGTAGGAAAAATAGTTAATTATTTTTATAACCTGCTGTCTTTGCCAAAAGACGGTTTTCTATCTCCGTATATTTAATACAGAGCAAGTTTGTCCAACCCACAGCCCGTGGGCCACAGATGACCCAGGACAGCTTTGAATGAGGCCCAACACAAATTTATAAACTTTCTTAAAACATTCTGAGATTTTTAAATTTTTTTTCTTAAGCTCATCAGCTATCATTAGTGTTAGTGTACTTTATATGTGGCCCAAGACAATTTTTCTTCCAGTGTGGCCCAGTGATACCCCAAGACAATTTCTCCATAGTGGCATCATTATTTTGCATATGAATTTTAATGTAGAAAAACTATGCCATTTAATTTGTATACTTGTATTTCATTTACAGTTACATATTAAAAAATTGATGTATTAAATCCAAACTATGATTTAAACTAGTGTATATTAAAAATTTTATATGAACTGTAACAAAGATATTCTAATAACTGGGAGGCTGAGTTAGTCTAACTATAACTTATTAAAATGTAGAAACGAAAGTTTGTCATTAAACAACTGGATCTGGAATGCAGAGAATGATTATCATTGTTATTTCTAGTCTGTAAAAAATGTGACATATATCTATTAGAAGACATCAACTGTTTGGAAAACCACAGTCTCCTATATATTTTCAGGGAGCAAGTAAACATAATATTACATAGGCGATCTCTGAATTTTTTTCCAAAGTTATTGAGGTAAAACATTACCTAGTATCTTATATGCAAAGATGATCATGTAGTACTTGCTCTCTCAAACTAGAGAAGCCAGAAATGAAGATTTGAGAGTCATTACTTCAGAGGTGGTAATTAACCCTAAGGGAAGTGGTATAGAGAAAAAGAGCTGAAAGTTCATTTCTCTTTGAGAAACACATAAATTAAGGAGTAGAAAGTGGAAACATCCAGTTGTACAGAAAGCTTTTAGAATAGTTGGGGAAGAATAGAGGGAGAGAGCTGTTACGGAAACTGAGGAACATTCTGTGAGGGAAGAATGTAGTTGGCAGTGTTAAATTACCCTTGATGCTATAAAGAGGATGCCCATGGTCCTCTCATTTTCTACTCTCACTGCCATTCACTCTTTGTTTAGAACTCGGATTTTTCCCTTTGTCTACAGTCATAACTTTTTCTTCACCATAATATTATTTGGGTCCTTTTATGTCCTTTGAAAGGCAATGCTAGGTGTTAAGACAAAAATGAATGAAACATTATTCTTGTCATTTGTTGTAGTACCATTCAAGAAGATAGCAAGCAGTCAGGGATTAGAAAGTGGATAGAACTTCTTGAATTTGTCTATTATTTTCTTTCCTACTTGGGGTACTCAGGGAACATCATATAGAAAGGTGATCTTTCAGTAGAGTCTTATTCATTCTAAAGATTGATAATTTAGGGGTTAGTAATAATAGCTGTCATTTATTACATGCCAGGTACTGTGCCAAGGACTTTGCATGGATCATCTCATTGAATTTCACACTATCTTTCTGAGGTGTTAGTACCATTTTTGTAACTGTTTTACAGATTAAGAATTATAGAGATGTTAAGTAATTTAATTTGCTGAAGGTCACACTTTTCACAAGTGGTAGAGCCTACTTTGAATCCCAGTAGTATGACTCCAAAACCTAAACTCTGAATAACTGTATTGCCTTCCTGAGCAGAAAACAGAGAAATCAGTGACCTTAACATCTTAGTATGAGACGTATGAGATCACCAAGAATAGCTACTATTCTAGTTGATTTTGGAGTTTGCTTTGATTGTAGTAAAATTTCCTTCTGTATCATGGGAATTTTGTTCCTAAAAATATTTTTCCCCTTAACAATTTAGGCTAATAAATAATTGCTCACTTTTCTTGTGGTTCCATCTTCAATACTGATATTTCAGTTTGTTTATTTCTGACTGCCAAATGTCTTGTTTTTGTTGTTTGAGGGGAAAGCTTGCCTTTAGTATGGATTTTTCTTTCTGCAAAATAATCTTTAGGTCTATTAAGTCACTTTCTTTATATTTTTATATTTTTATATGTTGAAATTAATTTCTTAACTGCTACATTTAAATGTAGAGACTAATTCTAAGAGCTGAATCCCCTAAGTCATATGGTATTACCATGTAATTACAGTCTGAAAACAGACTAAGCCAATGAGCCCGTGTTTATATAAGGGAATATAATTTCAGGAAAATAGTTTATAGTTAACCTCATTGAGGTTTCAATTTGTATTTCTGTAATGAATGATACTGGCCATTTTTTAATGTGTTTATTTGCCATTCATATGTCAACTTTGGTGAAGTTTTTATTCACTTCACCAAAGAATCTGTTGCCTATTTTAAATAATTGAACTGTTTTCTTTTAATAAGTTCTTTGAAAAAATAGTTTTTTAAAAATATATAAACACAAAATTGTATTTATTAGTAATATAAAATATGGTATAATATAATAAAAAACAAAAATGTAGTAGCATAAAACAGTCATTTATTTGCCCTTGATTTTTCCAATTTGGGTTAACTTCAGCTAGGCTTTTTTTCTAATTATAAACAGGGTCACTCGTGTGGCTGCAGTCATCTGGTGGCTTGGTTGTGATTGGGCAGTCCAGAATGACCTCACTTACATATTTGGCAATTAGGTTCACCATTAACTGGCTCGCTTCCATATTTCTTTTCTGGAAGGATAGCCCAGATTTCTTACATGGTAGTGTTCCAAGAGGAAGACAACAGGAATTGCATGGCCTCATGAGACTGAGCATCAGAAGTAACACAGTGTCAATTCTGCCACATTCTGTTCATTGCAAGTCAAGAGGCCTACCCATATACAAAAATAGAAGAAATAGATACCGCATCTTGGTTGATGAAACTACAAAGAATGCATAATTGGATTAGGTCAAATCATGGTGGGCTTATATAGCAAGAGTTATGTATAGACCCGATTGATAGATAATAGAGAACCATAGTTGTTTTCCAGCAGAGGAATGACACAGTAAAAATGGTTGAGGAAGATTTAGATTTTCAGGTGGATTTGGTGCATGTGCCAGACTGGAGTTAAGATATTTTTTGGGAAACTCTTAAAGTATTAATCTAGGTAAGAGGTAATGTAAACTTATACTGAAATTAATGATTGAATCTGTTGACTTTGATGCTTAGGTTTTCAACATGCTGGTATTTAGATTTTCCCAGACATCTCTTTCTTTCTTGTTCATTGGTATCATATTAGGACACATGTCGTGGGCCTTTAAAAAATTTAGAAACTATCACTTTCTCAGTCCTTTTATGGTTCATGTTTGTTTTGTTTCAACATTTAGTAATGTGAAATAGCTACTTGCTCACAGAATTTTTTGCTCCTTGGGATTTGAACCAGCCACGTTGCTTCCCAGAGTTGAAATTTACCAGAAAACACCCAGAAAATTGTTGGTTTCTGCAGAAACCCCCTTGAGCAGTGAACCTCAACCTGGTTGGGTGTCAGTCTCATGGAGTTGTAAAATCTAAAATGTGATTAATTGACAACTTTCCTTTTAACCTAATCCTTGTTATTCTAGGGACATTTACTTTTGAGAACAGAACTTAAAAAAATTCAAATGTGGCTTTTGGCCTTTTGACCGATTAATAAAGTTTTTTTTGTTTGTTTGGTCTAGGAAAGGAGAAGAGATTTCTTCAGGAATTTAGATGCTAGCTGTAAAACTGTAAATTTAAAAACCACAAAGAATGTATGATTAATTTCTGATTACCTATTTTTCTGAGCTGTGTATCATCTGCCAATATGGATTACAGACAAAGCATAAATCTTCTGGAGGAAAAATTTGTCCCAGGCAACAGAAGTATACTGAGTTGGGTAGAAAGGAAACTGAAGTGGTTCTTCACAGGTCATGTTTTACTGTTGTTTGAGAAGATTGTATTAAAAAGTGGGCTGCCTTCATTCTAGTTGGTTGGTTGGTTGGAAGATTTTGCTCTAGACCTTCTTCTCTATAACTGCTTGTCTCTCATACAAGAAGTATACATATATTCTTAAAACAAGTGAGATGGATTGGAATGTGTACAGCACCTGCTATCTAATTATAACCTTTCATTATATCTGTCTTTTGCTTTTTCAATCTTATATCCATTATTCCTCATGTTATCAAGAATATCTTATTTTTAAGATATAATGAAAGATACTCCTTCCCTGAGAACATTTCAGTGGGAACAACATTCCTATCCTGATCGGGCTGATAAAGCAGATATTCTCTCCCTGGAATTTCTTGTAACTTTTTAATATTTACTGGATTAAATTTGCTAACATTTTGTTTTGGATTTTTTCTGTATTAATGAGATATTTATTTATAATTTTTCCTTCTTGTGATGTCTTTCAGGTTATCAATATTATGCAGGCCAATTCTGTTCTCTGGAAAAGTTTATGTAAAATTGATATTCATTCTCTTTTAAATATTATAATTCTACCAGTGAAGTTATCTGGGCCTGGAGTCTTTTTGTGGGGAAGGGTGGTGGCAAAGAAGGAGAACATATGGGAAGATTTTAGATTCTGGATTTCATGTCTTTCATAGAAATTGGACTGTTCCGCTTTTCTATTTTTTTTTCTTATGTCAATTTTGGTGAAATGTGTTTTTCAGAGCATGTGTTCATTTTATCAACATGTTCAAATGTTCTAGCATAAAATTGTTCTTAGCGCCATTTTATTTTCTTCTCCATACTCGTATATCTATAGTAATGTCTCCTTTTTCATTCTTAATATTGGTTGTGTTTTCTCCTTTTATCTTGCTAACAGTTTATCAATTTAATTTGCTTTTTCAAAGAACCAACCTCTGTGCTTTTTTTTTTTCTTTATTGTATATCTGTTTTCTATTTTATTTTCTTTTATGTCCTGGAAAGCTTTAAGTTTCTCTAAGCACAGCTTTGAGTTGTATTCCATAAGTTTTTGATGATGTTCTATTTTTGTCATTAATTTAAAATATTTTAAAATTTGTATCGTGATTTTTTTTTTTCTATGACCCATAGGTTATTTAGTAGTTGTTACTTAATTTCCAAATTGGGCTATTCTGTTTATCTTTCAGATTTTGATTTCTAGTTTGTTCTTCAACCAGATAGAATTATATTCTGTATTTCAGTTCTTTGAAATTTATTTAATGGCTCAGCAAATGACTTATGTTGTTGAATGCTTAAGAAACGTGTATTCTCTTGTTGCTGAGTCTGATCTAGTATATATGTCATTTAAGTTAGGTTGGTTAATTAAGTTATTCAGATTTATTAATTTTTATAAATATTCATATTCTTTTATAATTGGTCACATATTTATCCTTTCTAGTGTTCTTTATTCTTCCTGTTATTCAGTTCTTTAATGTTGAATCATTTTCTTCAGCCTTAATAATATCCTATAGTATTTATAGTGCAGGTTTGATAGCAATAAATTCAGATTCTCTTCTTTTAAAAACTTTAACTTTCATTTTGTTAGATACTTCTATTGAGTGTAGAATTTAGTTTAGCAATTATTTTTAAAAGCATTTTAAGTATGTCATTTCATTGATTTCTGCGTTTCACATCTCTGAGAAGTCTACAATTTTAAGAAGTGTATCTCTCTCTCTGACTGTGTTTACTGTTTTTTTTTTTTCTTTTTTGCCTTTGGTGTTAAGCAGTTGACTATGAGTGCCTAGATATGGCTTTATTTGTTTTTATTCAGCTTGAAGTTCACTGAGCTGCTTAAATCTGGGAGTTGATGTATTTTATCAGTTTTGGAAAACCCTCAGCTATTAGTTCTTCAAATACTGCTTCTGAAGCCATTGTTTTCTATTTTTTCATTATGGAATTCCAACTATATGTATTATTAAATTTATTTTTATGGTATCTCACATGCCTTTATGCGTCTTTCATAATCTAATTTCTCTTTGCACTTTATTTTGTATTATTTTCTATTGAACTGGCTTCCAACTTATATCACCTGTCTTCTGTTTTGTTTATTGTGCCGTTAAACACACACAGTTAGCAATTTTTTAATATATTCTGATTCTAGAATATTCACTTGATTCATTTTGATAATTTCACATTTCTTTGGAATTCTCCATTTTTCATCTGTCTTGTCCATATTTCTTTTAATTTCTTAAATAGTTATTCTAATATAACTGTTATATTTTCTGCTAATTTCAATTTCATGGATCACCATTTGGTTGATTTCTTTTGATACTTATTTTGATTATTAGTCAAATTTTCTGCCTCTTTGCATGTCTTGTAATTTTAAATTTTATATGTCGTATATAATGGCACTGTTGAGGCTACAGAGGCTTTTCTCTCTGTTGGAGAGTGGGCTTAATATTTCAATCCAGTACAGTCAGTGACTGAACATGGCTATGTTGTAGTTTTAGTAAAACCTTGCCCACTTTGTTTCTTCCTTGTTACTCAGGTATAATTCTTCTAGACTTTTTATTGACAATTTGGTAGATTTCTCTTCAGATTTGAAGTATAGGACATTTCTTCTGCCCTTCAGAGGTTTTGAGCTTTGCTCTTTGGTCTCTTGCTCCATGCAGCATCTAAATTTGAAATACATTGAAGAGAAAACTAGCTGTGAGTTTAAGGTAGGCCTCAAGCAGGACTTTGTCTTGTAAATATCATAAGACTATGAGAAATTTCATTCTGTGTTAAAATTACTGTCTTGCCTTGGAGCTATAGAATCCAGCAGATCAATCATGGAGAAAACTGGCTATGTGTTTACTGCTTTTGCAGTTTCCAAATTTTCACACCACTCTTCTGTGTGATCCCTACCCAGAATCAGCAAATGCTTCCCAAGTAAGAACATAGCTAGCTAGTTCAGCCTTCTCTGGAATTTTAGTTAATTTAATCCCTCACTTCCACAGCTCTCTAATGCTTTAAAAGGATTATATTTGCAAGTTGTTTTTTTTTTTCTGGGGGTTGGGGGGAGTGCTTATTGTCATTATTACAATGAGTATGAAAATAGATTTGCCATGTTATACTGTATTCTACTTATAACTACATATACTCTACCTGTATTAAAAGTGGAGTTCATTTATCCCAGTGTTGCTGACATACAAGATTTCCATTCGTTCCTGTGCCCAGATCTCTAGAGCCTTCTGGTTCTTGCCCTTTTAATAACCTGGTTCTTCAGGCTTTCCTTTGATTCCCTTTTAACCTTCTATTATATATCTTAATTGTGTGGTAAAGGAAAGGAAGAGTTTAAGTGGATTCGAAATTTGTCATGTTAAAGCGAATTAAATACGGTCGGAGAAGGACTTCGTACTTCTATATTTGAGTTCTAGTGGATAAACTGTGACCTAACTTAATAGGTAGACAAGATTGAAAACCTGACTTAGGAATGTGCTCCTGTAACAGTAGCTGAGTCTTTCCCAATCCCAGCAGCCATATTTCAACGATTCACACACTGCTGAGCATTCAAACTGTGTTCAAGTAAGGCAAATGCTGATCTGTAACCAATCCAGTTGTTTCTGTACCTCACTTCTGATTTCTGTATATCATTCCCCTTTTTTTGTCTATAAATCTTCTACCATGTGGCTGCACTGGAGTCTCT
The DNA here is from genome assembly GCF_002776525.5 of Piliocolobus tephrosceles. Classification (NCBI taxonomy): domain Eukaryota; kingdom Metazoa; phylum Chordata; class Mammalia; order Primates; family Cercopithecidae; genus Piliocolobus; species Piliocolobus tephrosceles. The sequence goes on along the minus strand of NC_045439.1, from coordinate 41,000,618 downwards.
CTGAATCTGCTGTGATTCTGGGTGCTGCCGGATTTGTGAATCGTACATTGCTCAATTAAACTCCTTTAAATTTAATTTGGCTGAAATTTTTCTTTTTAACCAGTAACTGTCAGTAATCTTTTTCAATGACTGATATAATGAACCTGTTAGGAGAAAGACCAGGATGAGATTTAGATAGGTTGAACTTGATGTGCTTGCTGAACCTATCCAAAAGAAAGTTGAAAAGTGAGTCTAGAATTCAGGAAAAAAGCTAGGGTGAGAGAGAAATATGCCTTTGGGAATCATGCACATAGAGGTGATTGCCAGAAAATGGTGGCACAAAGTAAAAATTTCTCCATGCACTTCAGATGATCCATAGTTTCCCTAAACACTGTGGACTTGCAGAGAAGGAAGTGTGGGAACAGCATCAACATATTCTTAGGTACGGGGCCAGTAAGAATCTCACATGGTAGGAAAACTCGTTTTTCAACCACCAAACCTGTTCTATGAATATAGCAATTGGTTATATGTAGAGAAGTATATAGAATCACATGTATTTTTACATACTATTGTCATTACTAGGTTTTATTAGGGACAGAACCTTGGTAGAATAAAAGCACATTTAGAATATAATGCTACTTTCATCATCATTTGTTATGTTGTCTTAATTTTCCTCTTCACACCCAAGACTTGAATATATATGTACACACACACACACATATTTACATGGAAGTAAAGTTTACATGGAAAAATGCCAAGGAAGGAGTTTTCAGGCAACAAAAGTATTATATCAGTTGTTCTCTTAGAACACTGTGATATATAGCATTATTACCTGCCTTTTCATGTGTACTGAAAAGTATAACCCCACTTAAACTCAGTATATGAAAATCTAGGTTTACACAGAAGATAAAAGGTAAAATAGTCTATAAAATAGCAGACTTCTAGTGAATTTGGATTCGAGATTTAACAATCCACTTTGCCCATAGTCTTACAAGTTTTTTGTAAGGCTAGGCCTACCAGTGTATAGGCACAGTGAATGGCTTATAATCCTATTCATAGGAGAGTTGCAACTCATAATTTTATGACACTTTTCTCAAGGTCTCACGTGGCACCCCATCAACTAGGTGTTGGATTGCAGTGGGAAACAATGCAAGAAAAGCTGTTAGCTTCTTTCACTCCTAGCATCTCAATTGTACTAACAGTAACATTAGCAGCAAGCAGGAACAGCAAGACAACAAAAACAACAGCTGTTAATATGTGTTACTACGTAGCAGGTCACATTCTAAGCTTTGTATATATATATGAACTTATTTAATCCCTAACGCAGACCTATGAGTAAGTACTTACATTATCCCTGTTTTATAGATGTAGACAGAGAAGTACAGTCAAATAGCTTGCTGAAATGTGTACAACTGTGAGTGATGAATCTGGAGTTCAAATCTAGGCTCTCTTGCTCCATATTCCACATTCTTAATCGTGTTGGTATGGTGGCTCTAAAAGTCACTGCTTTTTCACAGAAAATGTGCAACAATCCTTTTTTTCCTAACACCCTTTGCGTGTGTTGTATATGGGTCCAGTAGACTAGACCATAGGCTATAATGTACATTCTTTCTCTACCAGATTCCTTTCTTCCCCATTTATCATAGCAAACGTAGCAAGGAAAATTATCAGTGATAAAGATGGGTCATTCTGTAGTGATAAAGGAGTAATGAGGACATAATAGTCCTTAACATGTATGCACATAACAACAAAGTGTGAAACACCTGAGGCAAAATATGTGCGACAAGGAGAAAAGATACATTTATTATTGTAGCTAGAGACTTCAGCATCCCTCTTACGGTAATTGAAAGATTAAGCAGGCAGAAAATCAGTGAAGATATAGCTGATGTGTATAGCATTTTCTTCAGTCAGCTTGACCTAATTGACATTTACAGAATACTCTTTTCAACAACAGCAGAATACACATTTACCATTGAAAACCTGTCTGTCCCAGTGGACTCTCTGTTACTTGGATCAGGGAGTTTCTTGTAAAAGGTTATCTTGTCATAATGAATAGGGAAGTCTGTGTATTTGGAGTTGGCTCAGTGGGGGAGGGATAGGGCTGTAGAAATTTATTCTTATTTATAGTATCAGCTAGAAGTCTATCATGTAGAGAAAAATTTCTTTTTTTTTTGGGACGGAGTCTCACTCTGTCGCCCAGGCTGGAGTGCAGTGGTGCGATCTCGGCTCACTGCAAGCTCCGCCTTCCAGGTTCACGCCATTCTCCTGGCTCAGCCTCCCGAGTAGCTGGGACTACAGGCGCCCGCCACCACACCCGGCTAATTTTTTGTATTTTTCAGTAGAGATGGGGTTTCACAGTGTTAGACAGTATGGTCTCCATCTCCTGACCTCGTAATCTGCCTGCCTCGGCCTCCCAAAGTGCTGGGATTACAGGCGTGAGCCACCGCACCCAGCGAGAAAAATTTCTTTTCTCCTTCATTTCGAGCTTTGCCTACTCCCTACCCACAACAAGGATGGTTCAGTAGAAACCGGTTATGTGGAATGTAAGGTAAGATCATGCCTTCTCATTAGGAGTCATAATCACTGTCCTCATTCATATTAATGTATTCATATATAATATAAAAATCACCACCAAGAAAAGAAAATTAGAGTAAGGAAACTTTCAATATTTGGAAAATAATACATGTGCAAGACTTCTGGAGATAGCTATATGATTTTGAAGAGAAAGTAAAATTTTTTATAAATCAAAAAGTATAAACCATTAATATTACCAATAGGAGGGAAATTGCAAAGCTTAGCGAAAGGCACTGGATAAACTGTGGCATAAAAAAGGGAGTCCAGGTTGGATGCAGTGGCACAAGCCTGTAGTCCTAACTGCTAGGGAAGCTCAGGCAGGAAGAGCACTTGAGTCCAGGAGTTCCAGGCTGTTGTACCCAGTGATCGTGTTTGTGAATAGCCACTGTACTCCATCCTGGGCAACACAGTGAGACCCCATGTCTAAAAGAAAAATAGGGAGTCAGGTTTAGTGATTCATTCGTTTATTCTTTTAATTATTTATTTTAGGTTCTTTAGAACTATTAGAGAATAAAATGCATCTGATTGTTTATATCTAGCCTGTTAAATGGTATATTAGTTATCTTTTGCTGTGCAACAAATTACCAACCTAGTGGTATAAAACAATACAAACTTACTATCACACAGTTTCTGTGGATTAGGAGTTCTTGCACAGTTTAGGTGGCATCTCTGCTTTGGGTTCCCTCACAAAGGTACAAAAGATGTTGACTGGGTCTGCAGTTTCATTTTAAGGCTCAATTGAAGAAGGATACAGTTCTAAAATCATATGGTTGTTGGCAGAATTCACTTTCTTGGTGTTGTTTGGACTAAGAGCCTCAGTTTTTTGCTGTCTGCCAGAGGCTGCCCTCAGTTCCTTTCCAAGTGAACCTCTTCAGAGGGCAGCTCACACCATAGCTTGCTTCATCAAAACCAGCAAGGAAGAGAATCTGCTAACAAGATAAAGTTTCAGTCTTTTTCAACACAATCGTGGAAGATGCATTCCATCATCTTTGCAATATTCTATTGATTAGAGCAAATCACAGGTCCCATTTACACTTGGGGAGGGGATTTTCCAAGGTCTTGAACACCAGAAGATAAAAATCAGTGGGGGCATCCTACAGTCAACCACCACAGCAGGGATCATGTGTTTTTAACATGTTTCATTGTGCTCGGTAATAGCATCAAAGTTTTCATTGTGTACCAACACTTTACATAAATTATCTTATTTAGAAGTTAAGTGATTTGCCTCACACTACATAGTAAGTGCTAAAACCAGTAAGAGCTGAAAGAGTCTGACTCTAGGTATTGCAGAATAATTTATTTTCAATTAAACATGAAAAGCTTTAAATGGTGCCTCTTGTCTGTTTTAAAATGTTCTAGAATTGAGGTGGGTAGCATTTTTACAGCAATAAGAATGCTAATCTGGTTATTGTTACCACATGATTTCAGACTAAACATTTCAATCGCAGTAAACTTCATTGTTTGTGGCTCAATGTCTTGCTTCCCTTGATTCCTAGTACAAAGACTGAAGGGGCAAATAATGAGCAGATTCTGTGAAACATGTCCTCTGAGGAGGAATCATAAGCGTGGCTTGAAGGCAGGGTTGCTGAACGGATACTTCATTTATTTCATAGATATTGCCAGATTAATATTTTATACTCTTTTTGTGGATGATGGCTTTGGTTACTGGATTCCAAAGGCCAGTGTTTTTTTCTATGAAATGTTTTCTAATTCATATAAAGCTAATTCTTTTTCCTCTTCATTGCTGTATTTTATCTTATCCTATTTTATTTTATTTTATTTTTTATGTTTGTTATGTTATGTTATGTTATGTTATGTTATGTTATGTTATGTTATGTTATGTTACTGTTTATAATAGTCTAGGAGTGCCTCTGGATGGCTATGTCCAAGGGTATAAATTTGCAAGTAGTAAAGAAATTTACCATTACTTAAAAATGAAGTAATGAAGTTGTGAAGTTCCTTTCCTCTCTCTCCCTCCTTTCTTCCTTCCTTTTCTCTCTCTCCTCTTCCGATTTAGAGTGATTGCATATGGCAAGACTTTAAATTATTGTACTTAGGGATTATTTTGAACTTGCCTTTAATTTCATTTATGTGTGACTTTTTCCTGTAATTATATGTATACAGTACATATGTAATCTTTCATACATGGGCATTAATTTCATAGCTATGAGTACAGAAAATCCCATTTTGATAGGATATCCAAATAGGATACTTTTTGGATAGTCTGACCTTTTGTTCATTTAATGACAAGCTGATTAGCTCTATTCACTTAGAAGCTCCCTGCCTCCTTCCCTCCCTCCCTCGCTTCCTTCTTTCCTTCCTCTTTTTTTTTCCCCCACACTCTCACTCTGTTGCCCAGACTGGAGTGCAGCGGCACATTCTCTGCTCACTGCAACCTCCACCTCCCGGGTTCAAGCAATTCTCCTGCCTCGACCTCCCGAGTAGCTGGGATTACAGGTGCACACTGCTGTGCCTGGCTAATTTTTCTATTTTTAATAGAGACGGGTTTTTGCCATGCTGGCCAGGCTGATCTCGAACTCCTGGCTTCAATTGATCTGCCTGCCTTGGCCTCCCCAAGTGCTAAAATTACAGGTATGAGCCAGAAGCAGATATTTTTGATGAATACTTTATAGTTCAGTTTTCAAAATATAGATAAAAATACAAATGGAATTAGTTAACAGCCACAAGTAAGTATAGCTTTTATATAAATAATCACAACTATTCAAATGTAAATTAAATTTGACTTTCTCCTCACTACAGATCCTTATAATAGCTCACTTGCTGCAGATAGTTGTCTGCTTTTTTTGGTTTGCTTAGCTTTAACAGGGGTTGACAAAGTATGGCCAGTGGGACAAGTCTACCCTTCTCTGTTTTTGTTTTGTTTGTTTCTTTCTTAGTGGCTTCCAGTCTAAGAATGGTTTTACATTTTTAAATGGTTGGATCAAAAACAAATTCAAAGTAGAACATGTAAGAGGCCATTTGTAGCCGCAAAACCTACATAGTTTGCTCTCCTATCTTTTATAGAAAAACAAAGGTTTGTGTGAACCAGGATGTTTTCATCATTAAGTCTTGTCTTTTGTAGTCTCTGAATTGTTAGGCATGTTACATGTTGATATGGACATGCTCTGAAATAAAGGTCCAAATATTGATATTATTCTTAGGCTCTTGTTTTACTGTACATCTTTTGTGCTTGTTTCTGTGTGGTTTTTTTTGTTTGTTTTTGTTTTTTTCTGAGACAGGGTCTTGTTCTGTTTCTAAGGCTGGAGTGTAGTGGTGCAATCATGGCTTACTGCAGCTTCAATCTGCTGGGCTCAAGCGATCCTCCTACTTCAGCCTCCCGAGTAGCTGGGAACACAGGTGTGCGCCATGATGCCCAGCTATTTTTTTTTGTTTTGTTTTGTTTTGGTTTTTTTGAGGTGGAGTCTAGCTTTTGTCACCAGGATGGAGTGCAGTGGCATGATCTCGGCTCACTGCAACCTCCACGTCCCAGGTTCAAGTGATTCTCCTTCCTCAGCCTCCTGAGTAGCTGGGATTACAGGCATGCATCGCTACACCCAGCTAATTTTTGTATTTTTAGTAGAGATGGGGTTTTACCGTGTTATCTCCTGACCTCATAATCTGTCCACCTAGGCCTCCCAAAGTGCTGGGACTACAGGCGTGAGCCACCATGCCAAGCCTATGCCCAGCTAATTAAAAAACATTTTTTTTTTGTATAGATGAGATCTCCCTATGTTGCCCAGGGTGGTCTGGAACTCTTGGGCTCAAGCATCCTCTTGCCTCAGCCTTCCAAAGTGCTGGGATTACAGATGTGAGCCATTGCGCCTAGTCTTACTATATATATCTTTATAAGCTTACATTTTACCTCATTTCTTCTTGCTTTTATTATATGTTCAATTATTCTAATGTTTTTGTGTCTCTGTCTACTAGAGGCACCTTGCATTTAGTGCTGACGTGGCTCTTAGGTGGAGGAGATCTGATCTGGTATGCTTAGAAAGAAACAATCTAGTGAAATGAAGGGCCTGGGCTTCTCAGATTTGGGTTTGGATCCCAAGTCGACCACTTACTAACTTAGTGATCTTAAAAAAGTCATGTAAGGGGGCTGTTTGATCTTCAGTGTCTTCACTTTAAAAATGGCAATAATATCTATTTTGCAATAGGTTTAAAATGAAATTTAAAAATATGCAGAATAATTTTAGTTTATTAGTAGGCCCTCAATAAATAGATTTTTAGCTGATAATGGTAGCTGATAATCCAAAATGCATGATTTATATACTTTCATAGAACTAGAAAATATGTTTTCATTTTTTCTAATGTAAAATAGTTAACACAATGGATGAGGTAATGTAGAAAACTTACACATTCTTCAGAGTGATTGCTCACCCTGAGATAAATCACTTAACCTCTTTGGGTCTAGGATTTACAATTGTAGAAAAGTAGATTGGGGTAGGTGATCACATTCAACAAATGTGTTTATTGAAACAGAATAGTTAAATATATACTAGGTTAAATAGAAGCATAGAATGGGCTTTATTTCTCATAATTCTGCTCTCATAACTGGACAATATGAGACAATTTTTAAAACTGATGCTTCTAAATATGGGAATTATAATTACCCACCCTAAGCTTTATTTAGAATATAGAAATTTTAATTATTCAGTATCACTACCCAGACCTCTAGGGAAGAACACACCATTCTTGGAGAAAGGTGTCATATGAAAAAAATGTTAAATCTTAAATAACTAAATTGTCAAAATTAAACTTTGTATTTGAATGTTTTTCTCCCATATATAAATGCTACATAGGCAAAGTAAGTTTTCATTAAATATTTTATTTAATATAATGTATGAATAGTTGAGCTGAGGGGCTTGATTAAACATTCTTTATGTTTTATTCTTTTATTCTACTATACTGAGCTGATGATGACTTCAATAACTTCTTAATAATTGAAGATAAATAATAGCAAGAATACAGCCATTTAGGCATATTGATTTCAGTATCACTTGATTTATAGATGGCACACATCTGCTACAAATTCTTTAGCAAAAAATTACCCTGGGCTATTTCTTACGTTTCTTTTAGGCAAATTTGTATTTCAGTATGATTTCTTTTGTTTGATTTTGAAATTGTTATATTGATGTCTTTTAATTCATTTAGCTCAAGCTTGTCCAACTCCCATGTGGCCCAGGACAGCTTTGAACACAAATTCGTAAACTTTCTTAAACATAATGAGATTTTGTTGCGATTTGTTTTTAAACTCATCAGCTATTGTTAGTGTATTTTATGTGTGGCCCAAGACAATTCTTCTTCTTCCAATGTGGCCATGGGAAGCCAAAAGACTGGAAACCCCTGATTTAGATAAAATAATGAAACACAATGGTTGTTTAGTTTGGAGATCAGTATTCTAGGCAAAGCTGTCTGAAGGAGAACAAATATAAATAGATTTCAATGTATGTATTAGAGCTAGCCTGTGAATTACAATGGCTACAAGGAGATGTAATGTAAAATAGCACACTATGCTTTTCTTGTTATTGTTGCTTGTTCAAATAGAATGAATTTGATTTTAACGTAGTCTTTTTGTTCTTTTTTAAAAACTGTATGAAAAAGCTGTGGCGTGGCAGAGGTATTTTACATTTTCAAAAGTGTAATTTAATGTTAATTCTCAGTTTTACTTAATAGCACTTCAGAAATATTATCTATTTTTACCATTTGTTGTGTGCAGAAGCTAAGAGACTTATTTTTCTGCAAGTCAGTGGCAGAAGAAGAAATAAAAATCTTCCAAAGAATTATGAAGTTGTATCTGATTTTCAGTATACTGCCAACACTGTCCTCTTTTATACTTTAAGTTTCCCTTCCTTTTAGATTTAACTCAGGACATTATGGTTTATTAGCCTATAGATAATGACAGAATATCCAATTTTATTTTATTTTATTTTTTTATTTTTTTTTGAGGCAGAGTCTTGCTCTGTCGCCGGGACTGGAGTGCAGTGGCCGGATCTCAGCTCACTGCAAGCTCCGCCTCCCGGGTTTACGCCATTCTCCTGCCTCAGCCTCCCGAGTAGCTGAGACTACAGGCGCCCGCCACCTCGCCCAGCTAGTTTTTGTATTTTTAGTAGAGACGGGGTTTCACCGTGTTAGCCAGGATGGTCTCGATCTCCTGACCTCGTGATCCGCCCGTCTCGGCCTCCCAAAGTGCTGGGATTACAGGCTTGAGCCACCGCGCCCGGCCTATCCAATTTTATATTACAGTTACTTTTGCTATTTGTTGTGTGTGATCAGAGATCCCCATGTAACAGTATTAAAAATGGCCACTTGAATCATTACATCTTTGTTATATAGATATACCTGTATAAGCATATAGAGACTTTGTTTAATATTTATTGAGATTAACCATAATCTCAATCTCAAGGTTAGTGTCTGTATAAACAAATAGAAATGGCACATTAAATACAGAAGTTTGCTAGATTAGGTAATTGCTGTATTCCATGTGGGTCATGGGTCTGTGGGAAGAAACCACATACTGTAAGTTAAAATTAAGTCTCCAGTTTATTTGATCAGTAATACAAAAGCTTATTGGACATGGTAATGCCATATAGAGTAGAAATAATGTCGTATATCTAAAAATAGCTTCCTGTGGTCCTTTAGAGTCCCCAATGGGGTCATAAACTGCCTATGCAGTTGTCCACACAAGGTAACTTCTTGCCAGATCTAAGCTCATTTCTTGCTATGCCGTAATCCTTTTATGCCTGGAGCTAATTTCACCTTTCTACAAAAATATGCACAATTTATATACTTCCATTTAAAGGAATGTGTACAGGATGTGTAAAGGAATGTGTATAGGATGTGTAAAGGAATGTGTTCTAGGATCTATTAGTTCTTAAATCAAACCTGTGTCAGTAATACCCTATTCTAATCCTTGAGAAGAAAGCAAAAGTCATTTCAAGGTATCTCAATAATAAATACACCTTTGGCTTCCCTGCACTATGGGAAGTGCATCTCTTCAAAATACTGATAGTGCCATACATATATATATATATATGGCACCATAAATAAAGCTTATATATATATATATATATATATATATATATATATACATGGCACTATCATAGAGTATACTTACATCATAGAGTGTAGTAGGCTAGGCTAGGCTAGGCTAGTGTGTACTACATACCTGGGGTATATGATATAGGCTGTTGCTCCTCGGCTACAAACTTGTACAGCATGTTACTGTACTGAACACTATAGGCAGTTGTAACACGATGGTTAAGTATTTGTGTATCTAAACATAGAAAAAGGTACAGTAAAAATATAATCTTGTGGACCTACTATTATATATGTGGTCCATTGTTATGTGGCGCATGACTCTCTCTCTCTATATATATGTATGTATTTTCTATCTTATAGAAAATATATGTTTGTGTGTATATACACACACTATGTATACACAGGCACGCACATATAAACACACATGGAAGCTTGTTGAAAACCAACTTAAGCCGGTTGATCACTCATTATTTGATTGTTTTTGATAGCTATTGGTAGCTTCCAATAACTAGAGATCAGTGAAAAATATAGGCTTCCTCCCCCATAATTCTAACATTTAATGTCTTACAGTGAAGATAAGACTTAAAGGGGAAGTTCGTACTCCATCTTTTTAGGTGTTCCTGCAATATCTTATATTAAAGATTCTCTTGAGAAACTTGTGGCATTATTCCAACAACAGGATTTGATCATCCTTCTGTTCAGGCATCAGAGAATAATCTGAATCAGCCCCTAGACACGGTGTGGACTGGAATCTAAGCCTAGGACATCATTCCAAAGAGTATTGGCTACTGGATTTACTAAATTCTTACATATTGTGTTCAAAGTTGGTAGTGCTTCTATAATATTTCAAGGTATTTCACAGAAGTTAATTTTACCCAGCAAAATAGTATTTCTAGAGTCTATTTAGCTTATAATAAACTTTCTGGTTTTGATAGGAAATAAAGCTTACTGAACAGCTTGATGTTGCTGCTGCCTTTGGGATGTAGGTGTTTGATGATGTAATAATTAATCCTGAAGTGTTAATTCCCAGACCTATAGAGTCATAAGCTCGGTGATGAGGCTCAGTAATCTATATTTTAACAAGCCCTCAATGTGCATCTGATGCACACTAAAATTTGAGAACCACTGTCCTAAAGTATAATAAGATTTTGATATTTAAATTACCGACAGAAAATTCATAACAGAAAAAGAAAACTGTTACTAACAATGAGTTATCTTTGGGATTTTATTATATATAACCAGTTAGTCTCAGGTACCTGGTGTTCACTCGTGAAGTAAACATTTATATCTTGCGTCCTGTTAAGTATAGAACATCATGCATTATGATGGGAGTGAGGTTCAGTTCAAAAACTATTTAGCACCTTCTGTTTATTCATTTTAGGATACTGCTGCTTTTGTAAGACTTATTTATACAGCCAGAGCTTTTGGTCACAAGAGCCTTGAAAGAAGAATATAAAGAGAATATTGCTATGCTTGTTTGTGTCAAAGAATATAAACTGACACATGTAAATTTTAAACATAACTTTATCCATTCCAGTCTTGTCCAGTTAAAACCTACTAGAATCTTTTTTTTCATAGTTTATCCATGTGTAATACGTGAGTTAGTATATTTTATTTTTAATAGGTGTCAACCATTTTTACCTTTTTTGTTCTACCCATAATTTTCTTCCTCAAATGATACCACTATTGCCAAATTAGCAAGAAGATATTTATGACTTTTCTATTTTCTAGGAGGAATTTTGCATATTTGTGTATAAATTGTGGTTTAAGAAAGATACACATTGACATTTTGACAGATTTTAATTTTCTTAGTCCTGGCAGGATACAACTTACTTTGTCTATTACATCTGGATGAAAACATTAGAATCTTGTTGCTATAACTGTAAGTCACGGTGTTGAATTTGCCTTTGAGGTATAGAAAATAGAACAGTGTACTTGAATATAGTCTGCAGCATAGAGACATAGCTTGAAAGGAGGATAAGTGTCAGCATGATGTGTTGAGCCAGCATTTTTTTTCCATCCAATTAAAATAATATATAAGGTCATGAATATCCAGTTGTGATTGTATATCCATATTCTATTTGTGATGAACACATTTCTTTCATTTTAAATTTATATATATATTTTTTCCTGGAAGTGTTATACTGTTCTGAAATATTTAGATATAAAAATGTATTTACCTCATTGTTTTTAGGCAAATTTATAATGTTGGCGTTTCGTGATCTCTGTTCACCTCATTAATATTTGCTTTTAATACTTTCTAATTTGCATCCTAAACTTAAGCCTTTATGCTGAACAACTCACTGTGCTTCCTGTCTATGCCTTTATATATTTTACTATTTTACTGATTCAGCTCCATCCCCAGCTGTCCTAAGCATTTTTAGTAAGTGTTGGTGGTTCTTTAAAACTCAACCCAAGCATGTCTTCCTCTGAGAATTCTTTCTTGACCTCATTCATCTGAATTAGGTGCCCTTTCTGTATGTTCACCCAGCAGCTATGGCCTGCTCCTGTCCTTGTACTCTCCATAGTGTGATAACTTTTAATGCGTTTGTCTTTTAACTGAATCTTAAGTGAGTATCTTGATGGAATGGATTACATCTTATTCATCTTTGTATCATAGTGTTTAGAATCTGGTGTCTTTAATAAAATGCTCAGAATGAATGAATGAATGAGCCCAATTGATTTGGGAAGCATCCTATCTGATTAAAAATCATTCTTTGTATTCTCAGCAGATAACGGTCATCTTAGACATGCTGATCTATGCCTGTTATGTCTTTGATCCCATGTACTACTTAGTCCAGTACCTTTGGCATAGTGAATGCTGCATGAATGTATTGGAATTAAGGACTGTATTTTATATAAATCATAAACATTTTCATCTGTGGATTTAATTATTTTATAATTAAAACAACATCTTTAGATGCTATCTTTTTTAAAAAAAAAGATTTTATTGATCTGCCTTTTACCACTTTGATCAAAGTACACCTTTTCGGTTCATGATTTTATTTCCTTTTCTTTTGTTTTTTTCTTTTTAGACAGGATCTCACTTTGTTACCCAGGCTGAGTGCAGTGGTGTAATCACTAGCATGCTCACTGCAGCCTTGACCACCTGGGCTCCAGTGATCCTCTTGGCTCAGCCTCCTAAGCCAGCTGAGACCACAGGCACATGCCATCCGGCCTGGCAAATTTTTGGGTTTCATTACATTACATTTGACTTTTTCTGTTGTTGTCCAGCCATATAATTCTTGTCAATATTATACAGTAGTTTCCTCTGAAATTTTGCATTTTCATGTCATTGTGAAAGGTATTAGAGATAATTTTTTTTTGTAGGTCAGGCCACAATCACAGTTATCACTGTGATAAAATTTAAAAGTATACACTGCCATTCATAAACAGGAAGATCTGGTAAAGCTCTGATAAGTACCTTATGGGCTCTGGGCAACATAAGCGACAATTTATTTAGATTGCTGAGAGTAATAAGCAAAAAATAAAAAGAGAATGCTGAGTCAAATGCAATTAATTTAGCATCTATAATAACTTGGTTTTAGTGATTTTAATGATTAATTAGAAAGTGCATAGAAGCTGTTTCTCTTCCCAACCCTATATTTTGATATTAAGGATCTCATCTTTGTTGTGTAGAGTAGGCAAATGTTTAGGAAGACAGCATTTATTTCCATTAAAATATCTGAATTAGCCAGCTAAGAGTCTTTGTTTACTTTTTGTGTGTGTGTGTGTGTGTGAGACGGAGTCTCTCTTTGTTTGCAGACTGGAGTGCAGTGGTGCAATCTCAGCTCACTGCAAGCTCTGCCTCCTGGATTCAGGCCATTCTCTTGCCTCAGCTTCCAGAGTAGGTGGGACTACAGGAGCATGCCACCACGCCCGGCTGTTTTTGTATTTTTAGTAGAGGTAGGATTTCACCATGTTAGCCAGGATGGTCTCAATCTCCTGACCTTGTGATCTGCCCGCCTCTGCCTCCACCTCCCAAAGTGCTGGGATTATAGGTGTGAGCCACCGCGCCTGGCCCCCCTTTTTTTTATTTGAGACAGAATTCACTCTGGTCACCTAGACTGGAGTGCAGTGGCGCGATCTTGGCTCACTGCAGCCTCGCCTCCCAGGTTCAAGCGATTCTCCTGCCTCAGCCTCCTGAGTAGCTGGGATTACAGGCACCCACCACCACGCCTAGCTAATTTTTCGTATTTTTAGTAGAGACGGGATTTTGCCATTTTGGCCAGGCTGATCTCGAACTCCTGACCTCAGGTCATCTGCCCGCCCCGGCCTCCCGAAGTTCTGGGATTAGAAGCGTGAGCCACTGCACCCTGTCTGTTTACCTCTTAACATCAAACTTTGAAACTCCTTATTTAAAAGATTAAAGAAAGTGAATTACTGTCCTTCACTGTTGCTGTTTGCTTATTAGGGACATAAAAAATGGGGTAAAGATAGAAATAGATCAGGTGGTAACAGAAGGAAGTAGAGAAATTCAATTGAAGACATGTAGATTCAGAGTCAAGTTCTAATATTTTAATGCGTCTATGTTAGGATCTAAGTACTTTCACATGTATTACTTGTAATTTAATATCAAGTGAAAATTAGTTTGTTTTGCCTTAGGTTCTTCTTTCACATCTTTCAGTATTTAACTTCTTAGTTTGTATATGTTTGTGTTTGGCATACTGGTTTCTAAGACTTCATCCATTCGTGTAGTTCTTCATTCAGGCTTTGTAGTCAGACAGATCTAATTTATATTCTATATTGGCTGTGACAATTTCTTAAAATAAGACAGTAGTACATACTGCATTTTGGAAATATAAGTAACCCAAATACTTTTTAAATAGATATTCCTAATTGTTTATACATTTCTTGATTAAACTAATTTATTTACAAACAGATCTGTTTCATTTGCCTCCCAGCTCAACTGTTAGGATGTTTCCTCATGCACGCTTTCATGGGTTTGCATTTGCTCCCTCCCCATTTTATAATTCTCTAACCTGCAGAATGATTGATTTCTATATTATTTATTTATTTTTAATTTTTAAATTAAAAAGTTTTCTTTAAAGACAGGATTTCACCCTGTTGCCCAGGCTGGAGTGCAGTGGCATGAACATGGCTCACCGCAGCCTCCTGGGCTCAAGTGATCCTCCCATCTCAGCCTCCCAAGCAGCTGGAAGACAGGCATTGAGCCACCATGGCTGGCTAATTTTTAAATTTTTTTGTACAGGCAGGGTCTTGCCATGTCACTCAGGCTGGTCTCAAACTGCTAGTCTCAAGCAGTCCTCCCAACTTGACCTCCCAAAGTGTTGGGATTACAGGTATGAGCCACTGCACCCAGCTGAAATGATTGATTTGAAATGATAGCCAGGGTAAAGTTCTGTCTATATGTAATATGAAATAACAGGAAGTAAGATAAACATGTACTTCTAAAAGTATGGATATTTTAAGCTGTTTGCTCTTTTGATGCAACTATGATTACTTGTGTTTTAAAATATACTTTTAGACAAGGAATTAAAAAAGTATATATAAATAAAATGTTTTTTCATAAATTGTTAACAGTGAAGATTGGAGATTGGTGGGCATGTCTAATTAGCATAGTTTCCTTTGGAAATATTGGCATTTTATTTCCTCAAAGCTGACACAACTCAGAATGTGGAAGTCAGGCTGCCTTGCCCCAGAAGGAAACTTGCTCCTGGTACTTTGTAACATAATTACTGAAACAATAAGCAAAGTAGTAGAAGTAGCAAGGGATGGAAACAGTTCCTAAAAATTAAATATTGAGATTGAAGAAAGACTTGACATAATCAGAGAATATAGACAAGAGATTAAAACTTAGAGAATGAAATAGATATGAATAACCAGTAAAGATCCAGCATTAAGATAATTGCATAGAGAATAGAAAATATGGAAGAGAGAAATTATTCAAAAATATAATAAAGACACTTTCCCTGAAAAGAAGAAACACATCCTTGGGTCAAAATAGTATTTTGGGTCCTGTGGATTTTGATTGCTTGACATATCTAGGTTAAATAATAAAACTGATATTTCCCCAGGTATCCAGAAAGAAGAATATATCATTTCAAAGGGGAGGGGGGAGGAAATCAGGCTCTTGCTAAGCTTCTTCCTAGAAACAGTCAGTGCTGGAGACGAATGTAGCAATCTTTTTACTCTTTTGAAATAAAGAAAATGTGATCTAGGAATGCTGTTCTTAGCTAAGACACCAGCCAAGTGTAGATTCAACAGGCAGACATTCCCAAATACTCTCAGTCTCTCTTGAAAAACATACCATTTAATTAGGGTATTGAGCCATTTAAAAGATAAATTGATAGAATTGGCAATGACATCATTTAATGCTAGACTTTTATGTAAGTTATGATTTTGGAATCTAATGTATTTGATATAAAGTTTAACTGTGAAGAGTAACATGCCAACAAAATTTGGAGTTGGAAGTATTTTCATGTTTCTGTTAATAACATCTAAAATTTAAAATATATTTATAAAGACAGCCCAGTCTATTAATGTTTTTGACAGTTTTTTAACCTTAGATCTTTTTAAAAATATCCATTTGAAATTGAGGAATTCATGCATTTTCACTGAATTTGTGCTTCTATTAAATAAAAGTAAAATTAAATGTACTATATTTTAAAAGGACAAATAATTTCCTCTAATTTTGTAAAAGCCTTTTAACCTATTTTGACATATTTGAGGGGTTTTCCCCCCTACATGTTTTCATCTCTTTTATTCTTTTAAAGAGCATATGCCAGGCGCGGTGACTCACGCCTGTAATCCCAGCACTTTGGGAGGCGGAGGCGGAGGTGGAGGCGGAGGCGGGCCGATCATGAGGTCAGGAGATGGAGACCATCCTGGCTAGCGTGGTGAAACTCTGTCTCTACTAAAGATACAAAAAAATTAGCCGGGCGAGGTGGCGGGCGCCTGTAGTCCCAGCTACTCGGGAGGCTGAGGCAGGAGAATGGCGTGAACCCGGGAAGCGGAGCTTGCAGTGAGCTGAAATCGCGCCACTGCACTCCAGCCTGGGTGACAGAGCGAGACTCTGTCTCCAAAAAAAAAAAAAAAAAAAGTGTGTACTAATTTTTACAAAAATAGCAATTTTTTTTGTACATTTAGGAAAATGTTATTCACTGTAAAAGACAGTTTTTATATATCCAGGAAATAGTTATGATCCTCACAGATGAGAAAAAGTGAAGTTCAGAAATGATACGACTTAAGTCAAATATATAGTTAATTTTATAAGCAGGTCAGTAGTCCAAGTCTTTTGAATCTTTGGTTACTGATCTGTTAACTGAGTTATACAATTGATAATAGTTAGGAATTAATATGTTTCTAGAGCAGTGCCATATGTAGTAGCCACAGTGTGTCACAAAGAGAACAAATAGTATGTGTGTGTAGGCTAAAAAATTTTACCAAGACAAACGTCTATATAGTACCTGTACTATTAATATTTTATGAATACAATTATATTGTCTAGGTAACTTTTAGGCATAAAGATGGCAACACAGTCAATCTGTGAGATTCAGGACACTGAATCTCAAGGACACTTGGACTATTAAAATATTGCTAAATATAAATATTTCTGGGGCTTAGAGTTGCACAATTACTTTGTATGCATGCCTGATTTTATAAAGGCAAATGCATCCATATATTAGTCGTGTGGTTGGTAATCAGTCTGAATTAATGACAAATGTGAATTCTGTAATATTTGATAATAAATACAGCTTTATGGCTTTCAGGTTCATGTAAACCAAAATAATGCTTCACTGTTTCCAAGTGGACAGCCCACTGAACCTGATATAATTAATAGATGAGGGTAATTGGTAAATAGTGCCATCCATTTTTACTGATAATTAATGTATTTATTTGTGTTGTGAAGAAATTTGCTTGTATAACACTGCCACCAACCTTCAACCCAGCAAATACTTACACAATTTGCTTTTAAAGCAAACATTAGAGTTTAAGAAAACTGATGCTACTCACTGTTCTAGCATCATTTTCCACTACTCCTCCTCCCATCTTAACCTCCCTTTTCATCCTCACTTCCTGTTCTCCCCTGTATCCTATGCTCTAGCCGTATAAAATAAGTTCATCTTTACTGAATGTGGCATGCTCTTTCACACTTCCATTCCTTTGCACATGCTCTTCATTCTGTTTGAAATGTCTTTTCCTTCATCACCCAGCAGACTTTTCCGTGACATGGTTCACTGTGGCTATATTTTTAAAGTTCTTAATTATACTAGGCATTATTATCTCTTCTTGCTATGGTCTAAACTCTCATACCAAATTATCGCTGTTATTATTACATGTGCTGCAATTCATAATTTGTGTTTGACTTTTCCACAAATTAGGAATCTGACATTTCCAGATTGTAAAGTATTTGAAGATAGTGGCTGTGTTTGTTTCATGTTTGTGTCCTTAAGCACTTGGCACATAACAAGTACTTGGCCAGTTTTTAAAAATGAGTTGTGACTCTTAGTCCCACAGAGATCATATTACCATGGTCCCCTTTATCCATGGTTTTGCTTTCTGCAGTTTCAGTATATACAGTCAACTGTGGTCTGAAAATAAGATACTTTGAGAGAGAGAGAATGCAACAGAAAGACCACATTCACATAACATTTTTTACATTATCTTGTTATAATTATTCTATTTTATTATTATTCTTGTTAATCTCTTAGCTGTACCTAATTTATAAAGTAAACTTTATAGTAAGTATGTATGTATAGGAGAAAACAGTATATGTAGGATTCAGTACTATCTGCAATGCAGGCATCCACTAGGGGTCTTGAAAAGTATCCCCACAAATAAGAGGGAATTACTATGTCACATTTTCCTTTTCTTTCCTAGTCCCTTTATTTGGCTCCTTTTTCTTGTCGCTCTCAATCTCTTTTACTTTACTCCTCTTTCCCCTACTCTCTCCTTTTCAACTTAGTTCTTTTCTTCAGTGTTATACAAAAGACAGGCATTTTTAGAGAGTTTGCCAGGAAAAGAGTGTTATAAAATCCACCAATGGAGGCAGGCGGATCACGAGGTCAGGAGATCGAGACCATCCTGGCTAACACAGTGAAACCCCGTCTCTACTAAAAATACAAAAAATTGGCCGGGTGTGGTGGCCGGTGCCTATAGTCTCAGCTACTCGGGAGGCTGAGGCAGGAGAATGGCGTGAACCTGGGAGGCGGAGCTTGCAGTAAGCCGAGATGGTGCCACTGCACTCCAGTCTGGGCGACAGAGCCAGACTCCGTCCCAAAAAAAAAAAAAAAGAAAAAATCCAACGGGTGCTGCTGCTTTGTTTTTACGTATAATCTAGGTAGATTTATTTAGGATGAAATATTTAGAAAAGGAGTCCTGATTTCAGTAGAAACTTCTCTTTTAAATATCAAAATCTACAATAGCATTATTTAATGAAATTCATATAGAAGAAATAAAGGATCATGGGCCTACGTAAACTTGAAAATAAGAACTTGGCATGGAGACTTAGAATTCTACAGAGAACACCATGGCACTTCCCAGACCTTTGCTTTGATATTCACCCTTTGCTTGTTAAGGACCTTGCCTTAAATGTTTTGATTCAAACTGGTTCAACTTCACTCACTCACTTTAAAGACCTCTCTTCTCATTTCTTTCTCTTCACAGTAATAAACGTACTTTAATTAAATTTTTGACACAACAAGAGATTTTCATTTTTTAAATGATGATACATAGACATGGTAAAGCATCCAAAGAGTACAACAGGGGTATACATTGGCGTGATATTTCTGCCACAAACCCAGCCCCTCAGTTCTTCTTTCTAGAGGCAACATCTTCTATTACTTTCTTATGCTTCCTTTCAAAGATATCCTCCCTATCTTGGGGGAAAGAAACAGAAAGATATGACATACCAATGGGTAACTCCATCTGTTACCCATAGGAAATTACCAATGCTAATTTCCTAGCATTTTGTTGTTGTTGTTGAGAGCTCTGATTACTTGATTTTGTCCTTGTAAGTTAACATTTTTTTTCTTCATAACCTTGTTCAAAATAGGAATCATTTGATGACCATGAGTTCATGGTAGAAAATTGAGTATTTTAATAACTGTTTAAAACAGGAAAAACATTCATTCTCAGTCTTTGAAATTAGAAACTTTGCAATGAGTATGTTTTCACCCAGCATATCCAGTTCATTTGTCACATTGTATAAAAAGAAACTCATATGGAAGGGGATGAGTTTATGCTGAAATCCAAACATCTTGACTTAACCTGCAGAATTGTTTTTATGCCTTTGCATCATGGAGCTAAAGAGTAGGTACCATTGGGAAAATCGCGTATGATATCTCACTGTTTCTCCTCTTGATCAAACTATGGGGAATACTAATAATGAAAAAGGTTTAATTACCTAGATGGGAGTGTGATAGAACCCAATGTGTTGTTCATTCATTACCTAAATGTGGATTAGTATCTGGAATACATTAGGTAAGAATCACAATACAGGGTAATTCTTACCTCCATAAAAAATAAAGGGTTCTAAAACACTACCATGTAATTTAAGGATTCAGTAACTCAGAGAAATCCTGCATAAACAATTGTTTTTCTAGTCTCCTGGTATTTGTTGGAAATAGGCTTCATACTTCAAGGTGATATATGTCTAAGGGCAAAGGATAGTAGTGTTCTTTCACCTTCTGGCACTCCATCTCCCTGGATAAAATTCTCCATGGAGAAAGTAGGTGGTGGTATTTCTGTATTTTGGGAATTTTAGACATTTGTCATTTCATTGTTGGGGAAAAACAAGATTTCCAGTTTTGACTTGGCAAAATGTTATGGCCTTTCGTTTGTGTTCTTTTACCTATACTTTATTTGAAAAATACACGTACACACACACATGAAACATATGTTTTTCTACAGTAATGGAAGAAAACAGAAACTACTTTGTCAACACTTTGGAAACAAAACCTAGAAGTATTTGTGCAAAAGGTTAATTCTTCCCTCACACAAAAAATAGTGTGAATACATTTAAGTTACTTAAATGAATGTAAAGTTAGTTTAAAATTTTTCCATTTTAATATGGAGAAGCTCGGATTTACTATTGGAGTTGGTATTAATGGTCTGTATGGGTTTCTCTTGGCCTATCACTTGTCAATGTTTTCAATAAAAGGCAAAAGCAGTAGTTCAGGTTTAGATTGAAATATTTAAGAACATGAAAGGGGCATGAGATTCTACTTCTGAAAGCTTATAATACATTGTATCTCTGAAATTCAACTCCCTTGTTCTGACAAGTATGTTACACATCAGCCAGGCAGCAAGATAATGTACAAGAAAAATCCGAGTCTTTCTTTGAAAGGATTAACCTTCAGTTGGTAACTTACCTCCCTGGGGTTTTGTGTAGCTTAATTAGCATTGGCAAAGCAGCTTGATACTGTTGGATGAAAGGCAGTTAAGTTATTAGAGGTAAGATAAGAGTTATGATTGTGCTTTTGCAAACAGATAATCTTTTTTTTCATTGGTGACATGAGGGGAAGCTGAAGAGAATCTTTATCTTGGGTCTTAATCTCAGGTAGTATAGTTTGAAGCTAGAATACTTTATGAAGGAGCTCCATGTTTAATATCTCAGCTGAAAATTAGTTGTTACCTTTCTCTTAAAAGTATTGTGGCATATAAACCAAGAGAAATGTGCACTGTTGAAGCATTTAAGCAGACTTTTTTTTTTTTTTGGGGGGGGCGTATGTCATATATAATCTAGTAACAGCATACTTTATTGATGTGATTAACACCACAGGCAAGTCACATATTGTAACAATTCTTTACATGAGTTGGTTGTAACTAAAAAAAAATGTAAACTCTACTGCAAGTATTTTTTTAAAAAACTAAGAATAAACAAAAAGACATTGCTTCTAGATCTCACCTCCTAGTTCTTCAGGAAGTTTCTTATTAACTGAGGGATTATGAAGATTTTTCTGCAACTTTGCATTTGCAGCTGTATATACAATTAGTTTTTTGTCAGTTTCATTTTTAAAACAGGCACTGAATCCCTTTGGATATATATGAGAGCTTTCACTTTGGTTTTCTGTTATAATTGTTCCTCTGGTGTAAAGTAGTTCATGAAAAAATTGTTGTTTGAGTGTTACTTGAAATAAAGTATATATTTGTAAATTCTGTACAAAAGAATGACTATATTTAGGTGGTGGGGGAGAACTGACCTATCATCTATTTTTTTTTTCCTTCATTCAAAAAGTGGCTTCTTATAGAGGAATTAATTGTGTTCTCTCAGAGAACACGTAAGTGGTGAGGTCTGCTTGCTACCTACCTACCTACTTTCCTATCTACCTACCTTCATATCTGTTTATCTGTATTAGATAGATATATTAAAGGAGCTGTTCAAACTTCAGCCATTGGTAGAAGGCCAAAGAGGACTCTACCAGAGGATCTGATACTAAGCTTACATTTAAGGTATTTTATTCTTTTAAGTAAATAGCCTAGTTCTGTCTAATGATACTAAAAGACATTTCATTCTGAGTAGGACAGTTTATCTTCTAGAATATCCTTAGAAGTTTTCATGCATATTCAATCTCCTTCTCCCCTTAAAATAATCCCTATTGATCTGCAGTCTGTTGAGTTATTGAAACTTTATTTGAACCTGCATGTGCTGTCAGCATTGGGAACAGTGCATCTCATGTATTTCTGTCTTTTGTGGAAGATATTCCTCTCTTCTACTTGTTGGGAAACTACTATCTCGAGTCATTCTTTAATGCATCATTCAATCAATAGACATTTCTTGGATACTCACTATATGTCAGCATCTGGGCTGCACCAAGGCATGTTCTATACATGGTATTGGTGTGGTTTTGGTAATTTGGTAATTTCTTTTACATTTTCTTCACATCCTCTGAGATCATGTAATGTATCCAGTTTAGTTTCTTTCTATAATATTAGTCTTTAGGCAATTGGTCAGTCCTTCTAGGCTCCAGTAATGTTTATAATCCCCAACATAATCCTATAGAATTTCCAGTGTAATCCTAGATTGTTGAGTTTACCTTATTTTCTGAATTATTTCCTTGAATCACTGTAAAACATAATCACTTGCACCTCACTCCTTTTGTGAGTCTTTGTGTCAATACTTTTATGCCTTTTACTTACTTTAAGTGATAAAGAGTAGTTTAATAGTTGTAATAAAGAATAATATAACTGAAATGAATATTAAAGTTAAGAGAGGAATCTACTGCATTCATTTTGAAATAGGAAAAATTTCAATAGCAATCAAACCAGATTTTCTTTTGTTCTTGATATGTTCAAAATTTATCATGAACATTACAGATTTTGTGTTTCCTAGTGTATAGATACAGATTAATATTGTCTGTAGAATACCCATGTAAGATAATGTGATATTAATACAGAAATTAAAATAGCTGTGAAATGATGAGCTTCTCTAAGATGTGCTTTTCTTCTTTCTTTCTTTCTTTCTTTTTCTTTCTTTCTTTCTTTCTTTCTTTCTTTCTTTCTTTCTTTCTTTCTTTCTTTCTTTCTTTCTTTCTTTCTTTCTTTCTTTCTTTCTTTCTTTCTTTCTTTCTTTCTTTCTTTCTTTCTTTCTTTCTTTCTTTCTTTCTTTCTTTCTTTCTTTCTTTCTTTCTTTCTTTCTTT
>NC_045439.1:40886061-40977319 GCF_002776525.5 Piliocolobus tephrosceles | reverse complement strand
CCTTCCTTCCTTCCTTCCTTCCTTCCTTCTCTCTCTCTTTTCTTTCTTTCTCTTTCCTTTCCTTTCTTTCTTTCCTTTCTTTTCTTTTTCTTTTCCCTCCCTCCCTCCCTTCCTTCCTTCCTCTTTTCGCCCAGGCTAGAGTTCAGTGGTGCTATCTCGGCTCACCGCAACCTCCACCTCCTGGGTTCAAGCGATTCTCCTGCCTTAGCCTTCCCTAGTAGCTGGGATTACAGGCATGCACCACCACATCCAGCTAATTTTGTAGTTTTAGTAGAGATGGGGTTTTGCCATGTTGGTCAGGCTGGTCTCGAACTCGCAACCTCAGGTGATCCACCGCCTTGGCCTCCCAAAGTGCTGGGATTACAGGCATGTGCCACCGCTCCTGGCCTAAGATGTGCTTTTCTAACAAATTTCACAGTGCCAAATTGGACTTTTAGTAAATTTCCATTAAAACTAGTCAGAAAATAGTGAAAAACTGATGCAGGATATTTTCTTGACCCCTTTGTGGGGTGTACGACAGGGGTACCTCATTTACTCAGCGTGCCCCCCTGAAGGGGAGGGAGTGTGCGAACAAGTGCAGGAACCGGAGTGAGTACCAGCAGGAACTGGCCTGCGGCCGGGCAGTTTACTTGGGTAAACGTACTGTTTACTTGGGTCTGCCAGGCTCCACCCCTCGCAGGAAGGAGCATGCAAGTGAGTGAGTTCGGGGACTGCCAGCTGCTTCAGCAATGGCAGGAGCAAACTCCCTGCAGGCCCTGCGGCAGCATCCAGGTAGGGGTGTCTGCGACCCCAAGGCCCCAGGGGGCATGTTGCAATGCTGTCTTAGCTCCATTGTCTGTAGACATCCAGTGTGTTATCAACTCAGTGTGTCCTTTGCCTCATCATGTTGGGTGGCTGCCCTCTGCCAGCAAGGGCAGAGGGCCAGTATGATAGACTTTTTGGGTACCCGCATGAGGTACATCCCAAATTCTTGTCTGGTACCCAAGAGGAATGAGGTCATGCAGATGGACTGAAGGATGATGAATGTAGAGAATTTTATTGAGTCATGAAAGCAGTTCTCGGTGGAAAGGGGAGCAAGAAAGGGGATGGAAAGGGCAGGTTGCTCTCCCCTGAAGTCAAGCCACCTCTCTACCTCTCTCTTCTGAAGTCAAGTTGCCTCATCCAGCTGCTGTCTCTGAAGTTAAGTCTCCTCTCTTCAATATCCAGCCATTTCTCCCCTCTGCTGGCTGAGTCTGGGGTCTTTATAGGCACAGGATGGGGGTTGGGAGGGGCTGTAGGTAGTTTTGGAAAAGGCAGCATTTGATTGGTAAAAAGATATTATTGAGAAACAACCAACTGGGAGAGAGCGAGCACACAGGGATAGAAGTTTTCACTTTGGGCCTCAGTTTCAGACTTTTCTACTTGAAGGTGGGATTTTGCCAGGGACTTGCCCCTGTCTGCCTAGCATTTCTCTGCCTCCTCTGCCTCCTGTTGCTATCAAAACCACTTTCAAATGTGTATTCTTAAAGTTTCATCTTATGCATTAGAATATTTAATCTTTGTTAATGGCATTTATCTGGCACCTTATATTTACTGTATTTATTATTTAACGATTCCTAAGTCTCCTGAAAGTGTCTGGGTGTGGTTAATATTCAAGAGGATGTAATAATCAGAATGCCATTAACTAGCATAATTTCAAAAATATTTACTTGAACCCTGTTGTGTCTATTTGACTATTTTAATATGAACTAAAATATTAGCATTTCTTGTTTGAGGTGAAATAATAAAGAAAATTTGTTTCCAGGGTTCACTTCATCTTCCTTAAAAGTAAAGTATTTTGTTTCCTCACTCTCATGGTATATACCTCAGTCTGGATTAGAACTAAAACCACTTACTTGATTTTGAGAAGAAAGTTCACTTTGAATTAAGTAGAATTGACATACATTTTTTATCAAATAACTTGACTATTTATCTTCCACACCATTCTCTTATATTATTTCTAGCCTAAAACATTCTGCTGTGGCTGACAGTTACTATGACTGCCTTTGTTTCTGAAAGTATCAGCATAAATAGTATCACCTGGGCTAGGAAATATAAATTTATTTAATAACAGTAGAAATGAAGTTTGTAAAATGAGCTGACAAACTGGTAATCTGGATTCTGAAACCTTTGTCAGTAGAATTGAAGATTAATTTTTGTCCTCTTCAGGCTCTGGGTTTTTTTTTTTAACCCTTTTGGAATGATTATTTTAACTGGGTTAGAGAAAGTACACACGGAGATGAACACATGCACATACATGTGCAAAGTGGAAAGTTGTAATTTTGATGTGTTTTGATTTTAAATATAGATTTGCTATAATAAAAACTACATCTTTTTACTTGGATGTGAGTGTGCATAGTTTGAAGATTAAACATACTTATTAATCATTGCTTTGACAGCAGCAATATTCACCTAGAACTCTTGATATTATCATATAATTTTTACAGTATTCTTTCCAAAATTATTAATTCATTTATAGCAGTTATCCAAACTATTGTTCTGTAGGAGGAATGTCTTCCTTTCTTACATGATCAGCTATTTTAATGTTACTGAAGTTTTTAAGAGCCATTTTTCTTTCATTCTTCAGGTTTTTGAAGGAGACGATGGTACGGATTTGCAGAAAAGTTAGGGGAGTTATTTATTTTTTAGATAATTTTCAACTCATACCTTTAGGGTAGCATAATAAGAAACCAAATATACACATATCCAACCTCAAGAATATCAACTACAGAATTCTTTGATGATACAACAGATTAAAAAAAAAAACAAAAACGAAATCATAGTTTAAAATGCATGGTTGTTTTCTCTCATAGGACTTGCTGTATTCTAGTCTATTGAGTTTTCCAAGCCTGGTCTAAACACTTACTGTGATAGGTAGAATTTTCTTAAATTTTCTCGAGACTGTAGACATCCTAGTTAGCGCAGCAGCATGATTCATAAGAGTAAGCTGTCATCATATTCCTTATAATCCTTTTAAAATTTGAGGGCTATACCATGAAATTGTTTACCAGTAATCTGTGCTGTTCCACAATAGAACATTGTTTATTCCATTCCGTTATTTATTATTGTGTTAAATAATGTTGACAGGTAACATTTATTGAGCCCCTACTATTTCGGAACACTTAGTCCTCAAAATAAGTCTTTGTGGTACTATTGTTATTTTCATAGTACAAATAAGGAAACAGAGCTTAGATAGGTTAAATAACTTGCCCAGAGTCACACAGCTAAGAAATGGTAAGACTCTTACTAAAATCTGTCTTCCTGTAAAAAAACTACAGTTTAAATTTCTATACTGTTTTTCTAGATAATGCACCTAACCAGCAGTTTAAAAGGCGCTGATTTGAATGATCTTCTCAGTGATGGTGGTGGATTAATTTGATTTATCCACAGAAGTATGGTGCATATCACAGAATGGCTTGACATGGAATAAAGTCCATGATAGTGTAACAGAATTTTTTTTTTTTTTTTTGGAGGCTTGGAAACTCTAAACATCCGTCATACAACACTGAGGATAGTAGCTCTAGTAACACTGACTAATATGGACAACTAAATCAGTTTAACATTGAGCCAGGTATTTGTGACTCATGCCATCTCACAGTGAATTTGTTGTTAATGTGTTTTAATTTAAACTGTTGGCCAGATATGGTGGCTCATGCCTGTAATCCCAGCACTTTGGGAGGCTAAGATGAGAGGATTGCTTGAGCGCAGAAGTTGGAAACCAGTCTGGGCTATGTAGTGAGATCTTGTTTCTACAAAAAGTAAAAAATACAATTAGCCGGGCATGGTAGTGTCCACATGTAGTTTCCAGCTACTCTGGAAGCTGAGGTAGGAGGACGGCTTGAGCCAAGAAGTCAAGGCTACACATTAAGCTGTATTTACAGCTGCCTGGGCAATAGAAAGAGACCCTGTCTCAAAAATTTTATTATTATATTATGTAATAGTGATAGGGTTTTGCTCTATTTACTAAAAAAAAATTTTTTTTTTTTTTTTTTGAGACAGAGTCTCACTCTGTTGCCCAGGTTGGAGTGTAGTGGTGTGATCTCGGCTCACTGCAACTTCTGCCTCCCAGGTTCAAGTGATTCTCCTGCCTCAGCTTTCTGAGTAGCTGGGACTATAGGCTCACACCACCACCCCCAGCTAAGTTTTGTATTTTTAGTAGAGACGGGGTTTTGCCATATTGGCCAGGCTGGTCTCGAACTCCTGACCTTGTGATCCAGCTGCCTCAGCCTCCCAAAGTACTGGGATTATAGGCGTGAGCCACTGCACCTGGCCACAATTTTTTTATTCTGTTAAGTAATAGCGATGTGGTTTGACTCTACTCTGTATACATCTATTTACTAATTTAGCTTTGAGTGTTTTTTTGATTTTTCTCATTTCTCCAGTTCAACTTAGTTTGTTTTAATTACTGAATTGTGGAGGAAAATAATGTGTTTTCGTAGTAGTATAATTACTATTCCAAAGACTGAAATTAAGTAAAAATTTACAAATACTTTGATGGTTCTTAGAACCTTTTTTTTCTTTTTTCTTTTTTTTTGTCTGAGGTGGAGTCTCTGTCTGTTGCCAGGCTGGAGTGCAGTGGCACAATCTTGGCTCAGTGCAACCTCTGCCTCTGGGGTTCAAGCAATTCCCCTGCCTCACCCTCCCGAGTAGCTGGGACTACAGGCACACGCCACCACACCTGGCTAATTGTTTGTATTTTAGTGAAGACGGGGTTTCACCGTGTTGGCCAGGTTGGTCTCGATCTCCTGACCTCATGATCTGCCCACTTTGGCCTTCCAAAGTGCTAGAATTACAGACATGAGTCACCGTGCCTGGCCCAGAATATTTTTTAATAAGTCTCTGAACATAAAATTTAATATTTGCCTGAGACTTGTTTCCTGCTTTATAAATGAGAAATAAGCAAACAGCCTCAGTCATCAGCTTTAAAGTAAACAAAAAAATTATTTTCAGAATATGGTATCAGTATCAGGCATATAAATAAGGTAATTATTTTTCTGAAAAGAAAGAGGAGAAAACTGAAACTCATTGAGCATTACCATGTTTCCCCCCATCTTCCCACACTTTTAACAGTGGTTCACTTCTTCTTCATCTTTATCTTAAAGAATTTCTTAAAAATTGAAGACGTGCTTGAAAGGAGGCAAAAGTTCCTTTTTGGAAATTGATTTATGTCTTGGTTTGGTTATGAGTATTTTTAGAAATATTTTAAATTCTTACTCATGCTAGGGAATGGCTGGTACAGGATGATAAGGAAGCTGCTTGAGTTTGGACCCAAGTCATATAAAGACTTTACAGCTCTGTTTCAGGAAGCCCATACTTAGAATTCCAGGATACATTCCTGGGCCAGACATCTAGAGACACTCTTTTGTATGCAAGGTTTACAAGTCTGTTTTCAACATTTTATCCTAAGTATTCTGCTTCACTTCATAAACTAGTAATTGCAGTGTTATTATCGTTTACCCTACCTTTGAATCTTATATTTAAAAGACTTGCAGTAGTGTGAATTGGCACATAACCAAGGTCTTTCCATTTCTTAATAAAGCCATTAACTGCCGTCTTTATTTGGAAAAAGAGATTTACAATAATCGTTAATTTTATTAGGTCCGCTTAATACATATGCTCTAACAAAAATTCAGTAATCTCCTGTAAATCCAGTGCCATAAGATATTCTCACCAAAGATTCTTGCTCTTTTGAGTACATGAAGAAAAGTAAATATTACTGTTGAGAAAAATGTCATTGTAGTCTCGAAACTTTTTTCAGAAAACTGATAGATTTTAATAGTAGGGTAAACAGGATTAGTATTGTATACTTTAACCAAGTGAACCTAGAATAATGTGTCTAAATTCCCCAAACAATCCATGTTTTGGACGTTTTCTTTCTTTAAAGATACTCATTTCTTAATGCAAAACCTGTTTGTAAAAGATGTGTCAGTTGAATTTTCCGTTTACTTGTATTTCAGTTTACAAATGCTCTATTTTCACTTTACTTATCTGTAGCTGGTTATGTGACAGAGCTTTGTTATTTTGTCCTGCGTTTACCACTTCATACTTCTTTTTCCTTGTAGTTCTAAGTAGTCAGTGATTTGTTTGTGTTACTTCATTTATGCAAAAAATATTAATGAAGCAACTACTATGTGTCAGAGAATGTGTCATGTGCTAGGTATAGAATAGTGCCCTCACAGATTTGAATGTAGCAGGGAAGAGTGACAAATAAGCACTTACATGAAATAAGTAGTTACAGAAACAACTTAAATTTAAATATCAGTAGGGGATGGGTTAAGAGATTATGATGTCTCCATGGGATGAATATTCTGCAGCTGTTAAAATATATAAAACATTTGTAAATAATAATGCCTAAGACTACACTATCAGTAGTAACATGGAGTTCATGGGGACTAGACTTGTTATTATGTATAATCTTGTACCTTAAAAAATTTATTCACATATTTTCAACTGAACTCTAATAAGATTTAAAGAAAATTAGTAGCATATGGAATGAGGAAATAAGTAAGCAATTACATTTCTATTAAAAAAACTGGAGACAAAACATTGAATTATTAATCACTCATTGCCCTGATTTGTATATTTTCTCCAAATTGCTGTCTTTTAACACATTTGAATTGAGCACAGATAACTATTCATTCTACATTGTTCTGTTGTTAGCTGCTGGATGATACAACAGTAGTCTAGTATACACTTGTCAAAGTAAATATGGACACAAATTTCCTTGGAGAATTGAGCCAGAAACCTTTTTAATGTTGATATCATAGTATCTTAGAGCTGAATTTAGATACAGATTATCCTATGTGATTATTCTGTTAAAACTGATATTGTTGCTTGACCTGTTTACCCCTTCTTGGTTTGTATTTGAGTCTGAAAGTTACAGTCAATTTTGAAAATTATAAATAAATAAATTCACACTTTTGCACGTTAGGTAAAATGGATATATATAGTCATAAGAAGCTGTTTATTTGAATAAAGTGATATTTTCTTTCAGTAGGGGAACTGGCTTCTCCATTTTTCGAATCTGACAAACTCTTGCAAAGCTTGACATTTGAATAAATACAATTATTTCTTGTGCTTTTGCTGGGAATATTTTAGTCCTATGGGTTACTGAGTATAACTCCACCTTTCAGCCATTTTAGTTTATATTTAGAAGCGGTCCAAATTATGTTAATCTTAGTAGTTTGTTGATATAATGCCACTATTACAGATTTTCTTTATAGATTGTTTAAAAAATTTTTTTCTTATTGTGTGAAACAAAATGATCTTATTTTAGCGGCTCAATTACTATTTAACAATGACTAAAAATTTAGTAAGTGATAGGCAATGGTGTTGGTTAATTTCTTCTGAATAAAAGACATTCTATATGATATTTTTATAGCAATATTCTAATAATGTAGTACTATATGATGCCAGAAGATCAGAATCAAATATCATTAATGATGAGCAACTACTTATTTTTTATTTAACTTTATTAAAGCATGTTTCTGCTGTTAAAGAATACTTCAGATATATATGCAAAGCTCAGAAAATAATATAACCCCATGTATCTCACTCAGATTGAACAAGTATTGATATTTTGCTATATTTGCTTCAGATTGCTAGAATAAAATACAGATGTAACTTTTTTTTTTTTTATCTTTTGAAGTTTTGATGGTTTTTTTTCAAAAGTTTTTACTTCCATAAGTTTTTGGAGGACAGGTAGTATTCCGTTATATAAGTTCTTTAGTGGTGATTTATGAGATTTTGATATATTCATCACCCGAGCAGTATTCACCGAACTCAATTTGTACTAATTTATCCCTCACCCGCTTCCTGCCATTTCCCCCGAGTCCCCAAAGTCCATTGTATCCTTCCTATGCCTTTGTATCCTCATAGCTTAGCTCCCACTTATGAATGAGAACATAGGATGTTTGGTTTTCCATTTCTGAGTTACTTCACTTAGAATAATAGTCTCCAATCCCATCCAAGATGCTGTGAATGCCATTAATTCATTCCTTTTTATGGCTGAGTAGTGTTCCATCATACACACAGACACACACATACACACAGACACACGCACATAGTTTCTTTATCCACTCGTTGATTGATGGGCATTTGGTTCTACATTTTTGCAATTGCGAATTGTGCTGCTATAAACATGCATGTGCAAGTATCTTTTTCATATAATGACTTCTTTTCCTCCTTGCAGATACCCAGTAGTGGGATTGCTGGATCCAATGGTAGTTCTACTTTTAGTTCTTTAAGGAATCTCCACACTGTTTTCCATAGTGACTGTACTAGTTTACATTCCCACCAGCAGTGTAGAAGTGTTCCCTAATCACCATATGCACGCCAACATCTATTTTTTTTTTATTTTTTAATAATGGCCATTCTTGTGGGAGTAAGGTGGTATCACATTGTGGTTTTGATTTGCATTTTTCTGGTTATTAGTGATGTTGAGCATTTTTTCATATGTCTTTTGGTCATTTGTATATCTTCTTTTGAGAATTGTCTATTCATGTCCTGAGCCCACTTTTTGATGGGATTGTTTTTTTTCTTGCTGATTTGTTTGAGTTCTATGTGGATTCTATATACTAGTCCTTCATCAGATGCATAGTTTGCAAAGATTTTTTTCCCACTCTGGGTTGTGTTTACTCTGCTCACTGTTCCTTTTGCTGTGCAAAAGCTCTTTGGTTTAGTTAAGTCCCACCTGTTTATCTTTGTTTTTGTTACATTTGCTTTTGAAGTCTTTGCCTAAGCCGGTGTCTAGAAGGGTTTTTTTCCGATGTTATTTTCTAGATTTTTCTATAGTTTCAGGTCTTAGATTTAAGTCCTTGATCTATCTTGAGTTGATTTTTGTGTAAGGTGAAAGATGAGATTTTATTCTCCTACATGTGGCTAGCCAATTATCCCGGCACCATTTGTTGAAAAGGGTGTGCTTTGCCCACTTTATGTTTTTGTTTGCTTTGTCAAAGATCAGTTGGCTGTAAGTATTTGTGTTTATTTCTGGGTTCTCTGTTCAGTTGGTCTGTGTGGCTATTTTTACACTAGTACCATACTGTTTTGGTGACTTACGGCCTTGTAGTTTGTAATCAGGTAGTGTGATGCCTCCAGATTTGTTCTTTGTGCTCAATCTTGGCTTTGGCTGTGCGGGCTCTTTTTTGGTTCCATGTGAATTTTAGAATTTTTTTTTTTTCTAATTCTGTGAAGAATGATGGCAGTATTTTGATGGGGATTGCGCTAAATTTGTAGATTGCTTTTGGCAGTATGGTAATTTTCACAATGACCATAAGCTCATTTTCTAATTGAGCTTCTTTGGATCTTCTCTTTTCTTTTCTTGGTGAATCTTGCTAATGGTCTATCAATTTTATTTATCTTTTCAAAAGAACAAAAATACAGTTAAAAAAAAATCCAAGGTATACAGGCAACTGATAGAACGATGAATGGAATAGTACCTCACATCTCAGTGTTAATGTTGAATGTAAATGACCTAAATGCTCCACTTAAAAGATACAGAATTGCAGAATGGATTTGAATTCACAAATCAAGCATCTGCTGCCTTTGAGAGACTCACCTAAAACATAAGGACTGACATAAACTTAAGGTACAGGGGTGGAAAAAGACATTCCATGCAAATGGACACCCAAAGCGAGCAGGAGTAGCTATTCTTATATCAGACAAAACAAAAAGCAACAGCAATTAAAAAAGACAAAAGGCCTTGTTGGACAAGGCCTTTTACAATCCTAAATATATACAAGGCCTTGTAACAGTCCTAAACATATACACACCTAACACTGGAGCTCCCAAATTTATAAAACAATTACTACTAGACCTAAATAATGAGACAGACAGCAACAAAATAAATAATAATAACAACTCCACTGACAGCACTAGGCAGGTCATCAAGGCAGAAAGTCAACAAAGAAACAATGGATTTAAACTCTACTCTGGAGCAAATGAACTTAACAGATATTTATAGAACATTCTACCCAACTACCACAGAGTATACATTCTATTCATCAGTGCATGGAACTTTCTCCAAAACTTTTTTTTAGTCCACAAAACAAGTCTCAATAAATTTAAGAAAACTGAAGTTATATCAAGTACTCTCTTAGACCACAGTGGGATAAAACTGGAAATCAACTCCAAAAGGTACCTTTAAAACCATGCAAGTATATGGAAATTAAATAACCTGCTCCTGAATGATCATTGGGTCAACAATGAAATCAAAT
The DNA here is from genome assembly GCF_002776525.5 of Piliocolobus tephrosceles. Classification (NCBI taxonomy): domain Eukaryota; kingdom Metazoa; phylum Chordata; class Mammalia; order Primates; family Cercopithecidae; genus Piliocolobus; species Piliocolobus tephrosceles. Next base: position 40,967,087 of record NC_045439.1, on the reverse strand, counting down.
GAAAACTAAAAAATTCTTCAGACTGAACAATAATAGTGATACAGCGTATCAGAACCTCTGGGATACAGCAAAGGCAGCGCAAAGAGGAAAGTTCTTAGCCTTACATGCTTACATCAAAAAGTCTGAAAGAGCACAAATAGACAATCTAAGGTCACACCTCAAGGAACTAGAGAAACAAGAACAGACAAGAACAAGAACAAACCAGACCCAAACCCAGCAGAAGAAAGGAAATGAGCAAGATTAGAGCAGAACTAAATGAAATTGAAACAACTACAACACAAAAGATAAATGAAGCATATATAACTTCTTATTCCCACTTTCCTTTGTCACTTTCCAGAGGAATTTTTATTCTGAGTGTTGTGTATACCTCCTGTCCACATTTTTATTCTTATATTATGTAAATAAGTATGCATGAAAGCGTGTTTTTATATCTTTTTAAAATTTGTAAGAGTGTATCATACTACATATATGTATGTTTTGCAACATACACTCAACATTGTGAAATTCATGTAAGATTATACATGATTGATACTCGTAGGTATACTTTGTTCATTTTAGCTGTAGAATAAATTACTGTATATGAATAACCACAATTTACTATTTATTCTCTATTAATGGACATCTAGTGTCTCTTTGTGGACATGTGCTAACATTTATTTAGGGTAATCTTAGAAGGATACATTCTGGGTCTTCTTATATGTGCATTTTCAACTTTGGAGCAATTTAGCAATATTTTCTAAACAAATTATTCTAATACTACGTTCCTACCTTTAATGTATGTATGGGCTACCTTTAATGTATGTTAACGGACTTAATTGCTTCCCCCACCCATCCAAATTCATATGTTGAAGCCCTAACCCCCAGTCCCTCAGATGTGATTATATTTGGAGATAGTGCCTTTAAATAGATGATTAAGTTAAAACCAGGTCATTAAGGTGGACCCTAATCCAATCTGATGGTGTCCTTTTAAGAAGGGGGACTTTGGGCAAACAAAAGAAGGGAGGCTTGCAAACAGATGAAAGACATGTTGAGGATACAGTGAGAAGAGGCAGACTTCTGCAACCCAATGAGTGAGTCCTTAGAAGAAACCAAACCTGCCGATATCTTAATCATGGACTTCTAGCCTCCAGAACTGTGACAAAATAAATTTCTATTGTTTAAGCCACCCATTTTATGGTATTCTGTTATGGCAGCCCTTAAAAACTAATTTAATATGTGAGAGTTCCAGTTTCTGTGCATCCTCACCTCACTCAATATCACACTTTTTCATTGTCAGTGCTCTAATAGAGGAGAGAGTATCTCTGTTTCAATTTGAATATCCTGGTTACCAAAAAATGCTGATCATTTCTCAGGATTACTGATGAATAAAGTCCTCCTCTATGAACTGCTAGTTCATATACTTTGTACATTTTTCTATTACATTGCCTTACCTTTTCTTATAGATTTGAAGAAGTTCTTTATAAAACTGTATAATAATCCTATATTAATTATATATTTTCCATTCTCTTCTCTCCACCTGTGACTTGTCTATTAATTTTATTGCACAAAAATTTTTAATTTTTTTTTTTTTTTTGAGACAGAGTCTTGCTCTGTTGCCCAGGTTGGAGTGCAATGGTGCAATCTCAGCTCACTGCAACCTCCGCCTCCCAGGTTCAAGTGATTCTCCTGCCTCAGCCTCTCAAGTAGCTGGGACTACAGGCTCCTGCCACCAACCCTGGCTAATTTCTTTCCTTTTTTTTTTTTTTTTTTGTATTTTTAGTAGAGACGGGATTTCACTGTGTTAGCCAGGATGCTCTTGATCTTTTGACCTTGTGATCCGCCCCCCCTCAGCCTCCCAAATTGCTGGGATTACAGGCGTGAGCCACTGCACTTGGCCCCCAAATTTTTAACTTTTAAGGCAGTCAGATTTATTAGTCTTTCTTTTTATGTTTTGGGCTTAAAAAAAAATCTAATTTAAGAAATTCTTTTCTGTGTGTGTCATTTTCCCATAACGGCTTTGCTTTTATAAAATTTTCTACCTGTGCGCATATACAATAAAAATTATGGCTAAAACTTAACTGATATAACAAATAAATGGTAAATAATGATTGAATATTATAGTTGGTTATGAGTCACTCTTCACAGTTAAATACGCAGGTACAGGTTGTGAGATAACTGGCATTGTTTCACAATTACATAATATCTGTTTGAAATTCTAGAGTAACAAAATGATTTTATTTTACCTGGGAGAAGATAATTATGTTTTTTCAGTCCTACCACAGTTTTCTATAACTTTTAAGTTTTTTAGTTTTTGTTTTGTTATACTTTAAGTTCTAGGGTACATGTGCACAACGTGCAGGTTTGTTACATATGTATACATGTGCCATGCTGGTGTGCTGCACCCATTAACTCGTCATTCACATTAGGTATATCTCCTAATGCCATCCCTCTCCCCCACCACATGACAGGCCCTGGTGTGTGATGTTCCCCTTCCTGTGTCCAAGTGTTCTCATTGTTCAGTTCCCACCTATGAGTGAGAACATGCGGTGTTTGGTTTTTCGTCCTTGCGATAGTTTGCTGAGAATGATGGTTTCTAGCTTCATACATGTCCCTGCAAAGGACATGAACTCATCCTTTATTTGTGGCTGCATAGTATTCCATGGTGTATATGTGCCACATTTTCTTAATCCGCTCTATCATTGATGTACATTTGGGTTGATTCCAAGTCTTTGCTATTGTGAATAGTGCTGCAATAAACATACGTGTGCATGTGTCTTTATAGCAGCATGATTTATAATCCTTTGGGTATATACCCAGTAATGGGATGGCTGGGCCAACTGGTATTTCTAGTTCGAGATCCTTGAGGAGTCGCCACACTGTCTTCCACAATGGTTGAACTAGTTTACAGTCCCACCAACAGTGTAAAAGTGTTCCTATTTCTCCACATCCTCTCCAGCACCTGTTGTTTCCTGACTTTTTAATGATCGCCATTCTAACTGGTGTGAGACAGTATCTCATTTGTGGTTTTGATTTGCATTTCTCTGATGGCCAGTGATGATGAGCATTTTTTCATGTGTCTGTTGGCTGCATACATGTCTTCTTTTGAGAAGTGTCTGTTCATATCCTTTGCCCACTTTTTGATGGGGTTGTTTTTTTCTTGAAAATTGATTTGAGTTCTTTGTAGATTCTGGATATTAGCCCTTTGTCAGATGAGTAGATCGCAAACATTTTCTCCCATTCTGTAGGTTGCCTGTTCACTCTGATGGTAGTTTCTTTTGCTGTGCAGAAGCTCTTTAATTAGATCCCATTTGTCAATTTTGGCTTTCGTTGCCATTGCTTTTGGTGTTTTAGACATGAAGTCCTTGCCCATACCTATGTCCTGAATTGGTATTGCCTATGTTTTCTGCTAGGGTTTTTATGGTTTTAGGTCTAACATTTAAGTCTTTAATCCATCTTGAATTAATTTTTATATGGGTCTCTTGAATACAGCACACTGATGGGTCTTGACTTTTTATCCAATTTGCCAGTCCGTGTCTTTTAATTGGTGCATTTAGCCCATTTACATTTAAAGTTAATATTGTCACGTTATATGGCCATTTTCATGATAATTGATTCTTCCTATCAACGAGCATGGAATGTTCTTCAATTTGTTTGTGTCCTCTTTTATTTCATTGAGCAGTAGTTTATAGTTCTCCTTGAAGAGGTCCTTCACATCCCTTGTAAGTTGGATTCCTAGGTATTTTATTCTCTTTGAAGCAATTGTGAATGGGAGTTCATTCATGATTTGGGTCTCTGTTTGTCTGTTTTTAGTGTATAAGAATGCTTGTGATTTTTGCACACTGATTTTGTATCCTGAGACTTTGCTGAAGTTGCTTATCAGCTTAAGGAGATTTTGGGCTGAGATGATGGGGTTTTCTAAATATATAATCATGTCATCTGCAAACGGGGACAATTTGACTTCCTCTTTTCCTAATAGAATACCCTTTATTTCTTTCTCCCGCCTGATTGCCCTGGCCAGAGCTTCCAACACTATGTTGAATGGGAGTGGTGAGAGAGGGCATCCTTGTCTTGCACCAGTTTTCAAAGGGAATGCTTCCAGTTTTTGCCCATTCAGTATGATGTTGGCTGTGGGTTTGTCATAAATAGCCCTCATTATTTTGAGATACATCCCATCAATACCTAATTTATTGAGAGTTTTTAGTGTGACTGGCTGTTGAATTTTGTCAAAGGCCTTTTCTGCATCTGTTGAGATAATCATGTGGTTTTTGTCTTTGGTTCTGTTTATATGCTGGATTACGTTTATTGATTTGCATATGTTGAACCAGCCTTGCCTCCCAGGGATGAAGCCCACTTGATCATGGTGGATAAGCTTTTTGATGTGTGGCTGGATTTGGTTTGCTAGGATTTTATTGAGGATTTTTGCATCGATGTAGTATAGTTTGAAGTCAGATAGCGTGATGTTCATCAGGGATAGTGGTCTAAAGTTCTCTTTTTTTGTTGTGTGTCTGTCAGGCTTTGGTATCAGGATGATGCTGGCCTCATAAAATGAGTTAGGGAGGATTCCCTCTTTTTCTGTTGATTGGAATAGTTTAAGAAGGAATGGTACAAGCTCCTCCTTGTACGTCTGGTAGAATTCGGCTGGGAATCTGTCTGGTCCTGGACTTTTTTTGTTGGTAGGCTATTAATTGTTGCCTCAATTTCAGAACCTGTTACTGGTCAATTCAGGGATTCAACTTCTTCCTGGTTTAGTCTTGGGAGGGTGTATGTGTTCAGGAATTTATCCATTTCTTCTAGATTTTGTAGTTTATTTGCATTGAGGTGTTTATTCTCTGATGGTAGTTCGTATTTCTGTGGGATCTGTGGTGATATCCCCTTTATCATTTTTTATTGCATCTATTTGATTCTTCTCTCTTTTCTTCTTTATTAGTCTTGTTAGTGGTCTATCAATTTTTGTTGATCTTTTCAAAAAACCAGCTCCTGGATTCATTGATTTTTTGAAGGATTTTTTGTGTCTCTATCTCCTTCAGTTCTGCTCTGATCTTACTTATTTCTTGCCTTCTGCTAGCTTTTGAATGTGTTTGCTCTTGCTTCTCGAGTTGTTCTAATTGTGATGTTAGGATGTCGATTTTAAATCTTTCCTGCTATCTCTTGTGGGCATTTAGTGCTGTAAATTTCCCTCTATACACTGCTTTAAATGTGTCCCAGAGATTGTTGTATGTTGTGTCTTCGTTCTCATTGGTTTCAAAGAACGTCTGTATTTCTGCCTTCATTTCGTTATGTACCCAGTAGTCATTCAGGAGCAGGTTATTCAGTTTCCATGTAGTTGAGCAGTTTTGAGTGAGTTTCTTAATCCTGAGTTCTAGTTTGATTGCACTGTGGTCTGAGAGACAGTTTGTTATAATTTCTGTTCTTTTACATTTGCTGAGGAATGCTTTATTTCCAACTATGTGTGGTCAATTTTGGAATAAGTGCGATGTGGTGCTGAGAAGAATTTATATTCTGTTGATTTGGGGTGGAGAGTTCTGTAGATGTCTATTAGGTCTGCTTGGTGCAGAGCTGAGTTTAATTCCTGGATATCCTTGTTAACTTTCTGTCTCTTTGATCTGTCTAATGTTGACAGTGGGGTGTTGAAGTCTCCCATTATTGTATGGGAGTCTAAGTCTCTTTGTAAGTCTCTAAGGATTTGCTTTATGAATCTGGGTTCTTCTGTATTGGGTGCATATATATTTAGGATAGTTAGCTCTTCTTGTTGAATTGATCCCTTTAACATTATGTAATGACCTTCTTTGTCTCTTTTGATCTTTGATGGTTTAAAGTCTGTTTTATCAGAGAGTAGGATTGCAACCCCTGCCTTTTTTTGTTTTCCATTTGCTTGTTAGATCTTCCTCCATCCCTTTATTTTGAACCTATGTGTATCTCTGCATGTGAGCTGGGTCTCTTGAATACAGCACACTGATGGGTCTTGACTTTTTATCCAATTTGCCAGTCCGTGTCTTTTAATTGGTGCATTTAGCCCATTTACATTTAAAGTTAATATTGTTACGTGTGAATTTGATCCTGTCATTAAGATATTAGCTCGTTATTTTGCTCGTTAATTGATGCAGTTTCTTCCTAGCAAGGAACATTTAGCCCATTTACATTTAAGGTTAATATTGTTATGTGTGAATTTGATCCTGTCATTATGATGTTAGCTGGTTATTTTGCTCGTTAGTTGATGCAGTTTCTTCCTAGCATTGATGCTCTTTACAATTTGGCATGTTTTTGCAGTGGCTGGTACCAGTTGTTCCTTTCCATGTTTAGTGCTTCCTTCAGGAGCTCTTGTAGGGCAGACCTGGTGGTGACAAAATCTCTCAGCATTTTCTTGTCTGTAAAGGATTTTATTTTTCCTTCACTTATGAAGCTTAGTTTGGCTGGATATGAAATTTTGGGTTTAAAATTCTTTTCTTTAAGAATGTTGAATATTGGCCCCCACTCTCTTCTGGCTTATAGAGTTTCTGCCCAGAGATCCGCTGTTAGTCTGATGGGCTTCCCTTTGTGGCTAACCCTACCTTTTCTCTGGCTGCCCTTAACATTTTTCCTTCATTTCAACTTTGGTGAATCTGACAATTGTGTGTCTTGGAGTTGCTCTTCTCGAGGAGTATCTTTGTGCCATTCTCTCTATTTCCTGAATTTGAATGTTGGCCTGCCCTGCTAGATTGGGGAAGTTTTCCTGGATAATACCCTGAAGAGTGTTTTCCAACTTGGTTCCATTCTCCCCATAACTTTCAGGTACACCAATCAGATGTAGATTTGGTCTTTTCACATAGTCCCATATTTCTTGGAGGCTTTGTTCATTTCTTTTTACTTTTTTTTCTCTAAACTTCTGAGAAATTCTTTTCTCTCCCAAGATCATGAAGAATGCAGAATTTCTTTTAACATTTTAAAATTTTATTTGTAAGATTGTTTGAATTTTCTGTGAAACCATTTCTTAGTTTGTTGAATTATTTGTCCTTTCCATAGTAATTTAGAATGATACCTGTGTCATGTATGCTGAGATCTCTTTCTAGGTGCTTAATTCTGTTCCATTAGTCTTACTTATCTGACTTTGTGCCAATACCACACTATTTCCATTACTAAAACTTTGTTTTCTTTTCTGATGGGAGAGAAATCCTATTTTTTTTTCCTTATTTTGCAAAATGAACTTGCTTATTTTGGAGAGTTTGCTTTTTCATACGTATTTTAGGATCACTTTGCTAAATTTAACTAAAAAATCCTTTTGGAGTTTTTATTAGAAGTGCATTTAATTTATAGATCAATTTGGGAAACAACTACTTCTTCAGAAAATTTATAATTTTTTAATGTATTAAGTATGTTGCTCTTTGTTAGATTTATTCCTTGAAAGATTATGAGTCTGTCGTTACTATTGTAAATGTGATATTTTAAAAAACACATTTAGTAATTTCTGGTTGTCGTTGTATAGGGACTTTAATTTCTGTTCATTGATATTGTATATAGTACTGCCCCTGAACTTTCTTATTAGTACAATTTGTAGATTATCTTGGATTTTCTGTATTAAAAGTTTATATTATCTGAATAACATTTGTTTCTTCGTTTTCTACACTTGTAAATCTTCTTCTTTATCTTATTGCCTTGTCTAAGGCCTTCATTACTGTGATGAATAGAAGCATAGATGGCAGGCCTGTCTTCTATTGTTCTTAGCTTTAAAAGGAATGCTACTGATGAGTTGATCCATAGAATGTGGTATTTATTTATGAATTTCTAATATTCCTTACTGAATTAAAGAGTTTACCTTCCACTCATTCTTTCTTGCTAAGGTGTTCATAATGAATAAGTGGTAAATTTTATCTAATGATTTTTTGTTTCAATTGAGATTGTAATTTATTTTGCTTTAATTTGTTAATGCAATAATTTAAATTAATAGCTTTTTAAATAATAAACCAATGTAGTATTCTTAGGATAAAGTTGAGATAGTCATGTATTTTTAAATATATTGCTATATTTACTAATGTGTCATTTGGGAGTTTGAAAATAAGCTTACATTTGAATTAGTCTTTTTTTGTTATCCTTGTCTACTTTTATATCGATCTTATACTAATCTCAAGAATGGAATTTTAGAATTTCCTCTCGTTTTATATTTCCTAGATTTTGATTCAGATGTTTTATGAATATTTGTAAAACTCCTATAAAAATATTTGAACCTGACCAGGCACGGTAGCTCATGCCTGTAATCCCAGCACTTTCGGAGGCTGTGGTGGGCAGATCATGAGGTCAGGAGATCGAGACCATTCTGGCCAACATGGTGAAAACCCCGTCTCTTCTAAAAATTCAAAAAAAGTAGTTGGGCATGGTGGCGTGTGCCTGTAATGCTAGCTACTTGGGAGGCTGAGGCAGGAGAGTCAGTTGAACCCGGGAGGTGAAGGTTGCAGTGAGCCGAGATTGTGCCACTGCACTGCAGCCTGGTGACAAATGTATTTTAAAATATATTGTTATATTTACTAATGTATCGTTTGTATTTTCATTTGAGACTCCATCTCAAAAGAAGAAAAAAAAATGCTTGAATCTAAAGTTTCAAAAAATTCAGTTGATTTTTGACCGCTGAAAATTTCTATATATTATTGAGTTCATTTTGTAGTTTAATTCCTCTAGAAGTTATTTTTTTCATGTTTTTAAAGCAAGTACCTGAAAATATTCATAGTATTTTTTGATATGTTTTAAAATTCTTTATCTGTGTTTATGATTCTCTTTTCTTTCCTAATATTGTTTATTTGTGCCTTCGTTCTTTTTCTTAATTAAGATCTTTATTCTTTCCAATATTCATGGTATAATTGTTGAAAGTGTTTCAGAAAGGCAACTTGTTTTACATGAATTATTAAGTACATTTTTAATGAGAAAAGTTTAATTTCTCAGAGAGCTGTGTAATCATTTCGTTTAGGCTGCAAGTCACTATTTTTTCATATTCTGATTGCAAACCAGTAATTTACTGGTTTTCATGTTATGTTTTATAAGCGTTGAATTCCTTTAGAGTGGGGCTAACGTTTGGGTATTAGAAGGGTACCTTCTTGTTTGAATAAAGATTTTCATCAAATTTTTATTCAGGAGAATAATTTTTGAAATATATATCAAATCTCAGAAAAACCTAACATATAGGCTTTTAAAATAGGAATGAGGATCATCTACAGGAAACCCTAGTGATTAGCTGTTTCCTGTTTTGTGCTGTCAGATGCAAGCAGTGAACCAGACCAGCCTATAGAGCTATTGCTGCAGCTACACAGTCAAGCTTTCTTGGATTTACCTAATACCTAATGATGTCTAATATCTTTTAATGTGCTTAATTCGCCTATTTGTCTTTTTGTTCAAACATTTATTTGAATCTTTTTGCTTATGAGTTTTTTTTCTTTTTTTCCTGATGATTTGGTTCTTTGTGTAGGCTGGATACAAGTCCTTTAACAGATGTAAGATTTAAAAATATTTTCTTGGCCAGGCGCAGTGGCTCATGCCTGTAATCCCAGCACTTTCGGAGGCCAAGGCGGGTGAATCACCTGAGGTCAGGAGTTGAAGACCAGCCTGGCCAACATGGCGAAACTCTGTCTCTACTAAAAATATAAAAATTAGCCGGCCGTGGTGACGCGCTTCAGTAATCCCAGCTACTTGGGAGGCTCAGGTGGAAGAATCACTTGAACCCGGGAGGTGAAGGTTGTGGTGAGCCGAGATCGCGCCACTGCACTCCAGCCTGGGTGACAGAGTGAGACTCTGTCTCAAAAAAAAATTTTTTTTCCCTCTAGTCTGTGAGTTATATTTTCATTCTCTTAACTGTGTCTTTGTAAAAGAAGAGCTTTTAATTTTAGTGAAATCCAGTTTATCAATTTTTTCTTTTATGGATCACACATTTCTGTCGTAGCTGAGATAACTTTGCTGAACTGAGGGTCAGAAAGGTAATTTCTTGCTTTCCTCTTGTAAAAACTGTCCTTTGTCTGCTAAATTATCTTTGTGACTTTATTAAAAAAATAAATTGAGTGTCCATTTATGTGTGGGCTTATTCTTGGACTCTCTTCTATTTCATTATGCTCTTTGTCATCTGTCTTTATACCAGTACCTCACCGTCTTGATTATTGTATGTAGTTTTATAATAGGTCTTTAAAAACATTTTTTTATTTTTAAAATTTTTGTTCATTCATTCGTTCAGTCAGTCATTCAAACACCAACTCAAGCCAGATACAATAGGTCTTGATATCAGATGGTATTTGCCTTTTAGTTTTATCTTTTTCTGATTTGTATTGAGTATTCTAGATGTTTGTATTTCCATATGAATTTTAGTACTGTCAATTTCTAAACAAATTCAATATTGTTTTATAATTTTAAATTTATAAGTTGTGTCCATCTTTTGCCAGATCGATACTTAATTTTTTTCATTTTTTTGATGCTATTGTAACTAATAATGTGGTTTTAAATATTAATTTTCAATTGTTTTTTGCAGGAATATAGAAATACAATTGAATTTTGTATGTTGATGTTACATTCTGCAACCTTGTAACAACATCAGATTTTCAACATAGATTATCATGTCATGTGAACAAGGATAGCTTTGCTTCTTTCATTCCAATTTGAATGCCTTTGTTTCTTTTTCTTGTCTTGGTCTACTGGCTAGAATTTTCAATATAGTGGTGAACAGAAGTGGTGAGAGACACATCCTTGTTTTGTTTCTGATTTAGGGGAAATATACTTATGCTTTCACCATTAACCTGTGGTATTAACAGTAAGTTTTTAATAGATGATTGATATCAGGTTGAGGAAATTTCCTTAATATCCTAGTTTCTGACACTTTTTTTTTTTTTTTGAGACAAAGTTTCGCTCTTGTTGCCCCAGCTGGAATGCAATGGCTCAATCTCAGCTCACCACAACCTCTGCCTCCCAGGTTCAAGCTATTCTCCTGCCTCAGCTTCCCAAGTAGCTGGGATTACAGGTATGCACCACCACGCCTGGCTAATTTTATATTTTTAGTAGAGACAGGGTTTCTCCATGTTGGTCAGGTTGGTCTCGAGCTCCTGACCTCAGGTGATCCACCCGCCTCGGCCTCCCAAAGTGCTGGGGTTACAGGCGTGAACCACTGCACCCGGCTATTTCTGACACTTTTTATCAGGAATTTACATTAGACTTTTGTTAAGTCCTTTTTCTGAGTATATTCAGATAATGTGTATTGTAAAATTTTGTTTAAAAATTTTTTTTTGTTTATAGGAAGAATTGCGTTGATTTATTTTTTAATGGTAAGCCAATGTTGCATTTCTAGGATAGACCTTAATTAATCATGATTTACTATCTACATTACATATGGTTGGGTTTGGTTTGCTAAAATTTTTTATAATTATTACATTGGTGTTCATGAGAGATACTGTTCTGTAATTTTTTTCTTGCTATATCTTTCTCTGGTTTTGATATCTGGATAATACTAGCTTTTAGTCCCTCCATGTTTTTTGCTCAGTGTGGCTAGAATAGGGATTGGCAAACTATGGCTTACGGGTCACATTCTACCAACCACCTCTTTTTTTCATGGCCAGCAAGCTAAGAATGATTTTCCATTGTTAAGTTGTTACATTTTAAGTGTTGTGTGTGTGTGTGTGTGTGTGTGTGTGTGTGTGTGTGTATATATATCTAAGTAATAGCCTCGATTTTGCTGGTTGGACCATAAAACTGAAAATATTTATTAGGAGAAAGTTTGCCAGTTTAATTGATTTTTTTTTTTAAAGAACCATATTTTAGTTTTCATTGGTTTTTATCTATTTTTCTTTTTCTCCATTTCATTGATATCCTCTCTGATCTTTATTACTTCATTTCTTCGACTTAATTGGAGTTTCATTGCTCTTTGTTTCTTAGTTTCGTAGAGTAGATGCTACAATATATAATCTGCAGTAAATCTCATTCTTTATATTTTTCGTTTCAGACATTATAGTTTTCATCTGTAGTAGTTCAACTTGGGTATCTAATAAAATTTTTTCCTTCCCTCCTCTCCCCTCCCCTTCCCTCCCCTCTCTTTTCTTTCTTTTCTTTCTGTCTCACTTTGCCACCCAGGCTGGAGTGCAGAGGTGTGATCTTGGCTCACTGCAATCTCTGCCTCTTGGGTTCAAGCAGTTTTCCTGCCTCAGCCTCCTGAGTAGTTGGGATTTTTTTTTTTTTTCATAGTTGGATTAGATTATTAGGTAATATAGATTACTAATTGTATTATGTTTTATTAGAATTAGATTGGAAATCTTTGTGCAAAGCTACTGAAAAGATCATATGCTATTTTTTTCATGGCTGTTTTGCCTCTGATGTTTATGCCACCAATATTTGAAGAAAGAGATAAAAAGGAGAACCTAGACGTCTGCCACCATGCCTGGCTAATTTTCGTGTTTTTCATGGAGATGGGATTTCACCATTTTGGCCAGTCTAGTCTTGAACTCCCGACCTCAGGTGATCCACCTGCCTCAGCCTCCCAAAGTGCTGGGATTACAGGCGTGAGCCACCGCACCCGGCCTATCTATTAAAATTTTAACATCTTTTTTATATCTTCCCTGTCTCTAACTTTTGAACATGTGAAATACAGTCATAATAACTGTTATTTCTATGGTGATTCTAACATCTGTGTCAGTTTTGAGTTGGTTTTGATAGATTGATTTCACTCTTCTTTATGGGTTATCTTTTCTTGTTTTTTTGCAAGCCTGGTAACTTTTGTGGATTCCAGACATCATGAATTTTACTTTGTTTGTTACTAGAAGCTTTTGTATAATTTGCAAATATTCTTAAATTTTGTTACGGGATGTAGTTACGTTATTTAAAAATAATTTGATCCTATTTTGTTTTTTAATAATTGTTAAGCAGGACCTAAGCAATATTTGGTCTGGGGCACATTTTCCTACTTTTGAGGCCAAATCCTTCTGAGCATTTTACCCAGCATCCCATGAATTACGGTTTTCTAGTTTGGTAGGATCAGGAACTGTTTCTACCTTATCTGTATGAATGCCAGGTACTACTTCATCTAATCCTTTTAGAGAGTTCTTTCCCCAGCTTGAGTAGTTCCTTATATGTGTGTGCTGATGAGTACTCTGCTGATTCCAAAATGGTACCTTTGCAGATTTCTGGAGTTCTCTTTCCTCTACAGTTCTCTTATTCAAACTCTGTGTTGGTCTTTTTAGACTCTTAGCTCCATTTCTTCAACTCAGTGAATGTACTGGCTCCATCTGCATTTCCCCTCCATACACTGTGGTCTGGAAACTCTCTGAATGCAGTAAGCTGGAACAGTCATAGGGTTGTCATCATTTGTTTTCCTTCTCTGGTGATCACTGCCCTTTGTTGCTTGATTGCAGTTTTATTAGGTCATTGTTTAATACATTTCATCTGGATTTTGACTTGTTTCAGGCAGGATGGTAAATATCTTGGCTAGAAGCAGATGTATTTGTATCTTTGGCATGATGAATATGATAAGAAAGCATTCTGTTCCCTAAGTATTCAGAAAAGAGACTGTTCATGCCTATTGACTCTTTTCTGGATGGAGTTTGGAAAGAATAGTTCTTCTGTATTTTTTTTTTTTTTTTTTAGAGTGATTTTTCCGGTACTTTTCTTTTGTACAGGTTTTTTTTTTCACAGTTGGATTAGATTATTAGGTAATACAGATTACTAATTCTGTTATGTTTTATTAGAATTAGATTGGAAATCTTTGTGGAAAGCTACTAAAAAGATCATATGCTATTTTTTTCATGGCTGTTTTGCCTCTGATGTTTATTCCACCAATATTTGACAAAAGAGATAAAAAGGAGAACCTAAACATAATCTTTCTATTGTCAATTTTTCTATCACTAAAATATGTTCTGAAAAAGGACATTCCTGTCCTATGGCATATTGCTGCCAAAATAAATCCCAAGAGATTGAAGTTTTATTCTAGTTTCAAATTGTTTCCTAGAAACCAGCCACCTAATTCAGAAAGAGATTAAGAGCCAAATCTTAGAAACATAACTTTTAAAAACTATATACCAAGACTTGCCTCATTTGTGAATGTATGTGTGCTCATAAATTGGATAAGTGTGCACCTAACTACTGTATTCATTTTATTATTCACTTTGTGCTTATACAAATGAAGGCTTTTTCATTCATATTCTGTGGCGTTGAACACTCCTGATTGGAGGATAGTTACTTTTTATGCTCCTGTTCAGTGTTAATGCATACAATTTTACAGGAAATTATAAAATGTCTCCACTTACTTTGGTATAGCTGTAACAATAGCTACTTTATTAAACATGTTTTCTGAAGTAGTGTAGGTAATTGACAGTTAATTTGGCTTTATCAGGTTATATAAAAAATGTTAGAGAAGCTATAAAAAAAACCTTTTGTATCAGAGTGTTTGCATCAAAAGGCTATGTTGGCTGGGCGCAGTGGCTCATGCCTGTAATCCCAGCACTTTGTGAGGCTGAGGTGGGCGGATCACTTGAGGCCAGGAGTTTGAGACCAGCCTGGCCAACCCAATGAAACCCCGTCTCTACTAAAAATGTAAAAAAATTAATCAGGGGTGGTAGTACATGTCTGTAATCCCATCTGCTCAGGAGACTGAGGCACAAGAATCATTTGAATCTGGGAGGCAGAGGTTGTGGCAAGCCAAGATCCCATCACTGTACTCCAGCCTGGGTGAAAAATTGAGACTATGTCAAAAAAAAAAAAAGACTATGTTGATATCTGAATTTAAGTTCTGCCAACTATAATTTAAAACTTAAGTTCCCTTAAACTGGTCATGATGGTAAGAATACATAGCCCAGACTTTTTGAGATTACAGCTCATCTCTAAAATGACAAAGCTCAGATATAATAGTGGCCTTCATAAAATTTATTGCCAGACACTGTGCTAAATACTTTTATAGACATTTCCTCATTTAAATAGACTTTGAAAGAAAAATCAGCTATTTAATCTTTAGGACAATTTTGTAAAAGGATCAATATATGTGTGTATTAATTTCCTATTGCTACTTTGACAAATACCACAAACTTTATGGCTTAAAACAACATAAATTTATTCTCTTAGAGTTTTGGAGGCCAGAGATCTGAAATAAGTTTCACTGGGCAGAAACCAAGATGTCAGGAGGGCTGGATTCCCTAGAGAAGCTCTAGGAGAGCATCTAGGGTTTTTTTGTTTGTTTGTTCGTTGGTTTGTTTGCCTTTTCCAGTTTCTGAAAATGAGTTCCTTGCCCAGGCTGGCCATGAACTCCTGGGCTCAAGTGATCCTCCTACCTGGGCCTCCCAAAGTGCTGGGATTACAGGCATGAGCTACTACACCTGGCCCAGTTTTTTTCTGATATGTTTTATCTTCTACTCTTGTCTTTGTTTTTTCTATATAAGACCAATGCTTAGTAGTCTAATGTCATGAATAGAAAGATTTACATAGTCTGATATTGTAATTAATTTAGAAATACATTATATTTGATGTTTGAGCATGTCCTTAGACATGTGTTCAGATATGCTTCCTTATTCCCTTTAAGCCTTTTCTTTACTTTTTCCTTCACTTTTGTTACTCTCAATGCTAATGAAGAATTGACTGCTTTGCCACTGATGGTGGTACTCTAAGTAATGGGATGAAAGATTTTAGGAAACAGCTCTAGAGGTTTGTTGACTCCTAGAAGATCGTAGATTATTATTTTCTGTTTTTCTTTATTGTCATTTCATTGGTTAATCCTATACCTTTGAAGAAAAAATTCCATTTGGTACTTCTTTTGTGCTGTATGGTTCAGCAACTTATGGAGTTTACAGTATAAATGTTTTAGCAAAGTGAGCTTGTATTTTGTTGCACAGTTTAAAAGCTGAATGTTTACATTTTCTTGCCTAAACTACAGGATACCAGAAGGCCCCATTGATCAGGGGCCAGCTATAGGAAGAGTACGCATTTTAGAAGAGCAGCTTGTTAAGGCCAAAGAACAGATTGAAAATTACAAGAAACAGACCAGAAATGGTAAGTGATTATACATTGTTTTTCCCTCCTCAGTATATAGGCTTTAGCACAAATAATCGAAAGTTTCCTTTTATCAAAATGTTGGAATTGCTACGACCCTCTGTTCTTTGACTGCAGGTCTGGGGAAGGATCATGAAATCCTGAGGAGGAGGATTGAAAATGGAGCTAAAGAGCTCTGGTTTTTCCTACAGAGTGAATTGAAGAAATTAAAGAACTTAGAAGGAAATGAACTCCAAAGACAAGCAGATGAATTTCTTTTGGATTTAGGACATCATGAAAGGTACAATTCTCCTTTCACATTTTATTTGGGCTTTAGAAAAGATTATAATCTAAGAATGAGAAACAGATTTGTTAATCTATCTGTTGAGTGGTAAATATTAATAGCACCTACAATATTTAAGAGGAGAAGAGTACCTGAGGTCCCAAAGGATGGTAATTGCCAAGTGCAGTTCATCAACCAAAATATACCACCAGAAAGTATTAATTAAAATATATTTATAGAAATCTTTATATTCTAAATAAATTCTGAAGGTAGTGGTGGCAGCCAACAATACATTAAAACATCTTTCTATAAATGTTCTGTATATATAATCAGTATTTGAAGCAGAGTATGCAGTTTTGCATTCCAGTGCATTGGAACTCATAGTGAGTCCGATGGTTACATTTCTAATTCAAACATTAAAAACTTTAAAATAGCATTATTCTAATGAAAAGTTAACAGGTTTTCTTTTTTTTTTTTTTCTTTAAGTAAAAAGGAGCATTCTGTTCATTGTTCATTCATTAGTTGCTGGAAAGAGGAACCTGAGATCTGCCTGGTTAAATTTGTTTCTCCTATGCACACATTGCTAAATAATACGAAGTTTATCTTCCACAGAAAAGAAAACATTTTGGCGTTGTTGTGTTCATGCAGAACAAAATGTACTGAAAATCATTGTAAATACAGTGAAACCTGTCTTTAGGCCTATTATATTTAAAGTCTATGTTCCCAGTAGGATTCTGATGGCAATTACTGTCTCATTAGTGAACAATAAAAGAAAAATTGTTGTATTAGCACAACCTACTACTGTGAAGAGGAAAAGAATTACCCCATACAAGTAAGAGATTTCATATTTATTAACATCAGCAGCAATATTATAATGATTTTGAAAAATTGCTTGGTTGTTTTAGGTGAAATTATAAATAAAAATCTGTCTATTGGAATCATTTTAGCATTAATGAATCTACAGAAATATGATAGAATGGATTTCAAGGGGCAGTGAATTATTAGGCCACACATTGGACAGACTCTTTGATATATTTAGCCCCACTTGCAGTCACGCCATACCTAGACCACTAAACCAATTAAACCAAATGCTGATTAATTCTGTCCTTAATATTTCTCTACCCTAAAGCTGATTCTAGGCACGAAACTTCTCTTAAATGGAATTTTGTGCGTGTGTTCTTTGCTTATCACAGTTTTGTAGGACAATTCAGATCTGAAGAGCATTTGACTTAGGTGGACTATGCTGTATGTAAAGGAGAATTTTGGCCACTGACTTCTGATGGAAACTTTAATTTTAAGATTTGAGCAATTGGGCTGGGCGTGGTGGCTCATGCCTGTAATCCCAGCACTTTGGGAGGCTGAAATAAGCAGATCTCTTGAGGCCAGGAGTTTGAGACCAGCCTGGCCAACATGGCAAAACCTCGTCTCTACTAAAAATCCCGTCTCTACTAAAAATACAAAAATTAGCCAGGCATGGTGGTGCATACCTGTGAGCCCAGCTACTCGGGAGGCTGAGGCTCGAGAATGACTTGAACCTGGGAGGCAGAGGTTGTGGTGAGCGGAGATCACGCCACTGTACTCCAGCCTGGGCAACAGAGCAAGAGTCTGTCCCAAAACAAAGATTTGAGTAATCAGATAACTTGAGAATTTAATTTTCCAGTCTTTTTAAAAATTAAAATAATTTGTGTGTGTGTGTATATATGTGTGTGTGTGTGTGTGTGTGTGTGTGTGTGTGTGTGTGTGTGTGTGTGTATTTTTTTAAAGATGTGGAGGTCTTTCTATGTTACCCAGGCCAGTCTTGAACTCCTGGTCTCCAGTGATCCTTCCTCTTCAGCCTCCTAAGTAGCTGGGATTACAGGCATGGGCTACCATGTCCAGCTGAATTGAAATAATTCTTTAAGGAATTATTTTGTAAATATTGATATAATTTGTGTTTATAACTTGCATATGTTTTGTGACCATATGTACAAATGAAAAGTAAATATAGTAAGTTGGCCCCTGAGAAACTGATATAAATCAATTTTCCGTTTTTTTTTTTTTTTGTTCTTGTTGAATTATTATGATTCCTTGCAGTGCCGTTTAGCCTATGTTAAATAATGGTAGTTCATTGAAAACAAAAATGGTAAGTAAAGGTACCCAACTCAGTTTGTTTTCCTGTCGTAAACAGAAATGACAATCAACCTGAGACATAACTTCATAGGGTAGTAATTTAACTCCAGGAAGCCAGATTAGAATGCAGTAATACAAATAATGAGCAAAACACAATCAAACATTAGAGAAATAACTCTTAAACTGATGGATGTACAAATAGAAAGGATTTTTATTATATAGAATATACCCTTTTACTGACCATTTTCAAGATCCTTAAGTATAAGAATTAAAACAAACTTTTGTGTTCGCCTCTGTTAATTTTTATATGATACAAAAGTCCATTTTATTTTTACATGGGCTCAAATTATAGTGTATAGGTTTCTAGGTCTGTAGCTGGGACCATAGTCAGTGAGGCTGCCACCTGGGTATGGGCCTGCCTTCTTAAAGAGCCCTCCTGAGTCTTGGGCTCTATTAGGGTTTTGCAGCCTTCTACCTAGGTTAGAAGATTATTAGCAGATTATTGAACTTGAGTAGTTCGTTGTGGGAGCCCCTGATTTGTAGCCAAATTTGACAGAGTGTGGGTACCCTGGCCACTTTGTACTTGCGATGGCATCTGAAGTAGGGTGTAGTATTATGAAACTGAGAGGTCTGGGCTAATTCTGGGTACTTCGTGTCACTACCTAGTAGGTGTCCACAGAGATTTGGAGAATTATCTGATGTGGAAAACGCATGCATTTGGTTTCAGAAGTGTTCTGTGGTGAAAAACAGATCATAATAGTAGTAGTAATACTAAGTGATGCTACATTTGCCAGTCTTTGAGAACTACAACTATAGACTCCCTGTTTCTCTTTGTGAGTTCACTACCAATGCCTGTGTTTCCTGGTAAAAATCACATTTCTGTGTAGGTTAGTGACCCCATCAGTGAGCTGTGGGGGGGAAGACGACTCCTTTGTTGCCCACTTGAAGCTGTTTCCTGGTAGTCAGGACACCATGTTTTCTCTTCTGGAATCTGGCTCCTGTTGTTCATCACTTGCATTACCGGGCATTCAAATGCAGCCTGGGGGCCAAATATCATAAGTTTGTTCTAAGATTCAACTCACCTGAGATTTTTAGCAAAACACTATTTATTTCCCCGATTGGCCTTGGTAGCTAGTAACTAGTAGAGCCTCATCTGCCTGCAATTAGTTAATCAACTGCTGCAATTGGTTAATCTGCCTGCAATTGGTTTATCAACTGGTAGTAATTAGTAATATTCTTGGGCTTTTATAAGCTTTTACAGGCTGTTTAAGAATTCAGAGGTGTTGATGGTATAATAAATGTAGAGTAGCATAGTAATTATTATCTGCTATATTGATATCAATTTTTAGCATCACTAGATTTTTAAATGATAATTTCATTCTAGTGATTGCATATGACCATTCTTCCCAGTAATACAGTTAAATATATTTGTAGCTTTTGATATCATTGACCATGAATTGACCCTAGCCTACCTCTTTGCAGTAGAGAGAATTAAGTGGTTTAGAGTAAGTATTTTTGCCATTGTGGTTTTATTATTTATGTAGTATTGTAGGTTCAGTGCTTGGATTTATGGCAGTTTAGATGTGTACTTCAACCTCTAAGCATATCATAGAGTCTTGTCTTATCAACCTTTCAGGCCGATGCAGAGAGAGACATGTTTAACTTAATCACTGCTGCTCTGATTATTTTTGTCATCTTCATATTGCCAGATACCAGTTTATGAAAAGGGTACCAAAGCTGCTGCTTTCTGCTTTTTAAATTACCACAGTTTTAAAAAATTTATTCGTTTATTTTATTATTTCTTTTACCAAGTCCTGCTTATGGTAATTTATAACAATTATAAAACTTCAAACTAAAATACAGGAGTTGAGCCATTTTTCAACTCTGTTGACTGAAACTATTGAAAAACAATCTAATAAAGTAGCAATCTCATCTCCACTACCTAGTTTGCATCATCTCATTATTAGTAACATATAGGGCAGCTTTCCTTAGACTAAATGGTGTTCTCCAAAAAGTGAACCATACTTATGTTAATTATGCTGATTTGCTAATGTCCAAAAAAACATTGTGGGGGATTATGTAACAAAGGAAATGACTTTGACTCAAATAAAGGGTACAGTGGGAAAGATTGATAGGTTAATAGCTTACAGATTTTTTTAAGTTTATGATATTTTAAAGTCTATGATCATAATTGTTGTTGCACAATAGCTTGTATTTTCATTCTCTTTGGAAGGTCCAATAATTGATATTCCCACTCTTGAAAAGTTGAGTTTAGTGAACCTTCAAACCTTCTATTCTTTGTGTTTTATTTTATACAAACACACAGAGAAAGAGAGAGAGGAAGGGAGGAAAGAAGATCTTACTAAGTTCTTTGAGATGTGGTTTGAGACTTACATTAAGCTGGAATGTGGATATTCTTTCTTGGATTTTAGATTTCTTTGAACAAAATGTTTTTGTATGATTGTCTTTCTTCTAAGGAATCCAAGCTTATTTTCAAGTGGTGCTAGAACATTCATCCTAATATTCATGTGCAAAGGGATACATATCTTTATGAAGTCATCCTTATTCTGCTCATCACGTAGTCTCTATCAGCCAGATAATGATTTTTCATCTCCTGTGATGGAACACTGTCTCCTAAAATAAAGTTTGCATTAGAAGAAGAATCTCCAGGTGGAAAAGGGTGTTTTTCATCTAGTGGCTCTAATTCTGTTTTGCTTCCTACTACCATACATCTTTTGGGAGTGATTTCCAAACTTAAGAATGATTTTACATTAAAAATAATCACTTACTAAGGATTTCTTATATGCCAGTCACTATGATAAAGGTTCTGCATTCATTATATTATTTTATCAGCACAATAGTCCTACAAGGTATGCATTATTTGTTCCTTTTGTTTGTTTGTTTGCTTGCTTGCTTGTTTGAGACAGAGTCTCGCTCTGTTGCCAGGCTGGAGTGCAGTGGTGCGATCTCGGCTCACTGCAACCTCCGCGTCCCGAGTTCAAGCTGTTATCCTGTCTCAGCCTCCTGAGTAGCTGGGATTACAGTCTCCCGTCACTACACCTGGCTAATTTTGTATTTTTAGTAGAGATGGGGTTTCTCCATGTTGGCCAGGCTGGTCTCGAACTTCTGACCTCAGGTGATCTGCCCACCTCGGCCTCCCAAAGTTGTTCCTTTTTATTTTTGAGGCGGAGTCTCGCTCTGTCATCCAGGCTGAAGTGCAGTGGCACGATCTTGGCTCACTGCAACCTCCGTCTTCCAGGTTCAAGTGATTCTAGTGCCACAGCCTCCGGGTAGCTGGGACTACAGACATGTGCCACCATGCCCGGCTAATTTTCATATTTTTAGTAGAGATGGGATTTCACCATGTTGGCCAGGCTGGTCTCAAACTCCTGACCTCAATGATCCGCCCACTCCGGCCTCCCAAAGTGCTGGGATTACAGGCATGAGCCACTGCACCTGGCTTAGTTCCTTTTTTATAACTGATGTTATATTCAGTTCTGGAGAAATTAGGTGGCTTAACACAGGCCAAGTAGCAGAATGGTTTACTCCAAAATCCTTTCTCTTAATTGCTAAATACTTAGCTTTTCTGAGCTTTTTCTCTTCTACCTACTGGGATATAATTCCTGTAGCACAGCATTGTGATGATTACATGAAGGAAAATATATAAAATACTTCACATAGTGCTTGACACATTATAGATTCTAGTAGGCTCTGGTCAGACCTATTAATACATCAGGACAACTTAACTCTTAGACTCGGCAGAACTGGCACAGATAAAGGCAGATTATTGAAAGACTCAATAGGAAAAATGTTAAGGCCTGGAAACTAAACGTAAGCCTAGTGGACATCACTCACCAAAGTAGCATAATTGTTGTCTTATATATGATAGTATAAGCTATTTTTGTTGTCATCCTTCTGGAATTTTCCCCACCCATGCCAGTGGTCAAGATGGTGGCATCCTTAGGTTCCTCCTTGAGATAAGGGAGGCAGCAAGGAGCTTTGATTTCTTGCCTGTCTCCTGGTCACATTTTCATCCTTAGCATTGCTTATTTTTGCTGCAGGAGCAAACCGAAGTAAAAACAGTTTTGGACAAAACTCAAGTAATTTTCCTTGCCCATGATGCAGATTTGCCCATGGATTTGACTTTGAGAGTAAATCTTAGTCACATTTACCCTCATAAGTGTTAATTCATTCACCTTCTTGCCTGGATTCCATCTCTGTGCTGGCCCTTAAGGTGGAACTTCTCTCTCTTTCTCTCTCTCTTTTTTTTTCCTTTGAGGCAAGGTCTCTCTCTGTTACCCAGGCTAGAGCACAGTGGTGCAAAAACGACCTGGGCTAAAGCGATCCTCCTGCCTCGGCCTCCTGAGTAGCTGGGACTATAGGCATGTGTCCCTGTGCCCAGCTAGATTTTTTATTTTTTGTGGAGAGGGGACTTACTATGGTGCCCAACTCGGTCTTGAACTCCTGTGCTCAAGTGATCCTTCTGCCTTAGCTTCCCAAATTGCTGGGATTATAGGCGTGAGCCACCATACCCGACCGAACTTCTCTAACATTTTGAATCAGGTGTAAACAAAAAGCCCTCTTTGTGTTTCGTTCCTCAGTAGCATAGAGGCAGACTAGAAGTCTTTTTTTTTAATAAATAGTTTTATGACTATTAAAATAGAAAAATAGAGAAATTAGCAGAAATACAAAGAACATAAAACATAACCAATTTTTGAAATAGAGGTTTTAATACCTGTCATAGGTGGCTTGCTTTCAGAGTCATAAATTCTATTCTACTCGGCCGGGCGTGGTGGCTCACACCTATAATCCTAGCACTTTGGGAGGCCCATGAGGGTGGATCACATGAGGCCAGGAGTTTGAGATCACCCTGGCCAACATGGTGAAATCCCATCTCTACAAAAAAAAAAAAAAAAAAAAAAAAAAAAAAACTCGTCAGGCATGTAGCTCATGCTTATAATCCCAGCTACTCGGGAGGCTGAGACAGGAGAACTGCTTCAGCCCAGGAGGTGGAGGTTGCAGTGAGCTGAGATCGCGCCACTGCACTCCAGCCTGGGTGACAGAGCGAGACTCTATCTCAAAAAACAAAAAGCAAACAAACAAAATTCTATTCTACTCAGTGTCTTCAGGCAACTTTATTGTATCCTCAAATGGCCAGCACTATTTTGCTGGTCCCTTGCCTAGGTTTGTTATTTCCCAAACCTTGACCTGGTCTCATACTAGATCTTTAGTACGCCCACTTACTAGATTTTTTGATATGTTCATAGTCAAAACCACAACAGCCAGATTCCCTGATTTCTGGGACTCTTCTAGGAGATTTGGTTTCAGGGTTGAGTTACTGAAAACCCAGGGCTTCTGCAGAATGGTTTTGAGTCACCATGATTCTCTTGCTGATTTGATTGTCCTCTTGTCTTTGGCCAAAAAATACATACTGCAGGATGATAACTTTCAACATAATTGAAACAATAAATAACTAGTTTGAATTTAAGGTTGTATCCTGGACTTAATTGTCTTCCCTCCATAGTCGCCAACAGAGAGGCCAAGAAACAAAAGATTTTAAAAACAAGCTTAATTTTAGTGGACCATGAAGTTACAGTAACTTATATTGATACCCTGACTGCATTATCACAAAAAATTAGTGTACTCTTTTTTTTTCTTTGATATTTGGTCTTCTAGTTGCTTGGTTATTCTGCTTTCTAGGTAGAGACAGATGAATGTGAATAATTAATTGCCAAGATTTAGTACTGATGTAAACTTGGTAAAAACATCGACATAAACTAATTTATTTTAAAAAGTAGAGATCAGCTTTCATTCCCAATGGTACAGGAATGTCTTGATTCCTATGACAAGAAAGTATAAACCATGCTAATGCTTGTATTTCAAGGGACTCTTCTCTTTAAATTAGACCTAATGCAGTTTTTACCTCCTTGAGGCTATATGATGATTGTCAATGAAATGTAATGCTTTTTGTTTCTGTATGTGTTCGTGTGCATGCGTGCACCCATGTGCATGTGTGTAGTGACACGTTTAACATAAAACTAAGAGCGTATTGAATTTCCTTTTTTCCTTCGACAGGTATTTGCTGATAAACTGGTTATTCCACTGTATGACATCTCCAGAACGATACTGTTATTTAAAACAGACTTGTGCCGGCGCAGTGGCTCACACCTGTAATCATAGCACTTTGGGAGGCTGATCACCTGAGGTCAGGAGTTCAAGACAAGCCTGACCAACATGGTGAAACACTGTCAATACTATAAATACAAAAAATTAGCCAGGTGTGGTGGTGCATGCTTGTAATCTCAGCTACTTGGGAGGCTGAGGCAGGAGAATCACTTAAACCTGGGAGGAGGCAGAGGTTGCAGTGAGCTGAGATTGTGCCACTGTACTCCAGCCTGGGCAACAAGAGTGAAACTCTGTCTCAAATAAATAAATAAATAATGAATTGATGTGAAGTTGAGACTTGCAACAAGTTTTGTGATTACTCCTATTTGATAGGTAGGAAAAAACAAATGACCACATTCTATTATGATGAAACCTATGAAATATAAAGAATAATGGGTGTGATGAGGGTGATGGTAAAGAGGCTTATGAAACTGAGAATATGTTTTAAATGAACTTTTAGGCCAGGCGCAGTGGCTCATGCCTGTAATCCCAGCACTTTGGGAGGCCGAGGCGGGCGGATCACGAGGTCAGGAGATAGAGACCATCCTGGTTAACACGGTGAAGCCCCATCTCTGATGAAAATACAAAAAATTAGCTGGGCGTGGTGGCGGGCGCCTGTAGTCCCAGCTAGTTGGGAGGCTGAGACAGGAGAACGGCGTGAACCCGGGAGGCGGAGCTTGCAGTGAGCCGAGATCGTGCCACTGCACTACAGCCTAGGCGATGAGCAAGACTCCATCTAAAATAAAATTTTAAAAAATTAACTTTTAGCTGAGCCCTGTAGCCCTATTATAGTTAAAGACTTCTGTGTTTCCATAAGCAACTCACAGTTTCATACAGATAGTGACTTTCCCCCTCAGTAACTATAAAAAAAATACTGTAGTCTACATAATAGTCCATAGAGGACTCAGTCTTTAAACTTGAAAGTTGAAACTTTGCCTACTCTATAAGACTTCAGGTTAATTTCTGGCATTGTAGGTTTGGTTTTTGCAGCCAAAATCTCTTTCATGAAAAGAAAATGTTTTGAATCCTAGATGAGAATAACAAATAAGAAAATGGACAAGGCATTACATATTGGCCTCTTGCCCTGTTTAAAAAGGGTGAAAATGGAAGTAGATAAGCTGCAAAGTGTCCTGTGTATGATTAATGTTGACACATGACACAGATGTCTGAAGTGCTTCACAAATGGAACTGTTGTTCCAAAGCATTGTTCAAAGTTGTTCCACTATTAATTTAGGATGAATAGTCTAAATGTTGGCTGAGATTTTTAATTTTTAATTGGATAGTTTCACTTTATTCAAAAGGAGCTATTATCACGGATTCTCTGTTAATCATGTGTACTTCTAATGGCTTTCTGTGATAGTAAATAAGACTTTCCTGTGGGCTGCCATTGCATTTTTACTAAATAGTTTAGCATCTAGTTAAGAATCAGGAATAAAAGAGTACTAAGACTGTGTCACATACTCTTAGGCAAATTACAATTGTTGAGGGCATGTTTCTCCGTCTCTTAAGTGATTCCTTCTCATTGATCAATCCCCTCCTTCAGGGTGTTATAGGGAACTCACTATTGGATCATTTTTGTGATTGATCATCAGAACCACATGTTACTGTTACCCACATCTAATGGCTCCTTCCTCTTGTTAGTAGAATTGTTAGTAGATGCTCTTCAGACACAATGGAAAAGCTCAGACACAACTCTCTGAGGGCCTCTAGCCTTTAAAAAAAAAAGGCGGGGGGGCTACCACATGTATTACTATTTTGTGTGTCTTATCACTATGCATTTTTTAAAAGAGCTATATGGAAGGTATTTCGATACTTTGTCTCAGAGATGTCAAAATAATTTTCCTAGGACACAAAGTAGGAGGTAGAACCATAATTGAGAAATTGGTATGTCTGGCTCCCAAAGCTCTCTCCTCTGATTCAGACTTTAATTTTTGGATATTTACATTGAGCAGAGTACACATTATTGTGCTCTGGACCTCCTCCTTTGATATTTGTTAGTGTGGTAGTTAGAAGCCTCGACTTTAAAATTCATTGCTTGGGTTTGATTTCCTACTCTGACATTTCTCAGGTTTGTGACTTTGAGCAAATTATTTAACCTCTCAATGCCTGCCATTTCTTATCTAGTTTGTAAGATTATTGTGAGAATTAAATGAAATAATGTAAAGCACTTAGAATAGGTGTACCTATTTATTGTTGTTGTTGTTTTTTACTTATTGTAATACATCAGTTTTCTCTAAGTACTCTTGGAATCTCCAGATAATGCTTTATGTTTTTAGTTAATACAATCATTGTAAGTGATTTCTAGATGTGTAATTTTTCCAACAATATACGTTTCTAACTTTATAATTTTCATAAGCAAATAATCCATACTCTTAAGCATGCCTTGAACAGAGGAGTTAATACAAAGTGTTGAGAAGGGATGAAGCTGGAGCTACACCTGGGTAAGGATTATTCCCCAAACCTCTCTACCATCAAACTGGATTTGTAAAAGATAAAAATTATCACCGTTATCTCATTATATAAACTCTTGAAGGTTTTTCTTTTGCTACTTTTTCATTCATCTAAAGATACTTACTGAATATTTTGTCTGTGACATGCATTGTTCCACATGCTGATTTTAAACAACAACAAAAAGGAAACAAAAAAATAAAAGAAGCAACCAAAAAAAAGTTCACTCTTTTGGAGCTTAAATTCTAGTAGGGCATGAAAGATAAGAAGTAAGTGATACTGTATATCGGAAAATAATAACTGCTTAGAAAAATATATAATAAGCAGGGAAGGAGTGTTAGTAGTAGTGAATCCACACAGGCCTGCAGCAACTTGATTCTTGCCTCCTTGGAGGAAAGAATTTGGCCGGGGGAACATAAGGCAGAGTGAGAGATTGAGGCAAGTTTTAGAGCAGGGATGAGAGTTCATTAAAATGTTTTAGAGCAGGAATGAAAGGAAGTCAAGTACACTTGTAAGAGGGCCAAGCAGGCAACTTGAGAGGATCAAGTGCGCTGTCTGACCGTTGACATGCGCCTGTATATATTGCTATGGTTCCAGGGTTTGCATTTCTTCTTACCTGATTTTTCCTTGGGGCAGGCTGTCTGCATGAACAGTGGCCTGCCAGCACTTGGGAGAGATCGCTTATGCAGTGTGTTTACTGAAGTTGTGCACATGCTCATTTGAGGCTTTTTTTTCCTTACCAGTTGAGTGATCCTAGAGGAAGGTCATATAACAGTTAAAGTCTGCCATTTTGCTTCTTAGTACACATGCTTGAGCCAGCTCACACAACTCTTGAAAACTTATCAAGAAGCTGCTGATGATCAGCTTCAGTTGTTTTCTATCTATTTAGGAGACTGCCTTTCCCTGGCACCAGCTGCGACCAGTTAAATTATTTTAGAGAGATAGTTTAACAACTGCCTGACCATCACCTGATAGTCACCTGACATTGCTTGGGGGTTAAGAGGGTTCCTTCCCCTGCCCTCTCATGTCTGCCTAGCTACCTACTCAAACAGAAGGAGAGGGAAAACCAAGGGATGAGGGTGACGGGAGAGAGTGTTGGATTTTTAAGTGGGATAATCTGGGAATACCTTATGAAGATGGTGACATTTGAGCAAAGATTTCAAGGTCATTTAGGTGAGCCATGTGAATAGATACCTGAGAAAAGAGCATTCCAGGGCAGGGAAGAGCAATAGAAAAGCTCTGGAGTAGGAATATACCTGGCACTGTCAGGGGTTAGCAACAAGACCAGTGTGACTGAAATAGAGAAATCAAAGAGGATGGTAGTGGGAGATGAGATCAAAGACAAGGATGAGATCAAAGTGAGCCATATTGGGTGGGGTCTTCTAGGTCAAAGTAGTAATTTTGGCTTTGACTCTGAGTGAGCTGAGGAGCAAATTCATGTTAAGAACAAAGTAGTGACATTATTTACCTGATGTTGTAACAGGATCTGGCTGATACATTGAGAATAAACTTTAGACATAGGCAATGGTGGAAGCAGGGAGACCTTATTAGGAGGTTGTTGTAATCCAGGTGAGAGAAGATGGTGTCTCAGTTGGTAAAAGTGCTGGTGGTGATACGTGAAAAATTAGAAATTAGCTACAAATTTGGTCAGATTTGTAGAGGATGTTAGACAAACAGAGACTCTTGCTTTTTACTTTTCTTTCTTGCTAAATGCAAGTCATAATTTTTATTTAATGCAATATAAATAAAACCATTTGTACCAGCCATAAAGTTTCTCTTTTTAGCTTACTGGAGATTTTACTTTACTTTGCAGGTAATCCAGCATGTTGTAATTGAAATTACTGATGCTAAACAGAGTGGGAATTCTGATGCTAAACAGTCATTTTATTAGTTTAGACCAGGACTCAGCAAATTATGGCCCAGAGACCAAAGCTGACTCATTGCCTGTTTTTGTAAATAAAGTTTTATTCAAACACAGCCACACCTATTCATTTGCGTGTTATCTATGGCGGCTTTCTGCTACAAAGGCAAAGGATCTTAGAGATCCATAGAGACTAAAATATTTACTATCTGGGCCTTTAATGAAAAAGTTTGCTGACCCTTGGTTTATACTGTTAAGAGTTGTGTAAAAATTTTCCTCTGATCTTTTTCCAGTCACTCTGGAGTGTTTAACTTTGAAGAGAAAAATTAAAAGGTGACATGAAATGATAGTAGAGAGAACCAAGAGGTACTAACAAATACTAACATCAACTTCTTTCTCTATGTTAATTTACTCATTTGTTTGCTTTGCGTATTCACTTTCCTCCAGATCTCTGTAGTGCTCTATGTTGGGAAACAAGTGCAGCTGACTAGCTTGAACAAAAAAAGTGTATTTTCTCAACAGTGAAAATTTAATATAGGAATGAATATTAGATTTTAAGAGACTAATTTTTGAATTGCACAACCTTGATAGAAAATAAAAGATGAGTACCAGCATCAATGTGAGCATCAATCTTTATGAGGAATTTGGCATTCATCTTAAGACTTTGTGTAATCCAGTGAAGCAGTACTAATAAGACCTCCAATGTTGTTTGTTTTAACAGGTCTATAATGACGGATCTATACTACCTCAGTCAGACAGATGGAGCAGGTGATTGGCGGGAAAAAGAGGCCAAAGATCTGACAGAACTGGTCCAGCGGAGAATAACGTATCTTCAGGTAAGAAGGTTGAGTTAAGAATAAATTTGAGTGAAAAAAAAGAAGGATCATCATATAACTAAGAGTAATAATTTCAGTTAGTTTTTAGTCTTCCTGGCCCTTGCCTTTTGAAAATAAGTATTCACACATTTTACATATTTATTCAGAAAGACACCATGTTACGCCTTGAGTGGAATACAAAGATGGCTAAAACAAAGACCCTGTCCTAAAGGGAGCTACTTTCTTTCTTTCTTTCTTTCTTTCTTTCTTTCTTTCTTTCTTTCTTTCTTTCTTTCTTTCTTTCTTTCTTTCTTTCTTTCTTTCTTTCTTTCTTTCTTTTCTTATTATACTTTAAGTTCTAGGGTACATGTGCATAACGTGCAGGTTTGTTACATATGTATACTTGTGCCATGTTGGTGTGCTGCATCCATCAACTCATCAGCACCCATCAACTCGTCATTTACATCAGGTATAACTCCCAATGCAATCCCTCCCTCCTCCCCATAATAGGCCCCGGTGTGTGATGTTCCCCTTCCCGAGTCCAGGTGAGCTCATTGTTCAGTTCCCACCTATGAGTGACAACATGCGGTGTTTGGTTTTCTGTTCTTGTGACAGCTTGCTGAGAATGATGGTTTCCAGCTGCATCCATGTCCCTACAAAGGATGCAAACTCATCCTTTTTTATGGCTGCATAGTATTCCATGGTGTATATGTGCCACATTTTCTTAATCCAGTCTGTCGCAGATGGACATTTGGGTTGATTCCAAGTCTTTGCTATTGTGAATAGTGCCGCAATAAACATACGTGTGCATGTGTCTTTATAGCAGCATGATTTATAATCCTTTGGGTATATACCCAGTAATGGGATGGCCGGGTCATATGGTACTTCTAGTTCTAGATCCTTGAGGAATCGCCATACTGTTTTCCATAATGGTTGAACTAGTTTACAGTTCCACCAACAGTGTAAAAGTCTTCCTATTTCTCCACATCCTCTCCAGCACCTGTTGTTTCCTGACTTTTTAATGATTGCCTTTTTTTCATTTCCCTGTAAGTATTGTTGAGTATCTTTTCATATGCTTATTTTCGTTGGCATATCGTCTTTGGTGAAAAGTCTACTTAAATCTTCTGCCTATTTTTTAATTGGGATGTTTGCTTTCTTATGGGGTTAAGGTTCTTTATATGTATTCTAGATATGAGTCCTTTGTCTGATACATATTTTGGAAATTTTTGTTTGGAAATTCTAGTTTGCAGCTTGCCTTTTAATTTTCTTAACAGTGTCTTTTGAAGGGCAAAAGTTTTTAATTTTGACAAAGTCCAGTTTATTAAATTTTAAATTTATGCTTCTGTATTTTGTATTTACGAAGTTTTTATGAAGCCTAAGGTGACTAGAATTTTTTTCTGGTTTCTTCTAGGAATTTTATAATTTTAGCTCTTACATTTAGGACTATGATCCATTTTGAGGAAGGATGTAAACTAAAAGTTGAGGTTCATTTTTTTGCATATAGTTATTCAATTGGTCTAGAATCATTTTTTTCAAAGATTATCTCTTTCCTATTAATTGCTTTAGAACTTTTATCAAAAATCAACTGACTGTCGGGCGCAGTGGCTCATGCCTGTAATCCCGGCATTTTGGGAGGCCAAGGTGGGCAGATCACAAGGTCAGGAGATCGAGACCATCCTGGCTAACACGGTGAAACTCTGTCTCTACTAAAAATACAAAAAATTAGCAGGGCGTGGTGACGGGCGCCTGTAGTCCCAGCTACACAGGAGGCTGAGGCAGGAGAATGGTGTGAACCCGGGAGGCGGAGCTTACAATGAGCCAAGATCGCGCCACTGCACTCCAGCCTGGGTGACAGAGTGAGACTCCGTCTTAAAAAATAAATAAATAAAATAAAACAGATTCCATTATAGATGCTACTCCCTAACTCATTTAATCTTTGAGAGTAGCAACACCTAGTAGAAGAGAGGTTTTATCCTTTCAACTTTCTTGAATATACATTGAACTTAAATTATAATTTCTTTAACTTAGGTGTATCAGCCCAATGTGTACTTGTTTTAAAGTTATTTCTAAACTAATTTTCTCTTTCTAGAAATACGCCTCATTTTTTTTTCAAGAAATGGCGGATTTTGCTATAGTTTGACTCTGACCTAAGTCACAATACAGATCCAAAAACAATTTTCCAAATCTTAAAGCAGGTCTGATTTCCACATAGAAATAGAGTAATAATGGGAGTTCTGATTGTAACTACCAAGTCTCAAGATGAAAGTTCTTCTTCCACAATCCTGGTATGAGTTCCAGCGAAGCAAGAATTGTGGAGTAGCAAGATGCCTATAGAATATGTAGGCTCTTGAGCAGAGGCAGATTCAGGTTTGGGGGATACACCTGAAACCTATTCAACTTCTGGTGCTGTCTTTATGAAAAAGAATACAAAATATTAAATGTTTACAATTATTATTCATTATATTCGGGTTTTTTTTTTTTTTTGTGAGATGGAGTCTTGCTCTGCCGCCCAGGCTGGAGTGCAGTGGCGTGATCTCCTCCCACTGCAAGCTCCGCCTTCCGGGTTCAAGCCGTTCTCCTGCCTCAACCTCCCAAGTAGCTGGGACTACAGGCGCCCGCCACCGCCTCCCGGGTTCACGCCATTCTCCTGCGTCAGCCTCCCGAGTAGCTGGGACTACAGACGCCCGCCACCACGCCCGGCTAATTTTTTTGTATTTTTTTAGTAGAGATGGGGTTTCATCATGTTAGCCAGGATGGCCTCGATCTTCTGACCTCGTGATGCCCCCGCCTCGGCCTCCCAAGGTGCGGGGATTACAGGTGTGAGCCACCGCGCCCGGCCAGTTATATTCTTTAATGTCATCACAAACACTGAATTAGCAATAGTGAACCACTATTCCTAGGGGAAATACAGAGTTAGGTTCCTGTGAGATCAACATTTTCATCAGCTGATTAACATTTATCACCTTGTTTTATGTGTGTTTCTATTTAAATAAACCTTATTTAATTTATATTGTTGATTCCTTAACATTGATAACTCATATGTGAACAAAGCTTATCCAACATACATACTTTCTCTGTAAAGCACACACAGTTTTCTTGCCCTTAGAAACACTGGACAGCACTTCACTACTGTGTTTGGGGGTCATTTTCAATGGTGAAACCACTGGAAAAAAAAGCACAAAAATGGGAAAAACAGCACTAAATATACTGCAGAAAGGACATTTGTTTATTGTAAGAGATTTGAAACAAGAAGGCAGAAAGTCACCTTGGCTGAAATTATGTGCCTTGGAGAACTCAAAATTTTCATTGCATTTGTCCATGAATGACCGTGAAAGCACCACAAGTATTGATTTGGGCATTACAAATAAAGTTTAGTAGGTAAATTCACATGGAATCTGTGAATAGTGAGGATTGACTCCACGTTGAAAAAAGAACTCCTAAAAAATTACAATTGTGTAAAGCTGACAAATGCCACAAATACTAAACCCCAGAAAAATAATTTTTTAATTAACTGCTTGATACTCTTTATAATACTGTTTTCCCTTACATTTTTTAGCTGCATACCCTTTGTTTGTACGACAGTGATCTGTAATGTTTTCTGAAAAGAGAATTGAGAATGATTTTGTAATATTGTCTATAAAAGGAGTGGAAAATCTGAATAGATTTTTTTCTCTAGCATGGTTGATTTAAAATGTTGTTTTAAAGTTATTGATATTTGTAGTATGTAACATTTGCAATTTCACATACATACATACTTCATATTTGTAGTACTGCTGTAAGCTTGTGCCTTATAGACAGAAGAATTCAGATAATTTTATGTGATTCTCATCAGAAAAGGAAAAAATGGTTCATATAATTGCTTATGCCACATTTTTAATTGTGTACACTATAGTTTCAAGACTATTAGTGACAGAAGAGAACTTCTGTTTTGACTAGGCATCACTGAGAAGTGCCTTCTTCATTTCTGTTATTACTTCGTACTTGTCATGCTAGGAACCATGGGACACATTCATATCACAGTGCATTCTCTTACCCTGTACCTATTTATGTCACAAAAATATCTGTCCACAAAAGCAACTGTGAACTATATAAATATATCTCTAAATCCAAACTAAATAATTCCCAGCTTAATTTCTCCATCACAGGATCCCAGAAATGCAGATGGCCACTTTATTTGCTACCCAACACTAATACCAACCCTGGGAAAGTGAGATGGCACCGAATTCTGAGAGACAGATATCTTAACTTATTTAACTTAACTCATTTAACTCATGTTGGTGAAATTTTACAAAAACACATCCAGGTAACATAGCACAAGCCTCTCCCAGGGCCTTTGAAGTGATCCATGCAAGCAAGGGTCCCTTAAGCTTACATTTCAGCAAATCTACTCCTAAGGAAGCTCTTCTCATT
The DNA here is from genome assembly GCF_002776525.5 of Piliocolobus tephrosceles. Taxonomy (NCBI): domain Eukaryota; kingdom Metazoa; phylum Chordata; class Mammalia; order Primates; family Cercopithecidae; genus Piliocolobus; species Piliocolobus tephrosceles. The sequence continues at coordinate 40,933,078 of NC_045439.1, read as the reverse complement.
GAACTAGGAGGGCACCCCAAGTTCCTAAGGGGTTCTCAGTCCTGCTCCCAAGATAGGAGATTACTTGAGAAACAACATTAAGAAACCTGAAATAGAGAAAGATATACTGCAAAATTAGATGAAAAGTAATAGATGCTGACCCTTTAAGACTGAGTTCTGTCTCTAATACACAGATATAAGAGAATGTCCAGATTGCCTCTAGTTAAAATTTTGTTTTAATTTAATATTAGAACAGCAGCTTTCCATTAAAAAGTGCTAACCTCTGACTTGGACTCACTTTCCATCTCTTCTTAGAGTCTGCAACACTTTCTCAAATTGACCAGCCTACAATTGTGTATCAGCTGCTTTTTTACTAACTGCCAAGAACCTTTGTGTAAGTTAGCCATACCCTAGGTGTGAGTCTTGGTGATGGCAGACCATAACTGAGCAGCCTTTCCAATGGCTTTTTTTTTTGGTCTCTGTTCAGTAACCTTCACTGCCTCCTTTTCCTGTACCCCTTCCCTCTGATTGCTTAGCTAACGATAGATTACTAAATGAGAATCCAAGATCAGGTAAGTCGTAGATACGGCTCATTGATAAGTCATAAATGCATACAGTTACATATCTGTGCAGTCAATTAAAACATATGGATATGCTCTGACCCTGAAAAATGAACATGATAGTTCTCACACATTAAATATTGTTCTGTGGTAGGTTGTCTAAAAAAGTATTTGGATGTTTGTGTACTTGGATTATGCAAATTCATGTATCATAAATTTGACCTATCTAAACCTAAAATACCAATTGTGATAAAAAATTTAACAGGAGTGATGTATGTGATTTGCATAGCTTATGTCACTTGAAAAACCTCTCTGTGAAAGGTTTGCACATTTCTATAGAAAATGTCATTACAGTGATCTTATACTAGGCTCAAGGCTTAGGTCAATGGTATTTAATAGATGATAAAATACCCAGATAACTCAAGGTCTTATTAAAATCCTTTGGTTGTGATAGGGAGCAGGTGTTTCTTCTTGTTCCTCTAGTATGTTAAAGTACATTAAAGGAAGCTATGAGATTGAAGAACATTTGTAAGCTGCCATTTCTGCGCACTTTCTGTATGCTTAGTATTATGCAAAGTAACTCTTATGATGCAGGTGTTGTAATGTTCAATGTGCAGGAGAGTAAATTGAGAGAGAGGTTTGTACTTATCTTTGTCTTTAATGATAGTATGAGAGGTGATTCTTCTTTCTCTAGATTATAAAAACTTGAACTTAATAGTGATAGAATGTAGAATTATGTGCTAAGTAGATTAAAACTCTGATAATCAGAGGTATGGGTAGAAAGCCTGACATTTTACAGTTGAAATATTAAACACATCCTAACCTGTCCATTACATCTATGGGACATCTTCTTTCCAGCTTGTAGGAAATGAGTAATAGTTGCTCTTAAATTTTGTTCCATGTATAGTAGAAGTATCCTGGAAGATTCAAAATATATTTATGGACTAAGTAAATGTTGTCAGGAAAATGTCAGTTCTAGCAGATCAGACATTAGGAAAATGTTGCTACTAGTATGAATAGAAAGTAACGTGGACATTGGAGAATTTCCTTAGGTTTACTGAGGACCTAAATCTATGTGTCTCATTAAACATAAAATTAAAAAAAAAAAAAAAAGGTCTCAGAAGCTGTATTAAAGCAAAATACAAAATGGAACAAGACCCTGGGGCTTTGCTTAGGGAGCATATATTTCTGCCCACTTTGTTGGAGGTTGCTTTTCCTTTTTGCCACCATGTTTTTACGGATTTTATTGGCCTAGACCAGAGGTCAGCAAACTACCACCCTTAGGCTAAATCCACACAACTGTTTTTGTACATAAAAGTTTTGTTGGAGCATAACTGTGCTCATTTGTTTATATCACCTACTTTCAGGCTATAGTAGCAAAGTTGAATAATTTTTACAGAAAATGTACAGCCTGCAAAGCCAAAGATACTTACTGTCTCCTCCTTTACAGAAAAACTTTACTGACCATGGCCTAGACAGTGATGAAAATAATTTTTAAATGTTTTTCCTCCTATTTTCCTTTTCTTCCTCTTCCTGTTCCTTCTATTCCTTTAGCTATATATGAACTCTTGTCGGTATTCCAGGTGTCAGCTTTCTGAGCATATGCCTTTGTCTGCCTCCTGTTGAGGTTCCCATCTCCAAACAGTTATTTTTTCCCATTTTTGAGGCTAAGGATTTTTACTCGTTAAGAGTGACAGGACTAGACATCAGGAGTTATGTAAGTACTCAAGAGTATACCCCTTGCTATGTTACAGATTGACCACCATTTTGTTCACCTTTTGAAGGGCACAGTGATATTTTTTTTTTTTGAGATGGAGTCTCACTCTGTCACCCAGGCTGGAGTGCAGTGGCGCAATCTTGGCTCACTGCAAGCTCTGCCTCCTGGGTTCATGCCATTCTCCTGCCTCAGCCTCCCAAGTAGCTGGGGCTACAGGCAACCGCCACCATGCCTGGCTAATTTTTCTGTATTTTTAGTAGAGACGGAGTTTCACCGTGTTAGCCAGGATGGTCTCGATCTCCTGACCTTGTGATCTGCCCACCTTGGCCTCCCAAAGTGCTGGGATTACAGGCGTGAGCCACCGCACCCAGCCCACAGTGATCTTCTTAAAATGTAGTAAAGTTACCGATGATAAAGTTTTCAAATGGTACAATGATGTCTTTTTAAATATTGGGACCAAATCCCAATTTATTCTGACTAATATCAGGTTCCACAAGAGGGAATTTGAAGTATCTCTGCTAATGAAATCAGTTTTCATTTTGATTTATCTTTGATTTTTTGCATGCTGGAGGTGAGGAGGGAATGAGGGTAACACTTTTCATTTAGTTCTTAATTTTCTTCTGTTCTACTCTACAATAAAGTTCTCGTGGTATATTGGAGCTATTATGGTCATGCTATTGTGTCCAGAATTGGTGGGTTCTTGGTCTCACTGACTTAAAGAATGAAGCTGCGGACGCTCGTGCTGAGTGTTACAGTCCTTAAAGATGGTGTTCCTTAAAGATGTTCCTTCAGCTGTTCAGATGTGTCTGGAGCTTCTTCCTTCTGGTGGGTTTGTGGTCTCCCTGTCAGGAGTGAAGTTGCAGACCTTTGAGGTGAGTGTTACAGCTCTTAAAGGCAGTGGATCTGGAGTTGTTCGTTCTTCCCGGTGGGTTTGTGGTCTCGCTGGCTTCAGGAGTGAAGTTGCAGACCTTCGTGGGGAGTGTTACCGCTCATAAAGGTTGCGTGGACCCAAAGAGTGAGCGGCAGCAAGGTTTATTGCAAAGAGCGAAAGAACAAAGCTTCTACAGTGTGGAAGGGGACCCAATGGATTGCCACTTCTGGTGTGGCAGCCTGCTTTTATTCCCTTATCTGATCCCACCCACATACTACTGATTGGTCCATTTTACAGAGAGCTGATTGCTTCATTTTACAGAGAGCTGATTGGTCTGTTTTGACAGAGTGCTGATTGGTGCGTTTACAATCCTTGAGCTAGACACAGAGTGCTAGACAGAGAAGTTCTCCAAGTCCTCACTAGGTTAGCTAGATAGAGTACCAATTAGTGTATTTACAAACCTTGAGCTAGACACAGAGTACTGATTGGTGTATTTACAAACCCTGAGCTAGTCACAGAGTACTGATTGGTGTGTTTACAATCCTTGAGCTAGACACAGAGTGCTAGATGGAAAAGTTCTCCAAGTCCGCACTAGGTTAGCTAGATACAGAGTACCAATTAGTGTATTTACAAACCTTGAGCTAGACACAGAGTACTGATTGGTGTATTTACAAACCCTGAGCTAGACACAGAGTACTGATTGGTGCATTTACAATTCTTGAGCTAGACACAGTACCGATTGGTGTATTTACAAACCCTGAGCTAGACACAGAGTGCTGATTGGTGTGTTTACAATTCTTGAGCTAGACACAGAGTACTGACTGGTGTGTTTACAAACCCTGAGCTAGACACAGAGTGCTGATTGGTGCGTTTACAATTCTTGAGCTAGACACAGAGTGCTAGACAGAAAAGTTCTCCAAGTCCCCGCTAGGTTAGCTAGATACAGAGTTCTGATTGGTGTATTTACAAACCCTGAGCTAGACACAGAGTGCTGATTGGTGTATTTATAATCCCTTATCTAGACATAAAGGTTCTCCAAGTCCCCACTAGACTCAGGAGCCCAGCTGGCTTCTCCCAGTGGACCCCTGCATCCAGGCTGCCGGTGGAGCTGCCTGCCAGTCTGGATCCGCGCCTGCACTCCTCAGCCCTTGGGTGGTGGATGGGACCAGGTGCCATGGAGCAGGGTGCGGCACCTGTCAGGGAGGCTGGGGCTACGCTGGAGCCCACCGTGGAGCTCGGGCTCGGACATGGTGGGCTGCAGGTCCCTAGCCCTGCCCCGCCAGGAGGCTGCTGAGGCTCGGAGAGAATTCGAGCATGGTGCATGCGGGCAGGCAGTGCTAGGGGACCCGGGGCAACCTCCGCAACTGCTGGCCCGGGTGCTAAGCCCCTCACTGCCCTGGGCGGGGGGCGCCAGCCGGCCTCTCCCAGTGTGGGGCCCGCAAAGCCCATGCCTGCATCTGCGGGAACTCACGCAGGCCTATGATACTTCCGGTTCCCGCCTGCACCTCACCCTCCACACCTCCCAGCAAGCAGAGGGAGGTGGCTCCTGGCCTCAGCCAGCCCAGAGAGGGGCTCCCACAGTGCCATGGCGGGCTGAAGGGCTCAAGCGCTGCCAGAGTGGGCGCGGAGGCCGAGGAGGCGCCGAGAGACAGGGCTGCTAGCACGTTGTCACCTCTCACTATCGCAAGAGGCTCTAGGGTCTAACAGCCAGAAAGATTAAGATGCGAATGCGAAAGGAACCATACAGATTTCAATTTGGAGAAGTAGAGAGTCTCTGACTATATTTGAATGGAAAGAGACGTCATTATTTTTATCATTGCTTCTTATCTTCTCTCAACTATTCCATGTATTTTCCGTAATTCTCACACCTTTTATTCCTTTCTATTCATTGGTATAAACATTGTTCATTGTTAAACAAAATATATCACCTATAAAAATCCGACACTTTTGTATGCCCATGGACTACCATTTCTTAGATAAAGATGAAGCATATCAGAAGCTAAGATTGTTAGAATTCTAGTTAACATTCGGCCAATAAAACAGCCCTAAGTTTTGGACCTTTCTCTTGCTCACATCTACCTGAGGTTGGTGATTTTTGGTTGGTTGGTTGGGGTTTTTTTGGTGGGATGGGTTTGTTTTATTTTATTTTATTATGTTTTTTTTTGTAGACGGAGTCTCGCTCTGTCACCCAGGCTGGAGTGCAGTGGCCAGATCTCAGCTCACTGCAATCTCCGCCTCCCAGGTTCACGCCATTCTCCTGCCTCAGCCTCCCCAGCAGCTAGGACTACAGGTGCCTGCCACCTTGCCCGGCTAGTTTTTTGTATTTTTAGTAGAGACGGGGTTTCACCGTGTTAGCCAGGATGGTCTCGATCTCCTGACCTTGTGATCTGCCCGTCTCGGCCTCCCAAAGTGCTGGGATTACAGGCTTGAGCCACTGCGCCCGGCCGTTTTATTTTATTTTTAATCTGAATCTTCTTCCCTTGAAGTGGTAGCCGAACTTACTGAGTTTGTGAGTATCAGGGATAGAAGATATCCTGAAGCCACAAGTCACATTTGAAATAGAAAAGTTGCTATTGTGTCCCATGTGAGATGGTTGATTATGTTTAAAGGGCTAAGGAAAAGATAGATACTGTGTGTTTGGCTTTGCAACCAAAGGACCTAGTGCCCTGCCTTTTGTACTTAAATAATGGCTGAAACTGGAAATAGAGCTGAACTCTAAGGAAAAGTTTTTATATCTAAAAGAGTCCATCCTGTATTCAAAGTCTACACACTACAGAGGCTTTGAATAATTTCCTTAAATTTTCACTACTAGAGTTCATTTCAAGTAACTGTTATATTTTCCTTTTAAATAAGAAGATATAATGATATTGTTCTCAAGATTGAGAGACTGTTGAAAAAGAAAGTTGGTTTACCATTTTTAAAAGAAACATATTAGCAAATGCCTCTGAAAATAGTTATTAGTTTGCCAATAAATGAGTAATGTTACAGTTGTGAGTTAAATGTGCATTAAATGTTTGAGAATATATTGGGCTTAAAATACAGTTTCAGGCTTCTATTTCTGGATAAGATGTAGTAAACACGTCATACACTATATATATATTCGTCTGTTCTTGTACTACTATAAAGAAATACCTGAAACTGGGTAATTTATAAAGAAAGGAGGCTTAATTGATTCACTGTTCTATAGGTTGTGCAAGAAACATAGTGGCTTCTGGGGAGGCCTCAGAAAACTTACAATCATGGCAGAAGGGGATGTGAGATGTCTTACATGGTGGAGCAGGAGCAAGAGAGAGGGCAGGGAGGTGCTACCCACTTTTAAACAATCATCTCCTGAGGACTCTATTGTGAGAAAAACACTAGGGGGTGCTAAGCCATTTATGAGAAACCACCCCTGTGATCCAGTCACCTTCCACCAGGCCCCACCTCCAGCACTCAGGATTGCATTTCAACTTGAGATTTGGGTGGGGACACAGATCCAAACCACATCACTGTGCTTCCTGCTAATTACAAAAAAAAAAAAAAAATTGTAATTTCCTGTTTTTTGTGTGTTTACTTGTTTGTTTTACTTCCTACATATCCCAGCCAAGGGTACTAGCAGCCTGCAGCTAGAAACCCCAGTGGACAGAGAGGGGGGTAAAAAAGCCCCATTTTAATGATATATATCCAGTTGAAGGCAAGTCATTTTAAAAGTTGCCTCCCTCCCTTCCCCAGGTGCTGTAGCTATGGAGATTGTGCATGTAGCCCTGTCCCTCATGCTTGTCCTGCAATAACGAGGGTACCCCTCCCACTCCGACTGAACACTGTTCCTACCACTCCCACTGGGCACTGCAGCCATGGAAACTGTGGATGGAACTGCAATAACAAGTTGGCAACCCTCCCCAATGGATGTTACAACCACAGAGACTGTGGGCAAAGCCCTGACCACCATTTCCATCCCCTAAGCCTCCCAACTAGAGTGCAGAGGGAGGATTAAAAAGAGGAGGGAGTTAGAGAAAGAGACTTAAAAAAATCTGTGTTTGAAATCCTGGGCAGACTCCTTAGCATCCCTTGCATGAAACTGATTAGAAACAATACAGAAAAAGGTTTTAGAATTGGGCTTTGCTGTGTTATACCACCTAGGTTTCAGACTGGCCTCTGGGTAGCCCAGTGGAGCAGAACAGAACAACACTAATTAAATTGACATTTGATTCACAGCCTATAAAAGTTGACTAAGGCATGCATTGTGAATCTAAACAATTTGATTGCCTATCACAATAGAAAATTTAAACAGCAAAGTCTCCTAACATAATATTCATCATATCAAGAACCGAGAAAATCTCAATTCAAATAACAAAAGATAATCAGCTGGCGCTACACTAAGATGACACAGATGTTGGAATTGTCTGACAAGGATTTTAAAGAAGCTATAATAATAAATATACTCCAATCGCAATTACAGTGTTGAAACAAATGAAAAAAAATAGCAAGTCTCAGCAAAGAAATAGATGATATAAGGGAGAAACAAATGGAAATTTTAGAACTGATAAATAAAATAAATTAAAAAATAGCTCAGTAGTAAAATAGAGATGACAGAGGAAAGAAATCATGCACTTAAATTTAGATCAATATAAATTATCCAATCTGAAAAACAGAGAATAAAGATTTTAAAAAGGTGAAGAGAGTCTTATGGGGACCTCTGAGACAGTTACAGAAATATCTTCATATTTGTATCATTGAAATCCCAGAAGAAGAAAAGTAGAAGTGAGAGATTGAAGAACATATTTGAAGAACAGAGAGACACAGGGAAAGAGCCAGTGAAGTCAGGTAGTGATTGGAGTGTTGTATCTACAAGCCAAGGAATGACAGGGATGGCTGGCAACCACCCGAAGCCGGGAGAGAGACATGGAACAACTTCTTCCTTAGGGCCTCCAGAAGGAGACAACTGTGCCAACACCTTGATTTTGTATTTCTGGCTTCCAGAACTGCCAAGAAACCAAAAGACAGGATGAGAATCAACACTTTGTGAGAGCCCTCAGTGGACTAGAAGCTGGAAAGGCCAAATACTCGCTTTCCTAGCACCCTCCCTGTCTTGTCCACCCTCTGCTAGGATGACTGTGTGATCTGCACCTGGTTGATTCAATATAAGAGGAAGTTGGCTGGTGGGAACGTCAGAGAAATGTTTTTCTTTCTAATAAAAATGGAGAGCACATTACAAAAAAGCTCCTAGTGTACTTCTTCTTCCGGCCTTTGGATATGGTGTGAGAAGCTTGAGAGGACGTGATGCTCTGGAGCTGTTACAGCCATCTTGTGACCATGAGGCATTCAGATAAAAAGCTAACATTCTGAGGCTGGTGAAGAAGAGACTGGCTGGAAACAGCAAAACATTCCTGGGACTGTCCTCTGATTTTCTCATTAAGTAAACAATGTGTTCTTAGTGTTTAAGCACTTTTTTTTTTTTTTTTTTTTGGAAATACAGCCAAAAGCAGTCTCAACTGATCTACAAGCCAGGTGCCTGACACAATGGGATTCAATATCAGATAAAGGAATAAGAGAAAGAATGAATGAAACTTCTATCATACCTACCTATACTCCAGCTGTCTCTGTTAACAGGACCTCATCTGGAATACTTGAAGGCTGAGCTGGAATCATCTGAGAGCCCATTCCCTCACTTGGCTGATGCTGGAAAGAGCCAAATATCTGGAACATGGAATAGCAGGGGATCATTGGCCATCTCTCTCTGTATTGGTCTTTTCAGCATTGCAACTTCAAAGTAGTAGGATTTTTTACATGGCAGCTGAAGGCTCCAAAGGTGGTCACTTCAAGAGGCAGAGATAGAGGTAGAACAAGCCAGGAGGAATGTGTGTCCTTGATGTAACCTAGCCTCAGAAGTCACATAGCATCACTTCTGCCCTACTGTATTGGTTAGAGCAGTCACGAGCTCCACTAGTTGGAAGAGGAGAGGTAGAGATCTCCTCTCTTGATGGGAAGGAGCTGGTTGTAGAAAAGCATGTGGAACTGGAAATACTGCCAGGGCCTTTTTGTTTTGTTTTTTTGAAAATCCAGTCTGCTACAGTGCCTTATACACACCTCTGTTATCATATTGACCATCTCGATGTCATTCATGTCTTTCATGTCTATCCTTCTGACTGAAGGATGCAAGCATCTGGAAGTTTTAGTCTGTGATTTACTAATTTTAGTATCTCTCGATACCTTTATAAAGATATGTTTAATAAATACCTTATTTTGAAGAAAAGAAAAGAAATTAAAGAAATGACAGAAAACTTCTTAAATTTGGCAAGCCTAAATATTCAAGAAGCTGGGCAAACTCCTAACAGGAAAAACTCAGATCCATTCCCAGATACTTTTTAAGTAATTTGCTAAAAACTAAAGACAATGAAAAAAATCTTGAGAGCAGCCAGAGAGAAGCAGCGCATTAGTTACAGAGGAACAATGACTCTGGGTTTCTTATCAGTAGCAAAACTGTTTTGTTTGTTTTGAGCTAACATCTTGCTATTTTGCCCATTCTGGTCTCAAACAATCCTCCTGTCTTGGCCTCCCAAAGTGCTGGGATTATAGGCTTTAAACCAGATTTAAAAGATTTTTGTAGTGCTGAAAGGAAAGAATTCTCAACCCAGAAGTTTTCACCTAGGGAAAATACAATGAAGTGAGAAAAAGACATTTTTGGATGAAAGAAAACTCAGAATTCATTGCCAGCAGACTTGTGTAAAAAAGGAAGTTCTTCAGACAGCAAATGATGACAAGAGAATTCTACTGGAACATCAGAATGAAGAAAGTACAAATTAATAAATACAGGGAATTGCCTAATCTTCTCTTGCTGAGTTGGTTAGAAATAAAATTTCTGACAGTGTCCGATATGGTTCTCAATGTATATGAAGGTGATTTTTAAAACAACTATATCATGAAAGTGGGGAGAGTAAAGGAACCTAAAAAGTAGGAAGGTTTCTGCATTCCATTTCAAATGGTAAAATGTTGAGATGAGTAGACTGTAATAACTGTTGTATATAGATATAATTATCCCTAGAGTAACTACTAAAAATGCTCTATAGGCCAGGCGCAGTGGAGCACGCCTGTAATTCCCCCACACTTTGGGAGGCCGAGGCAGGCGGATCACCTGAGGTCAGGAGTTAGGCCAGCCTGGCCAATATGGTGAAACCCCATCTCTACTAAAATACAAAAATTAGCTGAGCATGATGGTGTGTGCCTGTAATCCCAGCTACTCGGGAGGCTGAGGCAAGAGAATTCCTTGAACCTGGGAGGCGGAGGTTGCAGTGAGCCGAGTTCGTGCCACTCAAGATTCTGTCTCAAAAAAAAAAAGCTCTATAAAGAGATATTTTAAAACACTATAGAACACCATACTTTACAGGAACCATTTCTGATTTTTGTAGTTCCTTAAAAATCTATAGATAAATCAAAATTAAATACTAAAAAAAGTTCAGAGTATGCACAGGCAAGGAGAAATGGGAACAAAAAACAAAAGGAGCAAATAAAAAACAATAAAGTGGCATACTTAAATCCCAACATGTCAGTAATTCCATGAAATATAAATACAAATGATCTAAACGTACCAGTTAAGAAAGAGAAAAAAAATACAGGACAGAGACTGGCAGAATGTTTTTTGTTTGTTTGTTTGCTTGTTTTTGATACAGAGTTTTGCTCTTGTTGCCCAGGCTGGAGTGCAATGGCACAATCTCGGCTCACTGCAACCTCTGCCTCCTGGGATTACAGGCATGTGCCACCATGCCTGGCTAACTTTGTATTTTTAGTAGAGATGGGGTTTTTCCATGTTGGTCAGGCTGATCTCGAACTCCCAACCTCAGGTGATGCACCCACCTCGGCCTCCCAAAGTGCTGGGATTACAGGCGTGAGCCCCTTTGCCCAGCCTGTTTTTTATTTTAATGATCTAACTATATGCTGTCCCCCCAAGAAACTAACTTCACATATAATGACATAGGTAGATTAAAAGTAAAATGATGGGCAGATATACCATGCAAACAATAATCAAAAGAGTGACTGGGCTGGGCACGGTGGCTCACGCCTGTAATCCCAGCACTTTGGGAGGCTGAGGCGGGCGGATCACGAAGTCAGGAGATCGAGACCATTCTGGCTAACACAATGAGACCCCATTTCTACTAAAAATACAAAAAATTATCCGGGCATGGTGGTGAGCACCTGTTGTCCCGGCTACTTGGGAGGCTGAGGCAGGAGAATGGCATGAACCCAGGAGGCGGAGCTTGCAGTGAGGCGAGATTGTGCCACTGCACTTTAGCCTGGGCAACAGAGCAAGACTCTGTTTCAAAAACAAAACAAAACAAATACAGTGACTATTAATCTCAGACAGAATAGACTTCAGAGCAAAGAAAACTAGCAGAGATAAAGGAAGATACAACAATAATAAAATGATCAATTTTACAAAAAAATGTAATTCTAAATGTGTGCACTTAACAGGTCTTCAAAATACATGAAGCAAAAACTGACAGAACTGAAAGGAGAACAGGCAAATATAGTTGGAGACTTTAAAACCCCTCTTTCAATAATTGATGGAAGCATTAGACCAAAAACAAACAAGGTCATTCATCATGACCAAGTGGGATTTATCCCTGGGAAACAAGAATGGTTCAACATACACAAATCAACCAATGTGATACGTCATGTCAACAAAATGAAGGACAAAAACCGTATGATCATTTCAATTGACGCTGAAAAGCATTTAATAAAATTTAACTTACCTTCATGATAAAAACCCTCAAAAAAGTGGGTATAAAGGGGGAATATACCTCAACATAATAAAAGCCATATACAGCAGACCCACAACTAGTATCATAATGGGGGAAAAACTGAAAGACTTTTCTCTAAGATCTGGAGCATGGCAAGGAGGCCCACTTTTACCACTGTTATTCAGCATATTGCTGATTACTCTAGCTAGAGTAATCAGACAAGAGAAAGAAATAACCACTATCTAAATTAGAAAGGAAGAAATCAATTTATTCTTGTTTGCAGACTATATGGTTCAATATTTGGAAAAATCTAAAGACTACCAAAAAAACTAGAAGTGATGAATTCAGTGAAGTTGCAGGTACAAAGTCAACACACAAATATCAGTATTGTTTCTATATGCCAACAGTGAGCAATCTGAAAAAGAAATTTAAAAAAGTAATCCCAGCCGGGCGCGGTGGCTCAAGCCTGTAATCCCAGCACTTTGGGAGGCCGAGACGGGCGGATCACGAGGTCAGGAGATCGAGACCATCCTGGCTAACACGGTGAAACCCCGTCTCAGTACTAAAAAATACAAAAAACTAGCCGGGCGACGTGGGGGCGCCTGTAGTCCCAGCTACTCAGGAGGCTGAGGCAGGAGAATGGCATGAACCCGGGAGGCGGAGCTTGCAGTGAGCTGAGATCTGGCCACAGCACTCCAGCCTGGGTGACAGAGCCAGACTCCGTCTCAAAATAAATAAATAAATAAATAAATAAATAAATAAATAAATAAATAAAATAAAAAATAAAAAAAATAAAAAAGTAATCCCATTTACAATAGCTACAAATAAAATTAAGTAACAAGAAATTATCCAAAGAAGTGAAGGATCTCTACAATGCTAACTATAAAACACTGATGAAGGAAATTGAAGAGAATGTAAAAAATGGGAAGATATTGTATGTGCATAGATTGGAAGAATAAATATTGTTAAAATGTTTATACTATCCAAAGTAATCTGTAGATTCAGTGTCATCTCTATCAAAATACCAATGACACTCTTCACAGAAATAGAAAAAAGAATCTAAAACTTATATGGAATCACAAAAAAAACAGAATAGCCAAAGCTATCCTGAGCAAAAACCTCAAAACTGGAGGAATCAAAACTGGAGGAAGCACACTGCCTGACTTCAAATTATATACTACAGAGCTATAGTAACCAAACAGCATGGTACTGGCATATAGACCATAGACCAATGGAACAGGATAGAGAACCCAGAAACAAATCTGTACATCTACAGTAAACTCATTTTCTACATAAGTCACAAACTTACACTGGGGAAAGGAAAGTCTCTTCAGTAAATGGTGCTGAGAAAACTGAATATCCTTATGCTCAGGAATGCTACTAGACCCCAATCTCACCATATCCACAAATCAAAATGGATTAAAGACTTAAATCTGAGACCTCATACTATGAAACTACTAAAAGGAAACATTGGGGAAACTCTCCAGGACATTGGTTTGAGTGGGTAAAGATTTCTTAAGTAATACCCGATAAGCACAGGCAACTAAAGCAAAAATGGACAAATGGGATCTTATCAAGTTAAAAACCTTCTGCCTGCACAGCAAAGGAAGTAGTCAACAAAGTGAAGAGACAACCCACAGAATAGGAGGAAATATTTGCAAACTGCCTACCTGACAACAGATGAATAACCAGAATATAAAAGGAGCTCAAACAACTAAATTTGATCAAAAAGTAAGCAAAAGATCTGAATAGATGTTTCTCAAAAGAAGACATACAAATGGCAAACAGTCATATGAAAAGGTGCTCAGCGTCACTGATCATCAGATAAATGCAAATTTTAAAAACCAACAATGAGATATCATCTCACCCCAGTTAAAATGGCATCATCTCACCCCAGTTAAAATGGCTTTTACCCAAAAGACAGGCAATAGCAAATGCTGAGAAACAAATAACAAATGTGGAGAAAAGGGAACCCTCATACACTGTTAGTGGGAATGTAAATTAGTACAACCACTACGAAGAACAGTTAGGACGTTCCTCATAAAATTAAAAATTGAACTACCATATGATCCAGCAACCCAGCTGCTGAGTATATAATGAAAAGAAAGGAAATCAGTATATTGAAGGAATATTTGCACTCCCTTGTTTACTGCAGCACTTTCCACAATAGCCAGAATTTGAAAGCAACCTAAGTGCCCATCAGCAGATGAATGAACAAAGAAAATATGTAATACCTATACATAATGGAGTACTATGCAGCCATTAAAAAGAATGAGATCCTGTCATTTGCAACAACATGGATGGAACTGCAGATCATTATCTTAAGTGAAATAAACCAGGCACAGAAAGACAAACTTGGCATGTTCTCACTTATTTGTGGGAGCTAAAAATTAAAACAAATTGAACTCATGGAGATAGAGACAGAATGATGGTTACCAGAGGCTGGGAAATGTAGTTGTGGGGGTGGGTAAGGGAACATGTTTAATGGGTACAAAAAATAGTTAGAAAGAATAAGTCCCAGTATTTCACAGCACAGCAGGGTGACAGTCAATAATAATTTAATTGTACATGTAAAAATAACCAAAAGAGGATAACTGGATTGTTTGTAACACAAAGGATGGCTACCCCATTTACCCTGATGTGATTTTTCATGCATTGTATACCTATGTAAAAATACCTCATGTATCCCGTAAATATATATACCTACTATGTGCTCAAAAAAAAATGAAAAAGTAAAACAAAGCTAAAAAAAAAAACTTATTATTTACCAACGACCTTGTTAAAGAGGATAAAAGAGAAGCCATAGACTGGGAGAAATCTGCAAATCACATGTCCAACAAAGGCATGTATAGAGAATGTATTAAGAACGCTCTAATCTCAATAGTAAGAAACAATCTAATTAGAAAATAGGCAAAAGTCTTGTACAGACAGCTATACAAAAGACATATACAGATGACAAATAAGCACATAAAAATGTTCAAAAATCATTAGTTATTAAGGAAATGGAAAAGACATGATGAGATACAATTACCTGTCAGAATGGCTAAAATAAAAAATGCCAGGAATGTGGAACAATGAGCTCTTTCATGCATTGCTTATGAGAATGTAAAATGGTACAGCCATTCTAGGAAACAGTTTGGTAGTTCCCCATAAACATACCATTACCAAAATCATCCAGCAATCACATTCCTGTATATCCTAGAGAAAAGCCATGTCCACACAGAAAGTTGTACACTCATGTGCATAGCATCTTAGTTTGTAATCACTAAAAAGTGGAAACAACCCAAGTGTCCTTCAGTGGGTAAATAAACTGTGATATAATCCACATAATAGAATACTACCTAGTAATAAGAAGAAATGAACTATTACACACAAGTTGGATGGATCTCAAGAGCATTGTGCTGAGTGATAAAAAGCCAGTCTCAAAAGATTAACAACTATCTAAATTCCATTTATAATTCTCTTAAAGTAACTAAATTGTAGTGATGGAGAACAGTTCAGTGGGTTCCAGAGATTAAGGTTTGGGGAAGAGTGTACCTCTAATTGGAAGTATAAGGGGTTTTTGTTTTGTTTTGTTTTGATGGTACAGCTTGTACCCTAATTTTGGTGGTAGTTGCATGAGTGTATACATGTTAGAAAATCTGAGTGCATGTGAAAACTGGTAAAATCTAAAAAAGTCTGTAGTTTAGTTAATAGTATTGTGTAATGTCAATTTCCTGATTTTGATAATGTACTATGGTTAAGTAATATGTTCTCCTTGGGGAAAGCTTTTTGGAAGGTACACTGTAAGAACAGTAACTCTGTACTATTTTGTCGGTTTATTATGGATCTTAAATTATTTCAAAATAAAAGTAAAATAAATACAGTGTTAAAAATTTTTGAGGAGTAAAGAGAATAAAATGAACTGGTTACAGTACTGTTCATTGAGGTAGTTTGAGAAAAGTGGTCTTGAGGTTTTGTTTTGTTTTGTTTTTTGTTTTTCATTAAAAAAAACAATAATAGCTGGGGATTCCAAAGAAATTCATGCTCAGCTAACAGTGTATTTTTCATGTATAGCTAGCTGCATGGAGAAATGAGACAAATACTCGGTCTTGGAGAAGAGGTACCCAGATTTGACATCTGGTCTAATTGTTGTTGATGGTTTGGTTTTAAAGCCAGTGAATAGACAAGTGCTATAAGTACCAGTACTACCCAGAAGAATGGTGCTTTGCAGAATGGAAAACCCAGCAAAACTGTATAACTTAAACCCTGACTTTTATTTAAAACAAAACATTTGGAGCAGCTTTTGCACAGGAACAGTTTCAACCGTTGTTTTCCTTTTGCAAGTACTTCATCTTTTACCCTTGATCTTAGCCAAAATGCTGAGAATCGATACTTTATCTTTTTCCTCCTGTGTCATAAGACAGGGCTGACTATTCATAGGCATGCTTTCTACTCCTTATCCCCGTCTACCCTCTTCCTCTTCCTCTTCCCCTTTCTGTCCTCTTCTTTTGTCCACCTTTCTTCCCCTCTATTCTCCTCCCAACTCCCCTTTCTTCTATCTTATTTCCTCCTCTCCTCTTTTCCCTTCTCACTTGCTTTTTAAAAAGAGTACCTGTCATATCATATTTGATGATATGTTATGAGGAAAGAGACCCTAAATGAATTCTGTCAACTAAAATGATGATGGAGGACCTTTCTGAAATTCAGTCTTAATTTTTGTAAGCATGCTCTTTATAACCTCAACAGTTAAATTGATTCTGAGACCTGGGAATTAGGGTATAAACTTAACAGAGAAAAGTTGAGGTGTTTGAGAAGATACATTTTCTGTGCATTTATATAGGATTGTCAGATTCTGGTTCCTGGTGTAACTCAGCTTTTCTTCTGTATCCTTGGAGATAGTTTTATTTACATTATATTCTTGAATGAGAATATGAATCATTAATTATCAGCCTTTCCTTTGTGGCCCTTCTGGTAGCAGAAAAATATTACCAAGGTTATTCTGGCGTGAAAATCTCTTGAATCTAAGTTGAGGGTTTTCTAGAGACCACCTGGAACTCCCAGAGATAACAGAATACTGTCTTGAAAGCCTCGATGGAAGAAATGTCCCACATTTGCTTGTTGCTTTCTATTGGATTTATGGAATTTCCATCTTTTAAAAATGACTTTAAAGCATTTAGTAGAGACTTATAGGTAAAGAGCAAAAGTTTTTAAAATGTATTATTTAAAGTAAGCTAAATGTGGCTTTACTTACCAAGACAAGCTTTCCTCTTCAATGACTGTATAGTAACGATCTGCCTTAA
Organism: Piliocolobus tephrosceles; assembly: GCF_002776525.5. Lineage (NCBI taxonomy): Eukaryota > Metazoa > Chordata > Mammalia > Primates > Cercopithecidae > Piliocolobus > Piliocolobus tephrosceles. Next base: position 40,915,955 of record NC_045439.1, on the reverse strand, counting down.
CTGTAGTCTTTCAGTCTATAAACTCTATATCTTGATATCTTTCCTCCCTTAAGTTTCCACTCTTACATTTTACAGAATACCCATAGGGAAATTTCCCGAAGCACTTGGTAAGCTACTTGGGCCTGAGCTATTGTGTTGTCCTTACTACCTGGAACGGATCGTTTGGGTTGCTAGAGGGGTGGAAAGGATGCCTTAGTACACTCTTAACTTCGCTATGGAAATATTCTTGTTTAATATGTTAAAGCCGGTCTTGGCTTTTAAAAGTGAGCATGCTTTTTAACTGTCTCTTTCATAGTTATTAACTATGCCAGAGTCTTCATTTTAATTACCACATGGAGTACTTCAGTTCTCTTATTTGCTTCATTACCTTTTCTCCTTGGTTTTGAAAATAATGTTAGAGAAATAAAATCAGATTGTTTCTAATATAATGAAATGCTTTCAACACACTATTAATGAATTCTTTCTTCATTAGCAACACAAAGCTAGATATTGCAAATCTTTTTAAACAAACAAATTAAAAACTGTTTAGTCTTCTGATTAGAGCAGACAAAGAGCACAGTACAATTTAACTCACCTGACCTGACCCGTTTTTTCAGTTTTTACTGAACTGTCTTCACTGGAAATAGGAGCTATCTTTGACTTAACTCCTTCCAATAGAAGGGATTTCTTAGAGAGGAGTTGGATGGATCTCCTGGGGTTCTGATTCTTAATTTTCAGTTTACAGAAATAGCTAGATATGTGTTTTGAGCCTGGACTTCTTGCTGCATCTTGTATTGAAGATATCTTGTATTGAAGATATCATGGTGAAATAGATAAGGACAGTGGACAGTGGATCAAGAGACCTGCACAGGTCTCTTGAACCTGAGAGGGTTTGCCACCTGTTAATTTATTTTTATGACTATGGACTTGACATCACCTTTGTCTCTGTAGATGTAATTCGGTTGAACTAATGGTTATTGAGCATTTACTGTTTGCAAGAGGCGGCTGGAGATATTATGTCCAGTTTATATTGACTAAATGTTTTCTTTGTTGTTAATTTAGCCTTTTTCTGCAGTGTTTTTGGTCAATAGTAACTCTGGGCAGGTGAGGGATATTACATTGTGGCTGGAAAATTTGTACTCTGAAGTTGCTTTTATTGGTGTGTAGGAAAAATCTTTATTAAAAGTTAGAGAAAAAAATCATTAAAAGCCACAAAATCAGTACTATTTTGTAATATTTTATAATTCACAATGCTACTACTTTACTAAGTGGAGTCAGTGGAAACCTGTAAATCCTAAGTAATAGAATAACACCTATGGTTTACTAGTTGATTGAAAATTGTTCTTTTTTTGCAAAGGGGAAATTAAACCTGGTATCCTAATTTGAAATATGTCTAACAGTGACTATTTTTATATTTTAACCTAAGTAAAATATGTCAGCGTTATGGTGGTACCTTACTGAATTAGTAATCCTTTATTTCTAAGGACTGCTGTTTTCCTTCAAACACCATTTTGGTTGGAGGCTTATTAATTCAAGTATTGTTCCCAACTGTTGATTTATAGGGCAGAGAGAACAAACACAGCTTTCAGCTCTGTTGAAGCAGGGTCATTCTTGGAAACTAATAGTGTCAGATGAAATGCCTCAGATAGTGTAAAAGAAAATAATTGGGCCAGGAGTGGTGGCTCATGCCTGTAATCCCAGCACTTTGGAAGCCTGAGGTGGGAGGATGGCTTAAGTTCACAAGTTCGAGATCAGCCTGGGCGACATGGGAAAACCCATCTCTACCAAAAAATACGAAAATTAGCTGGGCTACTTTGGGGGCTGAGGTGGGAGGATGGCTTGAGCCCAGGAGGTTGAGGTTGTGGTGAACCATGATTGTGCCACTGCACTCCAGCCTAGGCAATAGAGCCAGACCTTGTCTCAAAAATAATAATTGAAGAAAATAAAAAGGGAACTGAATTCAAAAGAATCCTGTTATATCTTAAATCCTTATTTCTTGATTTATATGTACTATGGTGACAGCTTTGCTGATGAATTATAATTACAAAAATGTTACATAACGTTGTTAGCATATAAAGACCGGTGATTGGGCTCCCTTGCAACACTAACACTCAAAAAGAACACACACATACAAAAAACTGGATTTATTCAGTGTGAAATAATGTCTTTTGAAATAATGAGGATAAATAAGAAGTATGTTCAGATTAATTTTGTGCATACATCATCTCATTTATTTAGCCTCATAGTAGCTCTGAGAAAGAAGGGTGAGTGAACAGGGAGAGGCTGTATAGGGAGGTAATTTTTGTGTCTATTTTAAACTAACCAGTTGAAACCAAATCACACAATTGAGTTCATAGCAGAACCTTCATTGGACCAAAATCATATCTTTAACCTCTCTATCCAAGCCCTTTCATTAGAGAATGTTGTCTTAGGTAATTTTCACAAATTTACCTTGTATTTCTAAAACTTGAATTATCATTATTCAAGGAGCTAGAATATATCTGCCTACTGGTGAGTCTGACTTTTAAGTAGATCCCATATACAAAAGTCTCATATTATAAAACATAATTTATTGTGTTTATAATTTAGAGTAAAGCTTCTTTTAGTAATGAGACCCTTCTATATATCTTGCTCATGGATATGACACATTTTCTAGTCTTTTGCAGACATCAGCTGGATAGTATAAAACTAGGATCAGTGGTAACTGACAAGAGCTATTTAGTAAGAAATTTGAAAACTACGAAACTATGGCTCTGTATCCCTTTTATAGAGTCCCATAAATCTCTTTATATTTGTTGCTATTCTGTAACAATGCTGGATAACAATAGGGGTTTTCTCTAAAGTTCCTTTTCATCAGAATAAATTCCTGTTCATTTCAGAGTTGTTGCTTTATTTTTTTTCTAGATGTGTACTCTGATAAACCTAATCTTGTGTTAGGAACATAAATACCTTTTCTATTCTTTAGTGTCCTCTGTCTTTTCTGGAACTTTTATGAGCAAGTTATTTTGAATTTTCCAGACTTCTAAATATTATTTGAACAAAAAAATTGGGCTGTGGCTCTGAGCTTTTTCAGTGTTTCATTTACTGTTATCAGTACAATCATTCATTTTCTCATATCACCCTTTGAGTCTTCCATTCATCACCTTATATGTATAGACATTTCTCATTTCAGAATCAAGCATAATGGATTTTACCTCTTTCTTTGTGTCCTCTATGACATAAACAGAAAAGAATTAATATAGTCTGTCTTCAGCTTGATTTGAGATACACTAAGCATCATTCATTAAACCACTTGTACAGATTGCCCTTTTAGGTCTCAGCTCTTGTGCTCAAAGTGTTAGGTTCTAGTCAAACTCTATTCTTAACACAGTGAATATACTTTCTTAAATGTAGATGTGAGTCTTCTTTTAAATATAAAATCTGTAGTTTCCAAACTAAAGGTCAGATGTTTCAATTATTATGTTCCTTCACTCTTTTTTTCCTTAAAAAAAAAAAAAGAAGAAGAAGAAGACGACTAACATCAGATGTAATAGTAGGGTAAATTGGGTGTGAGGTATATGGGAATTCTCTGTACTATCTTTGCAGTAATTTAGTACATCTAAAAACTGTTCTAAAAGAAAAGGTTTATTGAAGAAGATATGAAGGATATTTCCTTTTTCATTCATATAAATTTTAGTGATATTCAAGTATTCTATTTCTCATGAAAATCTGACAAATGTCAATGTTATTTGTCCATTCTTTTGATAAACTGAGTCAATAATAAACCTTTGGATCAGTTTGAGAATATTATTTATTCCCAGGATCCTTATACAATATTGCACAGAAATTAAATGATGCAGATCTCCCATTCCCACATGTTACCACACTCCTCTGTTCCTCTCAGATCTTTTGTGGCTATAGCAACAAGTGTGCTTATTGCTTTAGGAGTCTGCCGTGAGTGAGTTCATAGTTTCAAAGAATCAGCAACTCTACTACTTGATTGTGGAAGCAGTATTGACCAAATCTTGCTGAATTTTATCAGGGTTCTCTCAGATTCAAAAAGGCTCTTAACTCTTCCTAAGGTTCTTGATGGTATTTCTGCTTTGATCTAAAAAAAGACCAGCTTGCTGTGACACATTTGAATGTGAAAGCTACCTGTTCTGGAGGTAACTTGTATTTTCCCTTCTCAGTTTTTCCTTTGGAATCACTTCACAAACCGCAGCTTTTGTTTCTAGGGCTCTGCTTGACAGGACAGATGATATCCCTGGAAAATAGTTTTAAAGTTGATGTTTGGTGACTGCATTATTCAAGGCTCATATAAATTGAGAACTGGTTACATTGCCTCTTGCTATGTAGGATAAAAGATTCTGTTCTTAGAGTCACCCATTCTCTCTCTCTCATAGACAAAATAGCTAGGAGAACTTCTCAAACTAATTTTGTTATATGAAGAACTAAGATGCCTAGGAATAATTTAGCAATAGCTCATCCAAATTAAAGAAAAGTTGAACTTTAGAATGGAAGAAAAAGAAATTATCATGTTAGCTAAACATTTGCTGTCTGGATCTCCCAATTAAAAAGTGGCATATTACATCTCAGGTTAGCCAGTATAGAACACGTTCTACATTCAGTTGTGAAAATGGCTGGTAGCTATCATCAGTATGATTTTTTTAAATGTTCCATGCGTGATATTTTGTAATTGTTGAAATCAGATATCCCTTTACTCAGTGACTTTTACTTCATAATGAAAAAGTAGATTTTGTTGTAATATATAAAATTGTGGAGATAGATGGAATTAACAGAGAAATTAGAATTTTTCTTTTAAGATAATTTGAGTTTCATCGTAGAAGATAAGCTCAGAATGCTGAAGTGCTGCTGGAATAAATGAACTATTTTACTTTTTTCATAAAGATATTGATGTATGCAACTTACAATTCAGAGATGATTCCATTTGCATGTTCTGAGTGATGAAGAAGTGAAAGAAGTAAGAGACTGAGTAATAAAGAAGTGAAAGAAAGAACTTGTACACTGCTGGTGGGAATGTAAATTAGTTCAGCCATTGTAGAAAGCAGTGTGGAAATTACTCAACCAAAAACCATTTGACCCAGCAATCCCATTACTGGATATGTACGCAAAGGATTATAAATCATTCTACTATAAAGATGCATGCATATGTTCATTGCAGCACTGTTCACGATAGCAATGACATGGAATCAACCTACATGCCCATCAGTGGTAGACTGGGTAAAGAAAGTGTGGTACATATATACTATGGAATACTATGCAACCGTGAAAAAGAATGAGATCATGTCCTTTGCAGGGGCGTGGATGGAGATGGAGGCCGTTATCCTTAGCAAACTAATGCAGAAACAGAAAACCAAATACTGCATATTTTCACTTACAAGTAGGAACTAAATGATGAGAACACATGGACATGTAGAGGGGAACCACAGACACTGGGGCTATCGGAGGGTGAACAGTGGGAGGAGGGAGAGGATCAGGAGAAATAACTAATGAATACTAGACTTAAAACCTGGATGACTAAATAATCTGTACAACAAACCCCCCGTGACACAAGTTTACCTGTATACAAACCTATACATGTATTCTTATACTTAAAATTAAAAAATAAAAAACAAAATGCAGTGTTAAAAATGAGAAGTGAAAGAATTTTTAAATGTAACTGCTTAATTTCACATTTGTTTAGAGTTCTTCCCAAGAAACTTGCTTTTCACTGCAGTCTCCTTAAATATGTACATACAGTTTTCATTGGATTCATTGAAATCCAATCCAGCAGGATTCTTTCCTAAATAAGAAACATACTGGATCAGTCCTGACCTATTTTATGATTTTTGGTACTTGTCACCTGTAAAGAGAAGTCAAGGGAACATCACCCCAACTCCACAAAAATACCATCAGAGACTATTATGAACACCTCTGTGAACACAAATTAGAAAACCTACAAGAAATAATTCCTGGAAACATACAACCTCCCAAGACTGAACCAGGAAGAAATTCATACCCTGAACAGACCAATAACAAGTTCTGAAATTTAATTAGTAGTAAAAAGCCTGCCATCCAGAAAAGGCCCAGGGATAGACAGCCAAATTCTACCACACATTTAAGAAGACCTGGCACCATTCCTACTGAAACTGTTCCAAAATATTGAGGAGGAGAGACTCCTCCTTAACTCGTTCTATGAGGGCAGCATCATTCTGATACCAAAACCTGGCAAAGACACAAGAACAAAAAGAAAACATCAGGTCAATATCCTTGATGAACATAGAAGTAAAAATCCTCTACAAAATAATAGCAAGCCAAATCCAGCAGCATAACAAAAAGCTAATTCACCACAATCAAATAGGCTTTATCCCTGGGATGCAAGATTAGTTCAACATACACAAATCCATAAATGTGATTCATCACATAGGCAGAACTAAAAACAAAAAGATTATCTCAATAGATGCAGAAAAGGCTTTCAATAAAATTCAGAATCTCTTCATGTTAAAAATCCTCAACAGACTAGCCATCGAAGAAACATACCTATAAATAGTAAGACCCATCTATGATGAATCCACAGACAACACCATACTGAGTGGACAAAAACTGGAAGTCTTCCCCTTGAGACCTGGAACAAGACAAGGATGCCCACTCTCACCATTACTATTTAACATAGTTCTAAAAGTCCCAGCCAGAGCAGACAGGCAGGCAAGAGAAAAAAATTAAAGGCATCCAAATAGGAAGAAAGGAAGTCAAACTACCTCTCTTTGCAGGCAGTATGATCCTACACCTAGAAAATCCCATAGTCCCTACCCAAAAGCTCCTAGATCTGAAAAACAACTTCAGCAAAGTTTCATACTACAAAATCACTGTACAAAAATCAGTAGCATTTCTATACACCAGTAATGTCCAACGTGAGAGCTCAATCAAGAATGGAATCCTAGTCACAGTTGCCACAAAAAGAATGAAATACCTAAGAATACTGCTAACTAGGGAGGTGCAAGATCTCTACAAGGAGAATTACAAAACACTGCTCAAAGAAATCAGAGATGACACAAACAAATGGAAAAACACTGCAGGCTTATGGGTAGGAAGAATCAATATCATTAAAATGGCCATAGTGCCCAAAGCAATTTACAGATTCTATGCTATTCCCATCAAACTACCAATGACATTTTTCACAGAACTAGAAAAAACTGATGTAAAATTCATACGGACTCAGAAAAGAGCTGAATAGCCCAAGCAATCCTAAGCAAAAAGAACAAAGCTGGAAGCATCGCATTACCCGAATTCAAACTATACTACACGGCTACAGTAACCATGGTATTGGTACCAAACACCATGGTACCCATACCATGTATCACCATACCAAACAGCATGGTACTGGTACAAGAACAGACATATAGACCAGTGGTACAGAATGGAGAGTCTGGAAATAAAGTCATACACCTACAACTTTCTAATCTTTGACAAAGCTGACAAAAACAAGCCAAGGAGAAAGGACTCCCTATTCAATAAATTGTGCTGGGATAACTGGCCAGCTATATGCAGAAGATTGAAACTGGACCCCTTCCTTTCACTGTATACAAAAATTAAGTTGAGATAGATAAAAGACTTAAATGTAAAACCTAAAACCATAAAAACTCTAGGAGAAAACCTAGGAAATACCATTATGGATATAGGCCCTGGCAAAGATTGCATGATGAAGACACCAAAAGCAGTTGCAACAGAAACAAAAATTGGCAAATGGAACCTAATTAAAGAGCTTCTGAACAGCAAAAGAAATTATCAACAGAGTAAACAGACAACCAACAGAATGGGAGAAAATATTTGCAAGCCATGAAAGGTCTAATATCTAGAATCTATAAGGAACTTAAATTAACAAGCAAAAAGCAACATTATTAAAAAGGCAAAGGACATGACAGACACTTTTCAAAAGACATATACACAGTTAAATAAGTATGAAACATCACTAATCATTAGAGAAATGCAAATCAGAATCACAGTGATACACCATCAGAATGAGATAACAGTCAGAATGTTGTTATTAAAAAGACAAAAAATAACATGCTGGTAAGGCTGCAGAGAAAAGGGGCATTTATACGTTGCCAATGGAAATGTAAATTAGTTCAACCATTGGAAAGTAGTTTGGCAGTTTCTCAAAGAACTCAGAGAGCTACCATTTGACCCAGCAATCCCATTATTGGGTATATAACCAAAGGAATATAAATTATTCTGCTATAAAGACACATGCACTTATATGTTAATCACAGCACTATTTGCAATTGCAAAGACGTGGAATAAACCCAGTTGCCCATCAGTGGTAGACTAGGAAAAAGATGTGGCACATATATATCATGGAATAGTATGAAGCCTTAAAAAAGAATGAGACCATGTCCTTTGCAGCAACATGGATGGAGCTGGAGGTCACTATCCTAAGCAAACTAATGCGGGAACAGAAAACCAAACACTTCATATTCTTATTAAAAGTGAGAGCTAAATATTGAGTACATATGGACACAAGAGAATTGTAGACATTGGGGCCTACTTGAGGGTGAAAGGTGGGAGGAGGGTGAAGATCAAAAAACCACATGTCACTTACTATGCTGATTACTTGGGCTGTATACCAAACCCCCACGACATACAATTTATAGAACAAACCTGCACACGTGCCCCTGAAGCTGAAAGCAAAAAAAAAAAAAAAAAAAGAGAGAGAGAAATTGACCTCTCTGTACAACTTATCTTTATTTTTGTTTCTCTTTCTCCCTGACAGAATCCCAAGGACTGCAGCAAAGCCAAGAAGCTGGTGTGTAATATCAACAAAGGCTGTGGCTATGGCTGTCAACTCCATCATGTGGTCTACTGCTTCATGATTGCATATGGCACACAGCGAACACTCATCTTGGAATCTCAGAATTGGCGCTATGCTACTGGTGGATGGGAGACTGTATTCAGGCCTGTAAGTGAGACATGCACAGACAGATCTGGCATCTCCACTGGACACTGGTCAGGTAAGGAGCTTGTGCAGCATATGAGATCTCTGGGCTGATTCACTCAATTACCAGATTATTAGATTTCTAGGTAGACCTTCATGGAACATACTCGTCTTTTCCTTTGGATCCATGAATACTATACATTATCCAGATAAAATCTAGAAGAACGGTATTTTATTTTAAAAGTATTTTATTATGTATTTCATTTCTGATGCTCATTTTTATGTGAATTTAGCAAAATCACTGAGTTTTTTTCAGGGAGCATAATTTAATATTTTAATTATAATGATGTGCCTTTCACTCTGTAGGATGATTTCACATTATTGAACTCATTTTAATATGAAATAATCATCATATAAAGTAGTCCAGTTTATATGGACTACTATATATGAGTAGCATGAACATGCATGAGAATCACCTAGAAGTCTTCATAAAACTCCATTTTCTGATAAGGAAGGTATGGGGTGCAGCCTGAGAGTTTTAATTTCTGACAAAAGTTTTAGGTTTAGGGACCGTGCTTTGAGAACCACTGAGGTGGACCTTGCTGGTAACTTTATCTTCAAATGAAGCCTAACTTGTGTGATTTTAATTGTATTCAGGAAACATTTAATTAATAGTAATGTGACTAAGGTACTATACTAGGCATTATAAGCAGATAGATCACTAAGAAATTTCCTTTCTCTCCAAGGAAGTGGTGATGGTGTGGAATATAGAAAAGAGTTTCTTACTGCTAGTCTAGTGCTTTTCCTTCTACAATCATGATCTTTAAGATCTAAAGTTGGGCTACCTTGTTTAAATTGTGGCTTTATTGTTTTGTAATCTTGGACAAGTTACTTAACCTAGGTCTTAGTTTCCTTATCAGTAAAATGAAGAGTAATAATTTACTTTATTGAATTGTTGCTAGGTTAAATGAAATAATATATGTAATGCACTTACTACCTGATATATGAACTCATATCTAGTAATTTTTAGCTACTATGAATAGCCTTTATTCATTAAACAAATGTGCCTACAGTGCCTACAGTGTGCCTACAGTGACAAATACTGAATTAAGTACTTGTGACAAATACTGAATTAAGTAATCAGGATAAATGCTAAGCAAGACAATACATATCCTCTGCACTCACATCTTGTGGGAATTTCAACATTTTTCAAAAAACTGAGGCATTTCAGTTAATATCATTTATTATGGGGCTAAGCACCTTTTTTCACAAGCTACAACACTAGATACAAAATAGGGAGCTATGTCATCAGCAAAGTAACTTTGGTTCCTTCATTTCTTTTGCCTCCTTTGAAAAAAAATCAGTAATATCTGACTCTGCAGAAGTGTCATGAAACTTAATTGAGTACTTTCTATAAAATACTTTTGAGTTGCTCTGCAAGAGGTCCTGTATGGATTAAAAGTATTTTGTGATTTTTGTCTTCTGTAGGGTAGAAGCCTCATTTTATATATCAACTGGTTTTTTATTTTTAACTCACTTCAGATTTTAAGGTGAACCTCTTTATCTAGAACCTAGTTGAGCTTTAGTTTTAAAGTTTCATCTTCTCCTGATCTGGTCTGTACTTTTCACAGCTAGTGCCAACAGGTTGGTTATAAAGGTTAGGAAGATACTAAATCTATCATTCAGGAAAAGAAACTCTGCCAGCCCCACTGTGGCTAACTTTTTTCGTTTCATGGACTTAGTTCAGTTTAAACTTCCTTGATTGTGGAAATAATAGGTAGGGCCAAACTTTGCTTCTCTGGTTCTAGGGGGAGAAAACTTTTCGGATGGTAGTCAGAAAAGTGAAGTTACCAGATTTATCAGGTTTAATATACAGTTTAGCCCTGCCTGTATGCTACAAGTGGTTATTTGGTTTGTTTGATTTTTAATTCTTACTTGTACATTTTGTAGTCTGTAGTGGCAACCACAGGGTATGAAAATTTTAAATGGCTTGAATTTCAAACACTCAGAATTTCTTAATGTTACAGCTAAAGAGGATGTAGAAATCATCCTTTCTTTATTCATCTGGAATCAAAGGCCTAGTAAAGGCTAAATGACTTTCCCAGGGTTATACAGCTTATAAATGCCAGAACTCTGGTTAGCACATTCACTTCTCCATACCCCCCATCTAAGTCCTTATCAGTAAACCCATACCAAACACTTTACCTAGCAGAATGATGATTAGAGGCATGGAAACTACCTGGAATATCTAGAAATTAAATAAAATAGTTTTAATAATTTAGATACCAATCTTATATCTGAAAAGAGATTTCTTTTAAGGTTAGAATATTTTTGTTTTTATGAAGAGTATAACTGCCATAGATTTCTGTCTGCTTATTTACATTATATATGTACCCTTTAGAGAAACTATTGAACATATTTCCAAGAATTAAAGGAAATAGTGAATTTTAATAAGCTCCTTGACATTAATCCTTTAGTTAGTTATAAATCAACTATGTCTGTTGCCATTCTGAGTTGTAAAAAAAATCTTGGGATAGTTCCTTTGTCACCATTACTGTGAAATTATTATTGTTCATACATAACTTCACATGATGTCCCTACAGATGGAATTTAGTAATTCTTGTTCACGTCTGTCCACCAGTGCAGGAATTAGTTTGCACATTGATCATTTCATAGCTATATCATACCTTATTATAGGTTGATGTCTATTTTTCTTCTGCATTATTTTATGTTTGTGTGTGAAACTATATCCTTTGTACCAAGTAAAATGGTTAAGTGAAGGAAAATACTAAAGGTGATGCTTCCAGTAAAAAGTAATCAAAATATTTCCCATCACCTGTACATGCCATGTCTATTCCTAATAGTTTACATGTCCTAAGGTTGATGATGAAATGATCAATTTAGTTTTTTACACCAAAAGATGTTTCCTCAACCTGAACTAACTACACATACTAGACCCAATTCTTCCACGTAGATTGCTTGTGATAATTCGACATGGGAATCTTGCCTTTATGTTTAATGATTTGAAGTACCTTTCAACAATATTTATTTATTTTTGTTTTGTTGTGTTTTGTTTTTAGAGACAGAGTCTTGCTCTGACACCCAGGCTGGAGTGCAGGGACATGATCCTAGCTCACTGCAGCCTCGAACTTGTGGGCTTAAGCAGTCCTCTCACTTCAGCCTCCACAGCACCTGGGACTACAGGCATGCTCCATCATGCCCAGCTAGTTATTTTATTTTTTGTTAGAAATACGGTCTCACTGTATTGCCCAGGCTGATCTTAAACTCCTGATCTCAAGCAGTCCTTCCGCCTCAGCCTCCCAAACTGCTGGGATTATAGGCATGAGCCACTGTGCCTGGCCTCAACAATTTATAATTTTGTTTTTTAAAAGATATTGACTATTTTAGGCTATATATGATGACTAGCTTTCAAAATACAGTTCTAGCTTATATAAATACCATTGAATAGATGGTTTAGTGATAGAGAACTCCATTTAAATTCAGTTCCTCACTTCAAACTTTTTCCTTGTAAAAATGAAAAATTATTCCCCCTAACAGTTAACCTAGACTGTTTTGTCTTTCTACTCTTGTCTTTTTCCCACTATCTTAAAAAATAAATAAGTTAAACTGAATTCTTAATATGATAAATGTAATTGAAAAATTTTATTTGTAAATGAAAATAATGACTAGTAAAAAAAAAATTATAAATATGATGAAGTTTGATGCCCTGGAGGCGAGGTGCCTGGTTTAAATACATGTCTAGGTAGATGACCATTTGGTATATTCACTTATCTAAACTGAATGGTAACCTTCTCTCCATGCCTCATTTCCAAAAGGTTTTAGTCGAGTTTTATTTGACATCTTTTTATGTGGCGGCAGCCTTAAAATAAAAGTAATTCAATAAAAGTATTTGCTGTTTGCTAGATACCTATGCTGGACTACATGAAGACAGACACAGTCTCTTTCCTGTAAAGGGCAGTCAAGGGGGAACGGTAGACAACTAAATAAGCAATTAAAATATGTTGTGTTAATGTGGTGATATGGGTAAGTTAAGACTATCCTGAAGCAAATATCTAATACATATTTGGGGTTCTTTTGGAAGAAATGATTTTTAAGCTGAGACCTAAATTATGCGTAGGAGTCAACCAGGTAGGGACATGGTGGAAAATTTTCTGTCAGTGGGCACAATATGTAGAAAGAGAGGCAAGAGAACATGGAGTCACTAGGGGAAGTAGTAGTAGTTCATTGTAAAGCTTGAATACTGAGAGACTAGCTAATGTTTCATTTTAAAAACAAGCATCACTTATAGGATTTCCATTTTGATGGTTGTGTATTTTTGTTCTTCCCTAAAACTGATAGGTTTTAATTCAAGATTCAAAGCTCTTTTTTTGATTTTGGTTTAGAGAGTAGACAAAGTTATAAGAAGTTGATTTCAGGTGCCTTTTTTTGTTATCTCATAACTATTAAACTGTTTATTCAAATATCTCAGGTCAGAAGGAAAATATTTAGCAAGTAGAACCCAAAGAAATTATACTTTCAATCTTTCCTTTGAAACTGATATTTTAACCTTTACAAAACTACTAAGATGTCTATTGGAATCATCTAAATATTCTAACCAAGTTATATCCTTATAATGATTGACGTCAGGTAGACCAGTTTATAAACTGATATTAAGCAACAATGTGATTAAGAATATACAGGTATAATATATGTATTAGGCTATAGATATGTGTCTGTTAAGTCTTTTTACAGTAGTATTTTCAGTCTTTGATAATTGTATTAATAGAAACTTAAAACAAGTACATTTACTATTTTTGATCGCTTATGCTACAAAAAGTCTTGATTTCTCTGTTTAGGTGATCTGAGAGAGAGGAAGGATATTGGACTGTGAGTCTGATCCAGTTCTGTTGTTTTTAGCTTTCTGAACTTTGTGAATTAACTTTAGCTTCTGAACCTCAGTTTAGCTCTTTAAAAAAACTCATGATACTCATTACCTACCTCCCTGTCCACCTGGAATATATTATTAGGTTATAAGCTGCATCAACAGGAAAGTTATCCTTTTATTCTGAGATGAAAATCATGCCTTTATAAGAGCTTCATATGTATTTTTTTTTAAGTTAAATGGAAAAGTTGAAAGAAATACATAGAAGCAAGATAACTTCTGATAATAACTTCTAGACATTCAGAATATCTCTATGCTTAATAAATCCACCATTTAATCAAAATAAATTTCTGGGCCACTCATAGTCTCTCTGCAGCTACCTTAAGCCTTCAGCAGTTCTAAGTATTTTTTTTAATCTCAACATACCTGAGATAGAAGGTATACTCTTGCTTGTAATGGTTATTCTGTGTAATTAGTGAAACTGGCTTTGTTGCAGGAAAGATGTGGTTGTGCAGGGAGGCGATTTGGAGAGTGAGTTGATACCACATATAGTTGAAAAGCTAGATGTCTCCTCTCCAAGATTCTAGTAGGTTTCTCTGCCCTTTACCTGACTCCTTTTAGAATCATTAACCTAAACAAGTATAATTGCAGGTACATAAGGACTTTTGATTGAACTGCTATAAAACTTTTTTGTTTTACTACTTATGGGCCATAAAAGAAAGAAAGATCTTTGTTTCAGGAATTTAAAATACCAGTTAGAATATACTTATGTCTCAGAAGAAGTCAAACTGCTTTTCACCATGACATCTTCTTTCATTTCCCACTTGAGGAGATAGAAGTCTATGGTGTCTCATTAAAATCTCATTGAGATCATCAGGAAATACGGGAATAGGGAACTGAAACTTTGTCCACATTATAGCCTTGACCCTTGTGAGCTTACACTCTTACAATTATAGATATTTATTTTCATATTTATCCCGTGCTCAAATTGAGTTGTGAGTAAACCTGGGGAAAGTGAATTAGAGATTTGCAACCTACCAGGATAAAACATGGTACATTTTCTTGGACTATTAATTTTATTTACTGGTAAATCATTTTCAAATAATAAAACAAGATCTATAATGGTATAAAAATGAAAATCTGATCAAACTCCAGCCCATTGATTGAGGCCAGTCTTCATATTCTCAGTAGTATGAGTTTACCCTCCACTGCTGTTAGCATTTTGGTGGAAAATTCTAAGAAACACCATTCTATGAGTTTTTTTTTAGCTGTTTGTTTTACCTTGACAGAGACTCCATATGGCAGCAAGGCAGCAAGGCACTTATAGTTTATTTACCTTCTAGGTTATTTACACAGTGCTAAGCGTTTGACCAGAGCACATTAAATGTAAAAAATGAGGCCGGGCGCGGTGGCTCATGCCTGTAATCCCAGCACATTGGAAGGCTGAGGCGGGCCAATCACCAGAGGTCAGGAGTTCAAGACCAGCCTGGCCAATGTGGTGAAACCCCATTTCTACTAAAATTACAAAAAAAAATTAGCTGGGCGTGGTGGCGGGAGCTTGTAATACCGGCTACTCAGGAGGCTGAGACAGAAGAATCGCTTGAACCTGAGAGGCGGAGCTTGCAGAGAGCAGAGATGGAGCCACTGCACTCCAGCCTGGGTGACAGAGCAAGACTCTGTTTCAAAAAAATAAATGAATAAAAAATAAATGTAATAAACAAATAAAACCTCTCTCCCCAGATTCCCATCCAATTTTCAAAACATTACCCTTCACACTGTGTGAGGCACTTTTATTAAGCTGTAGATTTTGTTTTGAAAAAAGTCTGTGAACGAATGAATCTTTTTAGCAGTTTATTCTCCCCTTTTTAGAAAAGGTCTGGCAGAATGAGTTCAGAGGTAAAAAGAGGTGTGATTTAGGAAAAAGCAATACCTATTTAGTAGCATCCACCTCACTGTGGAGGGCAAACTATTTCATTAGAAAAGTTTCTGAAAAATCCCCTAAAGTCTATTTAGAACCTATCAAAGGTTGTTAGAGCTAGAGATAGAATCCAGGTGTTCTTAATTTCCTGTGGGATGTCTGGGCCGCATAGCCTTGATAACTGTCTCAGAAATTATCAATGTTTTTATAAGTACTGACATACCTATTATGATAGGTGTATTCCTTAAAGGTTTGGCATAAATTATTACAAATTGAGTCGTGTTTTAAACATTCTAGTGGAGCTAGATTACGAAGTAAATAATCTTTCTTCTAATAGGAGCTAGTAGTCAGTCGCCTGATTCACCCCCCCTCCTTCCTTGCTTCTTCCTTCCCTCCTTGCCTTCCTTTCTTCCTTTTGTAAATATTTGGGTTTTTCTGTTTTCCTCAGACATACTTATGTGAATCTTTGAGTCTCAGTCACAGTTGACCTTCAACTCAAACATCAAAGTGTAGAAAAAGAAAATTGCAGTCTTTTAGTAGCATTTTGATAACAGAGTCTTATTTGCTTAAAACATGTGGATCACATTAGAGTGATTCTATAAACAAGGTAATTGTTGAAATTTTTGAAGAAATTCAAGAATGCATCCTATCCCTTTTGGTTAGTTTTATATGCCAGAGCTCTGAGTATGATGTGAATCTATAATTTCTTTGTCTCCCTTTCTCAGGGTTATATAAATTGTAGGCTAATTTCGTGGAATAGGAAATAATAAAGTCCGTGATCTTTAGTGGAATTATACAAATTTTTTTTCCCTGCAAAAGGATGTTGCTCAGTAAGAAAGTTCTATAGTGGTTTATACATTAGGTTCCATTGGAAAGAAAGACATATTTGTGTGTGTGTGTGTGTGTGTGTGTGTTTAAGTAATAGACTTTATTCCTCATGCATTTTTGTTGCCTTAGCAGAAGGTCAGAAGCAGATTACAGAATCATACACCTTCTTAGGATGATACTTTGGTATCGGGCTTCTTTCTTTTGTTTTGCTTCCCAGAATACAAAGATCAAAAATATTCTTAGCAGTTATTGAAAATAATTAAGAGTTGAGTCTTCCACCTCTTCCTAAAGAGGTCCTCCTTTTGATTCAATTTAAGTTTAGTCTCCTATTATAAGTAGCCATTAAACTTAATTCAGGTTATATTCCCTGGAAACAAGAAATTGCAACTAGTGATACTATAAGTCATACTTATTTTCCCAAAAGATATATTACAATTAGAGTTACCATTCTTGTTCAGATTTTGATATCTAACTTTACTTTTGAAAAAGTACAACTGCCAACAAGTACTGTATTAGGTATAAATAATGGGCACATTTATATTTATAATGTTTTTGTTACAAAGTTTCTTTAAAAAATGGATCACTATCATAAACAGGGAAGTGCATTAGTCATTCAGTAAAAATTTGAATGTTTCTAAATGCCATGGGGAATATAAAGATGACTCTTCAGGAATTTGTCATTGAGTATCATGAGACCCATACATCTGTAAATGTGAAAAAGGTACTGTCATAAGAGAGGTATAAAGTCCTGTGGGCCACCAGAGAATTGAAAAACTGTTTCTGGCTGAAGGAATTAGAGACTTCACTAGATCCATGAGCTGGGCTCTTAAAGAATGAAGAAGAACATCATATACCAGGACAGATCCGTGTCATTGATTTGGAGTCAGAAGTTATTAACTGTGTGACTTTGGATAGTGTTCCTTAACCTCCCTGTTCTGTGTGCCTTACAGAGTTGTTATGAGCATTCAGAGTGATAATATATTTTACAGTGCTTTATATATTATAAATCACCATATGTTATTATTACCACTTTAGTTTTATGGGAACAAAGCAAAATAATAATAATGGTAGCATAATTGGGTTATAGAGTTTCAGCAGGACTTCTTTTAACTTTAACAGCCAGCATTAATGAAACTCAGCTACTTGATGGCTTTTTGTGTAGCCATCCTCCCAAGGAGAGCCAGCTTTGACTCCCTAGCTCCCCCAGCCCACATGAGGATCATTCTCCACTTCTGTTGGGTTTTATTTAGGTTGCCCTATAAAAATCTCAGTGTCTAGACTGATTAGACATCAAAAATATGCTCCTAATCAAGGAGCTGACCGGTTTCTCTTAGTTTCTGGGACAGGGTTGCCTTCTTAGATAGAGCCTTCACTGACTCCAGTCAGAGAGCTCTCCTGATAAAATAGTCTTCAGTACAGTCTTCAGTTAGTCTTCGTAAGGTCTGCAAGTTGATAGGATGATGGCTGGGAGTAAAGGGGGATACTAGGAATAAACCATTTTGTCTTGGAGCTCTAATATGTGTATAATACTAAGAGAAGCAAAAATAGGCCCCTGGGAAGGCTCTACACTCTGTGGGAGCTAACGCTTAGGAATCTGAACATACCCCAGGTGGGAATTTCCAAGTAACTTTTACCTAAAAGTAGAGAGGGGTTTTTCAGTTAAAAGTCTTTTTTTTCTTAACACTAGCAATGGAATTGTACAAATCCTAAGGATCTGAATATTAGAAATACATAAAAGTGAGGGCCTTTGACTGAGAAAACATCCCTTTGGTACCTCTCTATTAAATAGAAGGAGCTACATAATGTCAGACCAGCAGAGATTATGTAAGCAACCAAAAATGTAGTATTGAAGCACTGTAGTATGATCCTGTCCTCTCTAGGTTTGGGGTCTTGTATATTATATTTGAAGCTATTATTCTGGGAGAATCTAGTGCATCTAGGTTCTGGCTAGGAATGAACTAGAACACTTCAGTGGGATTTTAAGGCATAGTGAAAAAAGTAGTTGATGAATGAGTAAATCACCAGTATTTTTCTTTCTTTGCTGCCACTGTCCATCTTGCTGTGTTCACTGAAATCAAGTGTAGGAGTTGGGGAGTAGGTTAAATAGCTGCCTCTGCTGCTACATCTGGCAAATCTTGATCCATATAATTTAGAATTAATAATAATATGGCATTGGCAAAAATAGGCATTATGCTATATGTTCTTCTTTTCTAGATTAGATCCAGTACCAACCATGGGGCCACCCAAACTGAGATATTAGAATCTATACAGCAATCTTTCTGCGTTCTTTGGAAATATAATACCTAGATTGAATTCAGAATATGATATCTACATTTTAAAAGTTATATGATGTCTCTATTTCAGAGGGAAGATTATTATTTTATAGCCTGTCATAAATGACCATCTTAGAGGCACCCATTTGTTTTATGTATGCATTAATAATGGAAATTGAGTTGATTGAGTTGATTCAACTATTGTAATTTTTGTACATCTGTATCATGATTTATATATTGACTCATTGATGAACATATAAATTATTTCAAGTTTTTGCCATTATAAACAGTGACAGTGAGTATCTTTATGCATATCTGTTTGTGCATATATATTAATTTTCCTAGGGCAGTGCTTACAAACTTTATCACATTATACTATATGTAAAAATTATTTTTACTGCCCATATTATCATCTGGGGGATGGTGGCAAAGCTACAGAAGTCTCTGACAGCGTGTTACATATAAAATCTTATTCTCTAAAAAAGGGCTTGACAAACTATGGTCCTCAGACCAAATTTAGCCCCCTATTTTTGTAAATATGGTTTTATTAGAATATATTCATGCCCATTAGTTAGTTAGTGTGTTGTCTGTGGCTGCTTTTACACCACAGTGGCAGAGTTGAATGGTTGCAACAGAGACTACATGGCCCACTGTATTAGTCAGGGTTCTTCAGACAAACTGAACCAATAGGATATATAGTGAGATGGAGCCTGAAAGATTTATTATAAGATCAGTACCTTATCATTAGCTCACATAATTATCAAGTCTGAGAATCTCCACCATCTGCCATCTGCAAGCTGGAGACCCAGGAAAGCCAGTACTGTATTATAGTTAAAAGGCCAGACAGAGAGCTGGAGGGCTGATGGTGTAGATTCCAGTTCGAGTCTGAAGGCTTGAGAACCAGGAGTGCCAGTGGCAGAAGATAGATCACCTAAAGATATTCTCTTATGTTTTCTTCCAGAAACTTTATAGTTTTAGCTTTTGCATATATGTCTATGATCCCTCTAGTGTTAATTTTCACGTGTCGCATAAGGGTTAAGGCCATTGTTTTCCATATTTTTATTCAGTTGTTCCAACCTTATCTGTTGAAAACTTTTCCTATTTGAATTGCCTTGGTGTCTTTGCCTAAAATCAATCAGTAATATATGGATCTATTTCTGGTTTCTCCATCCTGTTTAGCTGCTCTATTTATGTCTATCCTTACACTTTAAATTTTTATCAGCCATCAAATATTTCACAGCATGTTGATTAGAAAGCTGTACATGTGCATAGAAGTGGTATTGTTAGGTCATAGGAAAGTATCCATTTCTTTAACTTGCCTACATATGCCCATTCCCTCTATGGAAAAATTATTTCAATATCTCCTCTGCTCTCAGAATCCATCTCCTTTTAATCTGTCTTCCACAGTGCCATCAGAATGATATTTTCTTTTTTTTTTTTTTTTTTTTTTGAGACGGAGTCTCGCTCTGTCGCCCGGGCTGTAGTGCAGTGGCTGGATCTCAGCTCACTGCAAGCTCCACCTCCCGGGTTTATGCCATTCTCCTGCCTCAGCCTCCCGAGTAGCTGGGACTACAGGCACCAGCCACCTCGCCAGGCTAACTTTTTGTATTTTTTAGTAGAGACGGGGTTTCACCGTGTTAGCCAGGATGGTCTCGAACTCCTGACCTCGTGATCCGCCCGTCTCGGCCTCCCAAAGTGCTGGGATTACAGGCTTGAGCCACCGCGCCCGGCCCAGAATGATATTTTCAAAACCAAATATGACTTTCAGTCCTTTCTTAAGCCTTCCAGGGCTGCTTAGTATATAAAACTCCTTGCTTAGAATATAGGATATAAGCCCCTTCACATAAACAGCCTGCTTTTCAAAATGTGCCCTGCACTCCATAATTCACTAGTCCACCTACAAATGTATTCCTTGAAATGAAAGTTTTGTGTACTTTTACTGCTATACTGGGAACATGTAATTCTTTCTCTCTAGAGAATATATTTCCTCCACTTCATCCCATGAAATCCTATTTATCTTTTAGTATCATTCCCTTTGTGATATTTCCCTCCAATTGACCCAATGTTTTCACTGTATTTAAACAGTTTGTTTACATGTTTCTTTGACTATATTGTGAGTTCTTTAAGAAGTGTGTCCTATTTATTTTTGTCTCCTCATTGCCTAATACTGGCCAATACTTGCTCCTCAGTTTTTTTAAATTGAATTGTCTATGATAAGCAGAATGGTTCTTGAAAAATTTTAATCTCCTTCTGAATCTATCAAATAAAGAACATACCGCCTTATCTACGTGATGCAAAGGTTTCTGGTGAAGAGCAAATGAAGTAATAGGCATGGAAATGTTTGAAGAATGTTTTTAAAATGTGATGGCCTTATTGTTGTTTATAACAAAATTTCACTAGAATTAATCCTCTTGGTTTCTTACAGGCTTTATTATGGTGGAACCTTACCTTCATTTTTTGCATTGGTTAAAATTATCCTAATATTAAGACTTTAAAGATTTTTATTTCTAATGTTTTCAGTAAAACTGAAAATAACTTAGTTAAAAAATACGTTTGCATTTAAAACTATAGACCAATTAAGGCATTTTCTTTATAAAATCTCAGTTGTATGTGTACATGTGAGTATCTTTTTGGATATCTTTGAGTCAGTAAACATATTGAGTACTGCTCAGTTCAGGCACTATGATTGTGATCACATTACAGTAGTAGCTAATATTTAGTGAACCATACTGTGTTACTGTGCTAAGAACATTACATATATTATCTCATTTAATACTCACAATAACCCTTATTATCCACATTTTATATAGGTAAGTAACTTTCCAGAGGTAGTACAGCCACTAAGATACAGAAACCCAGTCTGACTTCAAAATCTGACCTTTCAATATTGTGCTCAGGGATCAGCAAACTACAACACCCACAGCCTGGTTTTGTAAGGCTTGCTATATTTTTAACAGGTTGTTTTAAAAAGAAGATGTGACAGAGACATATGTGGCCTGCAGAGCCTAAAATATTTACTATCTGGCCCTTTACAGAACATGTTTGCCAACCTCAAGATGGTTAAAGAGAGTCCCTGTAACTCCAGAAGCTCCCAATCCAAATAGGAAATAAACACAAACATTTTAAAAGTCTGCCTCATGAGGCAAAATTTGGTTAGTGATGTTATTACTAAGATTTAAACAAGAATCCCAAAGGCCCCGGGCATGGTGGCTCACGCTTGTAATCCCAACACTTTGGGAGGTTGATGCAGGAGGATCACTTCAGACTAGGAGTTTAAGACCAGCTCATCAACATAGTGAGACCTGGGCTCTTAAAAAATTTTTTTTTTAAATTAGCTGGGCATGGTGGCACATGCCTGTAGTCCCAGCTACTTGGGAAGCTGAGGTAGGATTGCATGAGCCCAGGAGTTCAAAGCTACAGTGAATTAGGATCATGCTATTGCACTCCAGCCTGGACAATAGAGCAAGACCCTGTCTCAGAAAAAAAAAAAAGGAACCCAAAGGGATTGGAGGTTGTAGTCATTCCAGCCAGAAAACTTAGAAGAAATGGCATTTGAACTGCTTTTGAAAAAGTTGTAAAGTGACCAGAAATCTTAGGTATACAAATCTGCACACCTGGAGTACTTGACAGGTGATGATTAAAATACTTGCCCGTGACATTCCAGGATACCAAAACTCCTGGGCATTATTTCTCCTTCTACCTCTTATTTGCTGAATTATGTAGAAGAGTGCATCAAAACATCTGCTTCTTAGTTTACCCTTTAGTCAGTTATGAATAAAAAATTGGTTCTGATAGTTATCTTGTATTTTTCAGGTGAATCAAAAACAAATCTGATAGAGGGTGCTTCAGTGCAAGTATTTTTTAGCCTGTAAAAATGTGAAAACGATAGTGCTTTAATTAAATAAACCTTGCATTTTGTATTCCGTCTTAGCTGTCATTGGATTGGCAAAACTGAAAACCAATGTTTACATTCACAGTAATTGCAATTTATGTATTTATGTATTTATTTATTTATTTATTTATTTTTTGAGACGGAGTTTTACTCTTGTTGCCCAGGCTGGAGTGCAATGGCACTGTCTCGGCTCACTGCAACCTCCGCCTCCCAGGTTCAAGTGATTCTCCTGCCTCAGCCTCCCGAGTAGTTGAAATTACAGGCGCCCACCACCATACCCAGCTAATTTTTTGTATTTTTAGTGTAGATGGGGTTTCACTATGTTGGCCAGGCTGGTCTCGAACTCCTGACCTCGTGATCTGCCCACCTGGGCCTCCGTAAGTGCTGGGATTACAGGTGTGAGCCACCACGCCTGGCCAGGTTTCTTATTTTTAGGAATTCAGCATGTAATTTTATAATACATTTGCATTAATTTGGGAGAAAAAAATGAAACCATGCTTTTGGAGAAAATTGGCAAAAGTTGTCAACAGACAAACTTTGCTTGTTAGGAAACTTTTTAATTGAATTGAGAAAATGACATAAGATTGGCATTGTTAGTACTCAACCATTGGTTGTAAACAGTGCCAAAGATAGAATGAACACTACCATGAATGATTTATATTTTGTAAATTAAGCACACAGAAAAATATTAAAGTACATTGGGAGATGCATTTTCTGTCAGCATAATTTAGAATATGACAGTTAAATAATCAAATATTTGGATATTGAAGAATTTTATTCCCAAAGAGAAAAAAGGACAAATTACTTTATGTGGATTGAAAAATATTCCAAACACCAAAAATAAAAGCAGAGGAGGCATAGAGATTCCCTGATTTTACAGTTTGTGTAGAATAGCATCCATTGTATGAGTAATGAATATTATGTCTATATTTGTGACTTTTTAAAAAATCTCATAATAGCTTCAAGCTATTTCTTTTTCTGAATATCATTAATATTAACAGATAATCATTGAACTAATTAATGTGTATGTGGGCAAATCACTGTTCCCTATTCTGTTGTGGATATATAATTTAAATTAAATGTTTCTCATTTGAATAAATGAAATCTCTTCTTGGAACCTTTTTCTTAGCCTGAAAAGAATATGCATTAATGATAAGTAGCAACTTTGGTTTCTGTGTTATACGTTGGTGCAGATATTTTGGTTGGCATTGATATTATATTAAAATATATATTTGATGGCATTTTCAGTTTGATAAAAAGACTTCTATAATAACTATAATATACCCTTAAATATTTATCAGTACATATTCCTCTGTATTTTAGCATTGGAATTATCTATGTAATTGAGTGAAAACAGGAATAACCACAGATGCATAAAAAAACACATCTGTAAATTATTACATTTGCCATCTTTTATTAAAGACTGCCTTGCAATTCTGTTTCATGGAAATGAATTACCAGTAGGTCTTTAGAATATGCAGAAATGACAAAAAGAGAAGAAAGAATCCGTCTCAAAAGATATGAATATAGTCTTTGAGTTGTGGCTGAAAAATAGTCTGAACCCTCTATCTACTCATATCATTCTTTAAAAATAATGGAAAGAAATGGTCCCAAAAGCTGTATTTTGAAGATATTATCTATTGTCAAGGGCAAACTAGCATTTTAAAACTATTGCTTTGATATGGTTTAGTTTTGTGTCCCCACCCAAACCTCATCTTGAATTCTAACCCCCAGGTGTTAAGGAAAGAATCTGAGGGGAGGTAATTGAATCATGGGGGCGGTTTCCCCCATGCTGTTCTTGTGATTGTGAGTTCTCAGGAGCTTGGTAAGCTCATCTGGCATTTCCCCTCTCTCACTTCTCTCACCTGCAACCATGTAAGACATGCCTGTTTTGCCTTCCACTATGATTTTTAGTTTCCTGAGGCCTCCCTAGCCATGTGAAACTGAGTCAATTAAACCTCATTTCTTTATAAATTACGTAGTCTCGAGTATGTCTTCATAGCATCGTGAAAATGGACTCATACGTGCTTTTTTGGTAAAACAGTATGTTATCCAGTTTCATGTTGAATTAGTTTAATTTAAATTAATCAAATGCCATTTTGTATTTGGGACCACAGATAAGAGAAACTCACAGAAAAAGGTTATTGAATCTGTGGAATTTTTTTTTTTTTTTTTTTGAGACGGAGTCTCGCTCTGTCGCCCAGGCTGGAGTGCAGTGGCCGGATATCGGCTCACTGCAACCTCCGCCTCCCGGGTTTACACCATTCTCCTGCCTCAGCCTCCCGAGTAGCTGGGACTACAGGCGCCCGTCACCTCGCCTGGCTAGTTTTTTTTGTATTTTTTTAGTAGAGATGGGGTTTCACCATGTTAGCCAGGATGGTCTCGATCTCCTGACCTCGTGATCCGCCCCCGTCTCAGCCTCCCAAAGTGCTGGGATTACAGGCTTGAGCCACCGCGCCGGGCCTGAATCTGTGGATTTTTAAAGGCCCTTGCTCTGTCTCCTTTCCTGCCTCCTCTCTATATTTAGGCCGGTGACTATCAGAAAGAAATAGGAAGGTAAAAGCTCAGACTTAAAAAAAAAAAACAACAAAAACTTATTTTACAGTCTTTTATCAATGGAGTATGAGACAACACATTTTTGCAAATTACCACCCCATTTCCTAATTCAAAAAGGAGATTTGGACAGTTTTCCCTGGCATCACTGAAATAAGAATTTGCTTTCTGTCAGTGGCCATGTCGAACAGTGAGAATAATGCAGTCAACTCTCTTCTAAATTAATTTAAAGAAATGTAATTGTAGATAGTTTGAAATGGTAATTATTCAAAAAATTAATTTTCCTTCACTTTGGACAGTTCTATGCCATGCTATTGTAGGTTAACCCTATTACCGGAAAGGGGGTCCCAATCCAGACCCCAAGAGAGGGTTCTTGGATCTCATGCAACAGTTTGGGGCAAGTCCATAGAGTAAAGTGAAAGCAAGTTTATTAGGAAAGTAAAGGAATAAAGAATGGCTACTCCATAGGAAGAGCAGCCCTGAGGGCTGCTGGTTGCCCATTTTTATGATTATTTCTTGTTATATGCTAAACAGAAGGTAGATTGTTCATGAATTTTCTGGGAAAGGGATGGGCAGTTCACGGAACTGAGGGTTCCTTCCCATTTTAGACCATATAGGGTAACTTTATGATGTTGTCATGGCATTTGTAAACTGTCAGTGATGCTGGTGGGAGTGCCTCTTAGCATGCTAATGTATTATAATTAGCATATAATGAGCAGTGAGGATCACCAGAGGTCACTTTCCTCACCATCTTGGTTTTGGTGGGTTTTGCCCGGCTTCTTTATGCAAGTTGTTTCATCAGCAAGGTCTTTATGACCAGTATCTTATGCTGACCTTCTCTCTTAAGACTGTGATTTAGAATGCCTAACCTCCTGGGAATGCAGCCCAGTAGGTCTTAGTCTAATTTTACCCAGCCCCTATTTAAGTTGGAGTTGCTCTGGTTCAGATGCCTCTCACAACTCCAGAGTAGAGAAATGGTGAACAGAGGCCACCAGAAATGATGAGCAGAGGCCACAGTCTACCATGTGGAGAAGACACCGCAGAAATGGAGAGATTTTATATTTTTGTTGCAGCTGTAACCTCCAGCTTGCCCTTTTTGGCAGCTAGCTTTATTTAGCATTTTAAGCTTTAAGTTTGCCTCTGGTGCCTGGAATTGTTCAATTAAAATTTTAAATTTATTCTTATCGTCCTCTAACACAAAGCTTACTTATGCAATACCAAATCTAGCCTGAGACACCTGTTCTTGAATCGATTCTTTTTAAAATAAGTTCAATATGAAATAAATCTCTGCTGAAATGAAAGAAAGCACACATTATCATGGAACTATGGTTCCTGAAAGCTACTTAGGTAGGTTAATAGTTGAAACCTATTAATGGATATGCCATATTATTACATTAAAGCCATTCTCAATAAAAGATTAAAGTTGTTAGTGTTAAGAGTTTTTTTTGTTGTTGTTAAGAACAGTCTCTACAATGATTGATTTTTGTCAAAGAATTGAAAATGCCATCAAATACAGGTAGGGAGAGGAGCTTGTCAGTTTGATTTATTTTAAGTCTTAAAAGTTCATCAATTAGCAAAGAACAAGAAACTGTTTTTTAAGAGGGCAAATTTTATGTATCTATTTACCATGAAAGAGAACTTTAGAGAAGCTGTATTTCCAGTTTTACCAAATTAGAACCTTTATGTCAATATTAACCAGAAAATTCTTAGTTACAAACTTGAAAACATCTATATTGAAGGACCGTTATTCTGTCCATTCAAACAGAACAAGTTTCTTTCCAGGTTGAGAAGTCTTAGGTAACCTGTGACTCATGCTTTAATTAAAACGATTTCTTCATATGGCCTTTCAGTTGAACTAAAAAGGCCTTAGATTTAGTAGAATGCTCTCTTTGTGTGTGTGTGTGTGTGTGTGTGTGTGTGTGTGTGTGTGTGTGTGTGTTTTGAGACAGAGTCTCGCTCTGTCACTGAGATGGGAGTGTAGTGGCGTGATCTTGGCTCACTGCAACCTCTGCCTCCTGGGTGCAAGCTGATTCTCCTGCCTCAGCCTCCCGAGTAGCTAGGATTACAGGCGTGTGCCACCACACCCAGCTGATTTTCATATTTTTAGTAGGGATGCAGTTTCACCCTGTTGGCCAGGCTGGTCTCAAACTCCTGACTTCAGGTGATCCACCCACCTTGGCCTCCCAAAGTGTTGGGATTACAGGCGTAAGCCACTGCGCCAGGCACATTTGACTTTTGCATATCAACCTTGTATCCTACAACCTTGATATAGTTACTTATTAGTTCCAGCAGGGTTTTTTTGGCTGTTTTTTTTTGGGGGGGAGGGTGGGGGTTGGCAGGGACAGGGGTGAGTTGCCAACTCTTGGGATTTCCTACATAAATGGCCATGTCATCTGTAAACAAAAATAATGTCTTCCTCCCCAATCTGTGTACCTTTTCTTTCTTTCTTTTGTCTTATTCCATTGACTTCCACTACTGACTGGCTTCTTTTGTTTTTAGTGTTACATAGGAACGGTGAGAGGGGCCATCCTTGTGTTGTTCCCAACTTAGGAAGCAGGTATCAAGTTTCTCACCATTATGCAGTTTGTTAGCTGTAGGTTGTTTGTAGATGTTTTTTCTTGCTTAGAGTTTTTAATCAGGAATAGGTATTGGATTTGGTGGACTACTTTTCTTGTATCTATTGATATTATTAAATTATTTCTCTTCTTTAGCTTGTTGATTTGATGGACTATCGTAATTGACTTTTCAATGATGAACTAACACTGGATGTCTGAAATAAATTCCAATTGGTCATGGTGTATAATTCTTTTTATACATTGTTAGGTTTGATTTGCTAATATTTTGTTGAGGATTTTGCATCTACATTAATGAGAGCTATTAGTTTGTTTCCTTTCTTGTGATGTCTTTATGTGGTTTTGGTATCAGTGTAATGTTAGCCTCATAGAATGATTTAGGAAGGATTCCTTCTGTTTCTATTTTCTGGAAGAGATTACACAGAATTGGCATCATTTGTTCCTTAAATGTTTGGTAGAATTCACCAGTGAAACAATTTGAGTGTGGTACTTTCTGTTTTGGAAAATTATTGTTTATTCGGTTTATTTGATCAATATAGAGACCTATTCAGATTACCAAATTCTCCTTGTGTGAATTTTGGTAGATTGGATCTTTCAAATAATTGGTTCAATTCATGTTAGCTGTCAAATTTGTGGATATAGTGTTATCCATAATATTCCTTTATTATCATTTTAATGTCCATGTGATTAGTTGTTGTGGCCTGTCTTTTATTTCTAATATTAGTAATTTGGGTCTTCTCCCCTTCTTTCTCGATTAGCCTCACTAGGAGTTTACTCATCTTACTGACATTTTCAAAGAACTAGCTTTACAGTTTGTTAATTTTCTCTGTTGTTTTTCTATTTTCAGTTTCATTGATTTCTTCTGCTTCCTTTGGATTTTATTTGTACTTTTTTCTAGTTTACTATTATGGAAAGTTAGATAATTGGGTTTAGCTTTTTATTCCTTTTCATTATATGTATTCAGTGCTATGAATTTACATTTAAGTACCACTTCTGCAATGTTCCATGAATTTTAATGTTTTGTTTTCATTTAGTTTAAAATATTTTTTATTTCTTGACATTTCTTCGATTCTTGTGTTATAAATAACACAAAGTGCTTCAGCTATCTTTTTGTTAATGATTTCTAGTTAATTCCATTGTGGTCTGAGAGCATACTTTGTATGATATCTGTTCTTTTAAATTTGTTAAGGTATGTTTTGCAGGCCAGAATATTGTTTATCTTGGTGAAATGTTCCCTGTGAACTTGAGCAGAATGTGCATTCTATTGTGGCCAGATGAAGTATTCTATAAATCATTTAGATTGATGGTGCTGCTCAGTTCAACTATATCTTCACCAATATTCTCCCTGCTGGTTATGTCAATTACTGATAGACAGCTATTGAAGTCTCCAAGTATAATAGTGAATTTGTATATTCTCGTTACAATTCTGTAAGTTTTTACTTTATATATTTTGACAGTCAGTTGTTAGGTGCATTATACATATTAGAGATAGTTGTGTCTTCTTCAATAATTAACCCTCTATCATTATATCATGCCGTTTATTGCTGATAATTTGATTTTTGTTCTTTTTTTTTTTTAAACTTTGTTTTTTAATATCAGAGCTCAGGTAAAATATTGCTGATAATTTTCCTTGCTCTGAAGTCTACTTTATCTGAAATTCATAGAGCTACTCTAGCTTTATTTTGATTTGTGTTAGCATGGTATTTTTTTCTCCAACCTTTTACTTTTAACCTCTGTGTATATCTTCATATTTAAAGTGGGTTTTTGTACCTAACATGTAGTTGGGTCTTGCTTCTATTTTTTTTTTAAATCCATTTGAACAGTCTCTGTCTCCTAACTGGTATATTTTGGGCTATTTACTTTTAAAGCAATTATTGATATAGTTGGATTGTTTCTGTAATTGTGGCTGTTTCCTATTTGTTGCCCTATTTTTGTTTCCTTTATCTTCCTCTGGTTTTCTGCCTTCTCTGGTTTTAATGGACCATTTTATAATGATTCCAGTTTTTATTATGTCTTAGCATATCAATTATAACTTCTTTTAGTGGTTGCCCCAGAGCTTGCAATATATATTTACAACTGGCCAGG
>NC_045439.1:40814741-40885661 GCF_002776525.5 Piliocolobus tephrosceles | reverse complement strand
GCGACAGAGCGAGACTCCGTCTCAAAAAAAAAAAAAAAAAATATATATATATATATATATATATATATATATATATATATTTACAACTAATCCAAGTCCACTTTCACATAACTTTATATATCCCTTCATGGGATATATAATGCCAAAACCTTAGAGTATTCCTAATTTCTCTCTCCCATCCCTTAAAGCATTGCTGTCATTCACATCAGTTTTCCGTAAGCTATGATCACCAAATACATTGTTGCTAGTATTATTTTGAATACACTGTAGATAAATTAAGAACTTAAGAAAGATTTCATTTTATACCTCTCTAACACTCTTCTTTATACATATTTGAGTTTATGATCTATATAATTTTCCTTCTCTCTGAAGCTAGCAACAAATTTCCTGTTTTGTTTGTCTGAGAAATTCTTAATTATCCTTCAAGAGTGAAGGAGAAATATTGCTGAATGCAGAATTCTAAATGGGTGGTTTTATTCTTTCAAAAGAATTAAAACGTCTTTATTCTATTCCACTCTCTTCTTGCTTGCATGATTTCTTGAAAAGAAAGAACATATAATTCTTGTTCCTCTCTAGATAAGATTCCTCCAGCCCAGCGTTTTTCAAAATATTTTTCTGACTTTCTACAGTTTGAATATGTTACTCTTAGGTGTAGTTTTATTTCTTTGGGTTTTTTTGTTGTTGTTGTTGTTTGTTTGTTTTTTGTATGGATACTTGATGTTCTGTAGGTTTTATAGATTTGTGGTTTAGTGTCTCTCATTAATTTTGGAAAATTCTCAGGCATTATTATTTCAGAAATTTTTTCTTTTTGTTTCTTCTCCTCTGGTACTCCCATTACATGTATGTCCACCTTTTGTAAATTGTCCCACAGTTCTTGGATATTCTGTTCCATCTTTTTAATTCAGTTTTGTAAGTTTATATTCATATATCTTTAAGCTGATTCTTTCCTTGGTCATATCCAACCTACTGCTGAGGCCATTAAAGGCATTCTTCATTTCTGTTATGGTATTTTTTTATTTCTAGCATTAAAAAAAATTTTTTTCCTTGGAGTTTCCATCTCTCTGCCTATATTACTCATCTGTTCTTGCATGTTGCCCATTTGTTTATTATTAGAGTTTTTAGCATATTATTCATAGTTAAATTCCCAGTCTGTTACTTGCAAAATCTCTGCAATATCAGAGTCTGGTTCTGATGGTTTATCTCTTCAGACTATATTTTTTGCCTTTTAGCATGCCTTGTAATTTTTTTATTGAAAGCCAGATGTGAAGTGTTGGATGAAAAGGAACTGAAGTAGATAGGCTGTTAGTATGAAGTTTTCTGTTTATCTGGCTAGGAGTTGGGGTGTGCTTACTGTTAGCCATAGCTGTGGTATCAGATGCTAAACTTTCTTCTAGCGTCCTTGTTTTGGTCTCCCTTGTCTTTAGGCTTTTTAGAGATTCCTGAAATAGGCAGTTCTTTTAGCTGTAATTTCTCATTATTGTTCATCAGCCTTATTAATATGATGGTATGGTTTGTGGGGAGGAGGAAGTATTCTGTAGTAATATGATTAGGTCTCAGTCTGTTAATAAACCTGAATTGGATATTTCTCTTCCACTGATGGGTTAGGCTTTGATAAAACCCCAATAGATTAAGCTCTGGTAAACTAGTTTTCCTTTAGGCCATGCATTGTTAAGGAGAACAAAGAGTTCTGTTAAATATAAATAGAGCTATTATGTCAAAATTATTTGGAACTCAAGTACAATTATGTTTTATTATAATGATAGTAATGATCACAAACAGCTATAAAAAGGAATCTGAGGCTGGGCATGGTGGCTCACGCCTGTCGCCTGTAATCCCAGCACTTTGGGAGGCCGAGGTGGGTAGATCACGTGAGGTCAGGAGTGAGGCGGGTGGATCACCTGAGGTCAGGAATTCAAGACCATCCGGCTAACATGGTGAAACCCCATTTCTACGAAAAAATACAAAAAATTAGCTGGGCGTGGTGGCGCACGCCTGTAATCCCAGCTACTCCAAAGGGTGAGGCAGGAGAATCACTTGAACCCAGGAGGTGGAGGTTGCGGTGAGCTGAGATCACGCCAATCTGAGATTACGCCATTCCATTCTAGCTTGGACAACAAGAGTGAAACTCCATCTCAAAAAGAAAAAAAGGAATATGAAAATAAGTTGGTTTTAAATGTAATGTTTAATTTTTGTAACTTCTGTTATTATAATGTGTAGAAGTACTCCAAGTGAGATTCTTATAAATGAATTTCATTATTTATTTCAATATGAAACCTACAAAATTCTGAATGGAGGGACAGACACTCTAGCAATAATACATGCCCAACATAATTTCATCCGGCTCTGCACTTCATATAAAAATTAACCATAACTTCTTACATTATTTAATAACTAAAATATAGATTCTATACTCTTTATCGAAACCCCCAAAGATCATTCTTTGGGTTCAGGAAATCAGAGTCAACTGCCTGGAAAAGTGCACAGTAAAATAATAAAATTAACAAAAGCAAGAGTAATATCTCTTTTCCTGTCATGTACTATTTTGGCAGTATATATTTATGAAATAGTTGATGGGTCTAAGGCACAAGACCTATATATTTCTGAAGTATTGTGCAAGCAGTAAGAAGAATAGAAGTGTCCATGTAGCTTAGCAAGTATTTATATTCCCTTTTTGTAGGTATTTGAGGTCTTAAACTATTATCTAAGAAACTGGTAAAGTTCTTAAATAAAGGTAGAACCTGAGTAATATTAACTGTTTTGCATCGTAAAGTAGTAAAACTGTGGCATTTGCAAATCTCAAAAATTACCAAGAATGATGCAGTTGTGATGCTGGATGGTAGGCTCATCTACTGTCTAGGTAAGTGATTATTTCCTATAGCAAACTGTGGGATCCCCGTTAGGTACAGCACGTTATATTATTAGGTTCATTTATTCAATTATGCATTTATTTTGTGGTTTTTGTATGCCTGCAATAGTGGTAATTACTAAGGCAACAAAATGAATATGTTTATGTTTATGTCCTTGTTCCAGACTTACAGGGGAGACAGATACACACAAAAACATACAGTTTGCTAAATGCAATGATTGAGATACCTCTGAGAGTTAAATTTCTGAAAAATTTAATTCCTGAAAGCCAAAGGTTTACTGTACCACTTCTGTGTGGAGTGCCTATCAAATGTTGGGACCAGGGATACTAATTATTAACTCTCCACAGCCCATCTAATAGAATCTGTTTGAGGAATACACCCCTCGCTCTCTTGTGTATGTCATGTAAACACTCCCTCCATTCTAAACACACACACACACACACACACACATGCACACACATGCACACGCACACGCGCACACACACAGGGGCCCATGCAGAACACATGCCCATTCACAGCTGTTCTTAACCCTGGGCAACTAAACCTTTAGGCCAGGCTCTGCCAGTGAAATTCCCTGTTTAGAAGTAGTGTAACCTGGTAGTGAGCTCTCCAACTCTGGAGTCTGACTAGTCTGGATTCTGACTACTCCTTCACTGGTCATCTATAAGTGTACTTGCTCTATAGGATTGTTCTGGCGATTAAAAGAAATATTTCTAAGTATGTAGCACACTGCTCAGCACATGGTCTTAGTGTTAGAATTATTACAAGATAGGGACTCTAGTTTACATGAAGGTGAGACTAAGCTGTAAAATCTTGTAGACTGATGCTGATATCTACAAGATGGGCTCGGAGCAAGAGATAAGTCACTTAGCAGAAAGGAGAGTATAGCAGAAACACCCAGACCCCACAGCCACAGAGAAATGGGTAAGAATTGCAGATTTCTCATTGCAGAAAGATCAGTTATACTTTCTGCTCTTCATCTCTTGGCAATTCCATTGTATTCTTTCAGAATCTTTCTTTTCATTTGAGCTAATTTGTCTAGGTTTTTACTCCTTACAACCAGTATCCTTGACTAACACCATTCTCAAAATATATTTACTGGTTTTTTTTATAGAGTTTAGAGGAGATAATCATACACAAGTTATGTTATATGTAGTACTAACTTCTGAGCTCCAATACTCTTTATGAATTATATATTCTGGTCTAACCCAGCAGGTAGCATTATCAGGCATAAGTAATATTCTATTCTTCCTCTTCTTATCGTTTTCTGGTTTCTGTGGTATATCTACCTCTTACCTCCAAAATGGCAAGGAAAAGAAATAATTTGTTGGTACACAAAGAAAATGCATCCTTTAGAGCCAAAATGTAACATAATCTGGTTATGTTGTATATGTTGTTTCCTGTGCATTGAAGCCTAAGAAGAGCATTTTGGGTCATATCACTGATTCATTCCATTCACTACTCTGATTAACAGTGATTCTCAGTGACTTTGTAGGACATATGGTTGCCATCCATGACATCAAGGCCTGAATATTCATATTTTCCCCCAAACATATCATCTCAGACTTTCATATTCTGTTGTGATAATTAGTTCTATAAGAATTTTACATTTGGTATAAAACTATGTTTTATTTTACATGATCTTAAACTGCTTTCTTTCTTTTTTTTTTTTTTTTTTTTTTGAGACGGAGCCTTGCTCTGTCGCCCAGGCTGGAGTGGTGCAGTGGTGCAATCTTGGCTCACTGCAAGTTCCACCTCCCGGGTTCATGCCATTCTCCTGCCTCAGCCTCCCGAGTAGCTGGGACTACAGACACCTGCCACCACACCTGGCTAGATTTTTGTTTTTTTTTTTAAGTAGAGACGGGGCTTCACTGTGTTAGCCAGGATGTTCTCAATCTCCTGACCTCGTGATCTGCCCACCTCGGCCTCCCAAAGTGCTTGGGATTACAGGCGTGAGCCACCGCCCCCGGCCTCTTAAACTACTTGCAATGAAAGGGTCCTAATTCTAAGATTTGAACCCCCATCCAAATATTTGGATTTTTGTAAGCTTTGAACATACTGCCTCTCAGCGTTCATCTTTTTAGATAGAAGAGAATCATCCTGTTGTCATTTGGGAGATCTCCACTCTCTTAAATAAAATGATTTGTCTTTATTAGACCATTCTTTTAGCTGCAGTGGTTGAACCACACAAATTTATACATAACACATCATGATTGTCCCTATTCATGTACGTGTGTCCAACTTAGTGATCTGTTGAATTAACTTAAAAATGATTTCGCGTCCCCTCTAAAAGTTCTTTCTCTAATCTTAATCTTTTATAAATTTCACTGACAAGAATAATGTTAATTTTAATAATAATCAGGACTACATAGAACATAACTTGTGTGTCATTATTTCCTCTAAATCAATTTATTTCTGAAAACATAAAATATTTGTATTCATCTTGTGATTCATTTTGGATACCATCAGTTATTACAACCCAAATTTTGAATCATATCCTCAAAAGTAGATACTTTAATTTTTAAGGTCTTCATGAGTAAACTGAAATTTTTTATCCCTAATTATGTGACTTAAGAAATTAAAGGAGGAAATATATTTAAAGATGGAAGCAAAATGTGTGTGCTTTAATGTTTAATAGTTAGAAGTAAGTGTTTAAATAGATAATAGGAAGAGTGGTTTACAAGTTTAATAAACCTCTTTATAATAAATTTGCTCCTGGGTTTTCAGTTCTGAAGTAGGCTATTTTTCCTTCATGGAAAGCTTATTGTGTAATTTTACATAATTATTAGAAAATAGGACTGTCACAGGACAGCTGATTCTCATTCTCTGAGGGTATTATTAACTCTTAACCATGAACTTCAAAATAACTAAAATGCACCCTAAATGTGTCATACAAATAAATTAAATTTGAGATAAGCTGTCTTTAGCTATTTGTCTCACATGTCCATTTGAAGAGACCACCAAACAGGCTTTGTGTGAGCAACATGGCTGTTTATTTCACCTGGGTGCAGGCGGGCTGAGGAGTGAAACTGAAAAAAAAGAGTCAGCAAAGGGTGGTGGATTATCATTAGTGCTTATAGGTTTTGGGATAGGCAGTGGAGTTTGGGGCAATGTTCTCCATTGATCCAGGGGGTGGATCTCACAAAGTATATTCTCAAGGGTGGGGAGAATTATAAAGAACCTTCTTAAGCATGGGGGAGATTACAAAGTATATTGATCAGTTAGGGTGGGGCAGAAGCAAATCACAATGATAGAATATCATCAGTTAAGACTATTCTCACTTCTTTTGTGGATCTTCAGTTGTTTCAGGCCATCTGGATGTATATGCACAGGTCACAGGCTTAGCCTGGGCTCAGAGTCCTGACACTATTATTATTCTTTCTTTGGGAATCCCAGTGTGAACCCAAAATGACAACTTGTGAAGTTGTTAAGCCACAATTCACATCCACTAATTGCTTTATATGGATATACATGATGATGCATGTTTGAAGTTCTTATCATTTATGTAATTTCCTAGATCTAGTACACATTATAGAGAGAAATTTGTACCTTACCCATAGGTACTTCTCTAGAGCCCCTCCTTTTACCATGCTATTTAAACTCACACCTGGAGTAACCACCCCACCTCTCCCTTTGTTATTCCATGAAGAGTCATTTTGATTCTCACTGAAACTATGATAATGGAGTAGAAATGGAATAGGACTAAAGATTCTGGAATCAGAATGTCTGGGTTCAACTCCCTGTCTCTGACTCCTAGCTAAGTGACCTTAAATAAGGTGCTTCACCTCAGCTATAAAATGGGAACAAGAGGCTGGGCGTGGTGGCTCACGCCTGTAATCCCAGCACTTTGGGAGGCTGAGGCGGGCAGATCACCTGAGGTTGAGAGTTCAAGACCAGCCTGGCCAACATGGAGAAACCCTGTCTCTACTAGAAATTTAAGATTGGCTGGGCATGGTGTCACATGCCTGTAGTCCCAGCTACTTGGGAGGCTGAAGCAGGAGAATCGCTTGAACCCAGGAGGCAGAGGTTGCTGTGAGCTGAGATCACGGTGTTGCACTCCAACCTGGGCAGCAAGAGTGAAACTCCATCTCAAAAAAAAAAAAGGGAACAAGAAAGTACCTCATCACAACTTTGTGGATTAATTGAGATAATGCATTGGAAACATTTAGTGTGTGTAGTACCTCGCATACAGTTGGTTCTCAATAACTGTTAGCTCTTAATTCCGGTTGCTAATAGAGAGCTGGGACAAGGAGATATAAATGCAGTGGCTATGTTAGAAGCATCTTATAGCATGGTTCATTGAGAAAAGGTGAAGTAGTATATGGAAAAAAAAAGAGTCTGGCCCTTCATCCCTGCCAGAATCTTTATGACCTCAGATGAATATAGGAGTATGGTAAAATGATTTGGAGCTATCAGGTAAGATGTTGTGGCCTATTGATAAATAACTGTCTACAGGTCGAGACGCATGTTACATAGGGTAGAATTTTTTTTTTTTTAACAGAGTCTGTTGCCAGGCTGGAGTGCAGTGGCACGATCTTGGCTCACTGCAACCTCCGCCTCCTGGGTCCAAGTGATTCTGCTGCCTCAGCCTCCCAAGTAGCTGGCACTACAGGCGCGCACCACCACACCCAGCTAATTTTTGTATTTTTAGTGGAAACGGGGTTTCATCATGCTGGCCAGGATGCTCTCGATCTCTTGACCTCATGATCTGCCCGCCTTGGCCTCCCAAAGTGCTGTGATTACAGGCATGAGCCACCGCACCCGGCTTAGGGTAGAAAATTTTAAGTAACCTTCTAGACAAGGAAGTGACAGAAGTCTTCCTTTGTAAATTCTAGTACAAGTTCTAAAGAAAGTTATGGTGATACTGTCTTTGTTTTAAGCTCAAATGAGAAATTATATGAGAAACATAATATCAAGTATCAAATCTGTACAAAGCATTGTCTTTTAAAGCAGTAACAAGCCAAAGACTCCTTCCCACCTTATCAGACATCTCCTCCTTGCCCGGTTTGCTACATGTATATTCTTCCCTCTTCTCACTTGCATGCACTGTTAGTTAAAGTTTCATGCCTTTTGCCTCATAGTTCTTAATCTTCATTTATGGATATCCCCTCCTCTTCCCAGTTAAACCCAAAAGGGTAAAATATAGCCATTTTTTTGAGTAATACCTTTACACTATTTGTTTCAGCTATGCCACCAGAAGCTATAGATTGTAAAGTATTAATTAGCTCTCTTTCTAGAGATTTTACACAGCCCAAAAGGAAGGGAGAGTGAAGTGACCTATGTCAGATCATCAGCAGCAGTGACAGTAGCAGCTGTAGTTTGGCACATAAGACCGTACTCCACACCCCATCTTCTTTCTTCCACAATGGAAGCAGGGGCAGCTGGGGAAAAGATACATTCTGCAGTCCTAGATGGCAGCACAAGAGTTAAAAGATGGGAGTGTGATGGTAGGGTGACCATTGGAGCTACTGGTACCTTTTAGATTGGTGGAATTTATGATACTGGGGAGATTTGCTGCTCCAGTTCCTGTTTTAGTAGGCTAAGATATATGTCTCTTCTATCAGCAATTTGTACAGCACCTTAGCTGTACAATACTAAATTAAGCTATACAGTGTTACACTAACTGCCCTCTTTCCTCATGTTCCACAGAAGTCTTAAGTGTTTTGTTTTTGCTTCCTTTAACATGACTCTGCATTTTCATTTTCTTCTCTTATGGTGTGGCCAGAATTTCTAGTTAATAATTCTTGTATCTTAGGGTATTAGGATTGACCTTTACCCTATAATGAAGAAACCCAATAGGTCTCCCTGATTTAATGTAATTGGATGATAATTTAGCAGAAAAATTGCAAATAGCCTTAAATCCATTGTGAAACATCTCATTCGTAACTCCTCAAGTATGCTAATTACAGAGGCAGCTGTAAAATTCATCCAGAGAAAAAGGAATCCAGTGTACTAACTGACAGCTTCATCCCGTGAGATCCTGATGGCATACCTGCTTATTCTAGTTGTCTCTTTCAGCTCTTGGGTAAACTTGATGAAATTAAGCCTTGACTTCCTACTGCTTTCTGTTCCTATATTCTTGTTTCTTGCTAATGAAGAGAAGCTGTTCTAGTATCTTTGAGATCCTTTGAGCCGGAAGGAGGTTCTAAGTTAGGAGAAAGTACTAACTTATTTAAAAAAAAAAATAGAACAAACAAACAAATAAACTCCCTCAAACGTCTAGCCATGGATTTATAGGGCCTTATGAATCATCAAAGAGACTGTTGGCAGTATCCCCTTTATCAGCAAGCTGTCTGTAGTCTGCAATCTCTTGACAAAGCAACTTTTCTATATGTATAAGTTAAATGGCTAAATTTGTTTTAGAAACATTAAGAGTGGCTTCAGGGAGCCTTCTGTTTAGTAGCATGAAGCAAACAAAC
Source organism: Piliocolobus tephrosceles (assembly GCF_002776525.5). NCBI lineage: Eukaryota > Metazoa > Chordata > Mammalia > Primates > Cercopithecidae > Piliocolobus > Piliocolobus tephrosceles. The sequence goes on along the minus strand of NC_045439.1, from coordinate 40,876,375 downwards.
TTCTTTTGTCTTTTTTCTTTTGATACTGTCCTGCCTGCCTTATCCTGAACATCTTAACTCACTAAGATATTACCTGTTTTCCATTAGCCATTCTTTTAACTCCCAACCCAGAGTTAAGTCTGTCAGAATATCATTGAGATCAGTTAACCATGAGTTTATTTGCCTTTGCAAGGCATGTCTGTTGCTAGTAAAAGCAGCAGGCACCTCATAAGAATGCTGCCCAGTCATTCCCAGAGTATGATACACCAATTCTTAAGAATGTTGCTAACACTGCACTGTTTCATATGACTCAGTTTAGAATTTTTTTATTCAATTGGTTGAAGGCTTCAAGTTGACAGTGTTAATAGTCTTTCGAGTTGTCGCCTAAGTAGAGCAGTGATAGAATTCATATGACAGGCCATAGTTGCTCATTCGAGTTCAAGAAGAGATCTCTAGAGGCCACAGTGGCTGAAAAACAAAAGGAAAGTAGCCTAGATGTTCACTTTTTAATAGTATAATATATCTTTCCTCCCTATTTTAAGGGAAAAAAGATCTCTGTCATTAAATGCGGATATAAATATTTATGTCATCATTGTTGAAATCCCAAAGAATATACACATTTCTGTGTTCATTTTAAATGGCTGTCTTTTGTGTCCAAGTTAAATTTAAAAAGCTCCCCCATCCCTCTAAAGGTCTCACTATAGCTAGTTAGCTTTCAGCCTTGAACTCCTTTTACTCTTGCCTCCTCTTTTAAAAAGTCTTAGATAGTTCTCTAAGAACCTAATCAGAGTCATACTTGACCATACACTGTTAGAGAAAATGTGTATCCTAGAATTCCAGATAGTCTTTGTAGATATAAATTAAACATACAAATTGCTTGCTATAATATGGGCGAAAGTGTTGTTGTTTTAGACAAGTAGCTGCTATTCTGTGTTTCAGTACAGAACAGGGTTTTGGTCAAATCAAGGTAGTGATGACAGAATGTCAGAACTTTACAGTAGCTTGGAGTCTCTACTCTTCATTGTAGTCATTTGTTGAATATTTTGAAAAGGCTGCTCATTGTTTTATTGTCTGTGGTAAACAGCATGAATTAGATATACTTTGGGCATAAAGTGCTCACTGAAATGGGGTCCTTTCATATGTTTTTCAGATAATATGATATTTTGGCAAACAATCTCTTCCTAGATCAAACTGTAGCTGGCCTCTTGAGAATTCTTCAGCAGAATCAACCCCAAAATAAAGAACTAACATTTTTTGAGAATTACTTTATGTCAGCCATTGTGCTAAGCTTTCTACATGTAACATTTTATTTCATCCTTAAAATAACTTGATGAGTAAGATACTATTATCAGTCCCATTTTATAGATGAGTATGGTGCTAATATTAATGCCATTTTCCAGATGAAGAAACTGGGATGAAGTTAAATATAATTTCTTCAAGGTCACACAACTGGTAAGTGATAGAGGATTTGGACACCAGTTTTTTTATTCCAAAGCCCATACTCTCAGCCACTACATGCTACAGTCAAAGACTGCATGCATAGGCATTTGCCTTAGTATATTTTGCTTGATGTGCCTCTCTGCTCCAGCCTGCAGCAAGACTATGGGTTTCAGCGATCTCCCCTTTGCTGAGGGCAGATAAGAGTGTTACCTATCCTTAGCAAAGAGAATGAATGACCTTATAAAACAGGATTATTAACCAGAGGAATGTCACAGTCCGTTTGGGCTGCTATAACAAAATACTATAAACTGGGTGGCCTATAAAAAACAACAATTTATTTCTTGCAGTTCTAAATAATGTTGGCACCAACAGATTCAGTGTCTGATGAGGGCCAGCTTCCCTATGGGTGATAACTTTTTGCTGTATCCTCACATGGTAGAAGGGGCAAACAAGTTCTCTGGGGTCTCCTGTGAAAGGTTATTAATCCCATTCATGAGGGTGTTGCCTGCTCTTATGACTTAATCACCTCTCAGAGACCTCCTGATACCATCACCTTGGGAAGTAGGGATTTCAGCATATGAATTTGAGAGGAAAATAAACATTCAGACCATAGCATGGAGATAGACTTGGAAATGAGTTCCTGAAATAATCAGTAATAACCATATTAATTGATGTTGAACTGGGTTAGTTTGTACCGATTCTTTATAAATGTATAGTGTTAACTTATGTATGATTTTTACATATAAAACATTTTCTTGCTGGAAAGTTGGTACAGTGTATTCTTTTAGAGCCTTAAAGTCTTGATGGAAAGACAGGGCTGTCTTGATTAAACTGGCCATACCTAAATTTTTTTTTAAAATATAGATTCCAAAATGGCTGAACTAATTTACATTCCCACCAATAGTGTACAAAGGTTCCCTTTCCTCCACATCCTTGCCACCACTTGTTACTGTCTTTTTGGTAATAGCCATTCTAACAGGTGTGAGGTGATATCTCACTGCAGTTTTAATTTGCATTTCTCTCGTGATTAAAGAGCATTATTTTCATATATATGTTGAACAATTGTTCTCTTCTTTTGAGAAATATCTGTTCAGATCCTTTGCCCATTTTTTAATTGGATTATTTGCTTTCTTGCTGTTGTTTGAGTTCCTTATTATTATAGGTATTAGCCCTTTGTTGGGTGTATGGCTTGCAAACATCTTTTTCCAATTCATGGATTATCTCTCTTCACTCTTGTTTTCTTTGCTGTACAGAACCTTTTATTTTGATGCAATTCCATTTGTCTATTTTTGTTTTTGCTGCCCGTGCCTTTGAAGTTCTTTCCAAGAAATTGTTACCCAGACCACTGTCATGAAGCTTTTTCCCTGTTTTCTTCCTATAGTTGTATAGTTTCAGATCTTAGAGTCTTATAAACATTTTGAGTTGATTTTTGTATGTGGTATAATAAGATTCATTCCTCTGCATATCCAGTTTTCCCAATACTATTTATTGAAGAGATGAGCCTTTTTGTATTGTGTGTCGGCACCTTTGCCAAAAATCAATTGACCGTAAATACTTGGGTTTATTTCTGGGCTTTCAGTTCTGTTCCATTGGTCGATATGTCTGTTTTTATGCCAGTACCATGCTGTTTTGATTATAGTAGCTTTATATTTTCAAATCAAATGAGTCTGGTGCCTCCAGCTTTGCTCTTTTTGTTCAAGATTGCTTTGGCTATTTGGGTTTTTTAGTGAATTCATACATATGTTAGGATTGTTTTTTCTATTTCTGTGAAAAATGGCTTTGGAATTTTGATAGGGATTGTATTGAATCTGTAGATTGCTTTGGATAGTGATATGGTTAGACTTTGCATCCTTACCCAAATCTCATCATGAATTGTAATTTCCATAATCCCCACATGTCAAGAGGCCTGGTGGATGTAGTTGAATCATGAGGGTGGTTTCCCCCATGCTGTTCTAATGATAGTGGGTTATCACGAGATATGATGGTTTTATCAGGGGCTCTTCCTTCTTTACTTGGCACTTCTCTTTACTGCCACCTTGTGTAGAAGGTGCCTTGCTTTCCCTTCACCTTCTTCCAGGATTATAGGTTTCCTGATGCCTCCCCAGCCATGCTGAACTGTGAGTCAATTAAACCTTTTTCCTTCATAAATTACCCAGTCTTGGGCAGTTCTTGATAGCAGTGTGAAAATGGACTAATACAGATAGTGTGGTCATTTTAATAATGTTAGTTCTTCCAATCCATGAATGCGGTACATCTTTTTTTACTTATTTGTCTTTTTAATATCTTTTGTCAATATTTTATACGTTTTCAGTGTATGGATTTTCACCTCCTCAGTTAAATTTCCTCCTGTTTCATTTTTTGGTGCTATTGTAAATGAGATGGTTTCCTTAATTTCCTTTTGGGATAGTTTGTTGTTAGTGTAGGGAAACACTATTGATTTTTGTACATTGATTTTATAACCAGCAACTTTACTGAATTTGTTCATCATTTCTGATAGTTAAATAAGCCAGTCACAGGAAGACAAATACTGTATAATCTCAATTACATGTGATATCTAAAAATGTTGATCTCATAGAAACAGAGTAGAAAGGTGATAACCAGTGTCTGCTGGGGTGGGGGGATTGTGTGGGAGGGGATGGGGAAAGGGGAGATGTTGATGAAAGGGTACACAGTTTCAGTTAAACTGTAGGAATAAGTTTTAGTGGTCTGTGGTACTGCATGATTACCACAGTTAATGTATATTTCATAATTGCTAAAAGAATTTATTTTTAATGTTCTGATTACAAAAGAAGGAAAAGTTGGTGAAATAATGGATATGTTAATTAGCTTGATGTAATCTTTCTACAATGCATATACAAATATCAGAACACCACATTGAACCCCATAAAAATACATACACAATTATTAATTTTCAATTCAAAATAAATTAAAACAAATATGTAGGTTTCATAAAGTAGGATGTAGAATAAGTAATGAGTAAACACTAGGGTCTGATCTCGGCCGTTTTATTAACAATATTACCTTTGATAATTTATTTTAATCTCTCTTAGTCTATTTCCTCTGTAAAATGAAAGTTTGAATAAATCCTTGTTTCCCAAACTCTGAAAGATTACTAGAGATGATCTTAGGTGGGATATGAGATTACTTTAGGCAGCGCCTTGATAAAACATTAAACATTGAATCCCATAGTGAGAAAGTTACTCCTTTTTCAATCTTTCTGATTATGTCAAAAAGAAAGTCTCAGTTTGATACTAAGATATCTTTAATAGTTCTCTAACACTGGGTAATTGTTTGGTTGTGGGGGTAGGGTTAGGGGTGACGGTGAACAGGTACTGTGAATTTTATACTCCTCAAGAGTTTCCACATAAGAGTCACACAGAACAATGAAAGCAAGAAAAAAAAAAGTTTTACAGAAGCGAAATTAATTCCATTTCTTAGAAGGAAAAAGTACAGAAATGCTTTTTTGCTCTTTCTGTTGACCTCGTTTCCCTTGAACTTGGAATGAAATCAATGTGTTATCCAACTGGCAAGTTTGGGAAGAGGAACCAAACATGTGAGGAATAGCCCCTTCCAACTTTTCTCATGGTGTGGCCCATACTCAAGGCACTTCTTTTCCACCATGTAATAGGCTTTGGTTGACAAACTGTGCTTAGGACAGGATGGTAACTATTAGAAAGTCCATGAAGCCATAAATCCAGTTTCTGCAATTCATTGATATTGGTTATCAAGCTGATATTTTGATTGTCATTTTATTTCTCTCTCTGTTTTTCAGTTGGTTTCAGACTCTTAGGAAATGTAAGAGGAAAAGCAATTATTACCCTTTAAAACCTCACTAATAATCTCCCTTTTTAACAGAAGTCCAGTTTAGGCTTAGAGTTTTCCATAAGCAATGGTATTCATATAGAATTTCATAACATGGTTTTGTTTTCAGTGAATTTATATTTATGGTTAACATCTATAAAGGAAACTCATTTAAGTTTTAAAAAATGAATTGGCTTTTAAAATATTAAAAAATACATATGGTACATGGATATAAAAATCATAAAGATGGTACACAAATGACTAAAATTTAGAAAATACTGAACAAGATTATTTCTAAGATTTCTTTTAGATTAAAATTCTTTTGCATGTATATTTGAATAGAATATAAAATGTTATATGGTAAACCAAGTAAAAGAAGGGCTTTCTAACATAGCATGTACTATGTTATTTTCTTTCATTTTGAAATATGTTGTTATTGAAGAAGTTAAGCTTTCATTCTATGCCAATTTTCTTCTGTAAGTGTAAATATCTTTTTCTTGGTAGTTTACTAGACAGTAGAGTGTATCTTTTTTATAACATGTTTGTTGGTGATGATGTCTTTTTTAATTCATCTATTTTTCTTTCATTGAATGCAGTCTAGTCTGGATGAGAGTTTTTTGAACTGGAAATCTTGAGTAGTTATTACTTAGAGGTGAAGAATCACTGTATACACTTCCTAGCACAGTGTTCAGCACATAATAGTTGTTTTAGCTCGTTTTGCATTGCTATAAAGTAATACTAAAGGCTGAGTAATTTTTAACAACAAAAGATTTATTTGGCTCATGGCTCTGCAGGCTGTGTAAGAAGCATGATGCCAGCATCTGCCTCTGGTGATGGCTTCTGAAAGCTTCCACTCATGGCAGACAGTGAAGGGGGCGGGGACAGGCATTGCATGGCAAGAGAGGAGGGAAGAGAGACGGGGTGAGGAAGATGCTGAGCTATTTTTAACAACCAGTTCTGCTGAGAACTAATACAGCAAGAACTCACTCATTACCTCTAGAACAGCACCAAGTCATTCATGAGGGATCTGCTCCTATAACCCAAACACCTCCCACCAGGACCAGGCCCCATGTCCCACCTCCAACACTGGGAATCTAATTTCTACATGAGAATAGGAGGGGGCAAATGTCCAAACTGTAACAGTAATGTTCACTAAATATTTAAACAAGAGAATGAATAAATGAATGAATAAAGAATAAAAAAATAACTGAGTTCTCTGTCTTGAATATGTGGGCAGTTTTTGTTTCTTTCTGAAAGCTGTTAATGGAGCAATCTGTAAGGAAGCTGAGGCCTTGGGTTAATCAGAGGTAACACTTTCATATAAGTAAAATTTGGAGCTAGTTACACTGAACATGCAGAATAACCTTGTTAGGAAGAAGTTGGAAAAGGAAGGCAGCCCTACTAATTTTGCTTTTGCTTATAGGAAGCTGAATTTATGGTCATATATAAGAGATTAGGGTTTTCCTTCCTGTCTTTTTTATAACAAAAAAATTCTCCTTCTTGGATCTTTCATTCTTCTTTTACTTACACGCATGTACTATATTTCTGATCATCTTCACCTCAAGGAAAGCACCCCAGTTTTCCTTACCTTAGGGGAGACTATTATAGCTTAATTTAAAATGCAACTAATTATTTACTCTTATACTCTTAATTATAGTTTCTTGTCTGATAAAGGTGCCCAACTCTCAACTGGCACCCTAGATGAACTGCAGTACTGATGGTGAATTTTTTTACTACCATTTATTCAGGCAACAAATGTCATGTTTCAAAGGTTTTGTTCTAAGAATCCTAAAATGAGTTTTACATATCAGAGGGAGAGAATATTAAGTAGAGGTTATTAGCCAATCTGACTTTCTAATAACCATGTAGTTGGCTTGATTGACTATATTATATTCCCAGATCATTTCTTTTATTTTAAACATTTTGCATATATACAGGAAAACAGAATTTGAAGACTGTGTTTTGTTCTGGTGAATACATTTTAAACATATTCTAGGTTTATTCTTTATAAGTACATTATTTCTTTAATGGTACAGTGATTTTTATTCCAATTCATTATAGTCAGAGACATCTAAACTGGAATTATTTTGTATGTTCAGGTTAATATTTTTTGTTATCAAAAATTTAACTCAGTAGTACATTTTGTGATAGCAAAATATTTCTGGTATCTTAGGGTCTTGTAGTTACTACTACATGGTCTTTAATATGTAAAACAAACTGTAGGGGTGCTGGCTATCACATTTTGGGTTATACTTATTGGATTATAAAGGTGATAGAACATCAGTAACATTAATTTATGGAAATTTAATTCTGAAAGTAATCATAAGCTGTAAAAATTAGCATCTAGGCTCTGTTTGAACTTTAGAGTTCAAGGTAAAAAGCAGTACACATTCTATTATCATATTTGCAAATACAGTTTTTTTGTTGTGGTGGTGGTGGTGGTGGTTTTGTTTTTGAGATGGAGTTTCACTCTTACTGCCCAGTCTGGAGTGCAATGGCATGATCTCGGCTCACTGCAACCTCTGCCTCCGGATTCAAGCAATTCTCCTGCCTCAGTCTCCTGAGTAACTGGGATTACAGGCATGTGCCACCACGCCTGGCTGATTTTTGTATTTTTAGTAGAGGCAGAATTTCTCCACGTTGGTCAGGCTGGTCTCAAACTTCTGACCTCAGGTGATCCTCCTGCCTTGGCCTCCCAAAGTGCTGGGATTACAGGCATGAGCCACTGCGCCTGGTGAAAATATAGGGTTTTTTTTTTTTAATTTTTGAAAAAATTTTGTGGGTACATAGTAGGTATATATATGGGGTACATGAAGTATTTTGATTCAGGCATACAATGCATAATAATCACATCAGGGTAAATGGGGTATCCATCACCTCAAGCATTTATCCTTTATGTTACAAGCAATCCAATTATAGACTTTTACTTGTTTTAAAATGTATAGTTAAATTGTCATTGACTGTAGTCACCCTGCTGTGCTGTGAAATGCTAGGTCTTATTTTTTCAACTTTTTGTACCCATTAACCATCCCAACTTACCCCCCACCTCCCACTACCTTTTCCAGTCTCTGGTCACTGTCATTCTACACTCTATCTCCATGATTTCAATTGTATTAATTTTTAGCTCCCACAAATAAGTGAGAACATGTCAAGTTTGTCTTTCTGTGCCTGGCTTTTTTCATTTACCACAATGACCTCCAGTTCCATCCATGTTGTTGCAGATGACAGGATCTCATTCTTTTTTATGACTGAATAGTACTCCATTGTGTATATTTACCATATTTTCTTTGTTTATTCATCTGGACACTTAGGTTGCTTTCAAATCTTGGCTATTGTGAACAGTGCTGCAGTAAACATGGGAGTTCAGGTATCTCTTTGATATACCGACTTCCTTTCTTTTGGATATATACCCAGCAGTGGGATTGCTGGATCATATGATAGCTCCATTTTTAGCTTCTTGAGGAATGTCCAAATTGTTCTCCATAGTGGTTGTACTAATTTACATTCCCACCAACAGTATATGAGGGTTCCCTTTTCTGCACATACTTGTCAGCATGTGTTATTGCCTGAATTTTGCCATTTTTTCTGGGGTTAAATGATACCTTGTTGTAGTTTTTAAAATTTGCATTTCTCTGATGATCGTTGATGCTGAGCACCTCTTCATATACCTGTTTGCCATTTGTATGTCTTCTTTTGAGAAATGTCTATTCAGATCTTTTGCCCATTTTTGATTGGATTATTAATTTTTTCCTGTAGAGTTGTTTGAGCTTCTTTTATATTCTGGTTATTCATCCCCAGTCACATGGGTAGTTTGCAAATATTTTCTCCCATTCTGTGGGTTGTCTCTTCATTTTGTTGATTGTTTTCTTTGCTGTGCAGACTTGAGTCAGTCCCATTTGTCCATTTTTGCTTTGTTGCCTGTGTTTATGGAGTATTATTCAAGAAATCTTTACCCACTCCAATGTCCTGGAGATTTTCCCCAATGTTGTATTTTAGTAGTTTCATAGTTTGAGGTCTTAGATTTAAGTCTTTAATCCATTTTGATTTGATTTGTGTATATGGTGAGAAATAGGGGCCTAGTTTCATTCCTGAGCATATGGATATCCAGTTTTCCCAGCATCATTTATTGAAGAGAGTTTCCTTTCCCCAATGTATGTTCTTGGCACCTTTGTTGAAAATGAGTGAATGCCAATATCAATGTATAGATTTGTTTCTGGGTTCTCATTTTCATTCCATTGGTCTATGTGTCTGTTTCTATGCTAGTGCCATGCTGTTTTGGTTACTATAGCTCCATGATTTTATGCTAGTGCCATGCTGTTTTGGTTACTATAGCTCCATAGTGTAATTTGAAGTCAGGTAATATGATTCCTCTGGTTTTGTGCTTTCTGCTTAGGACAGCTTTGGTTATCCTGTGTCTTGTGGTTCCATGTAAATTTTATTTATTTATTTATTTATTTATTTATTTATTTATTTATTTATTTAGTAGCCACAGAGTCTCATTATCTTTGCAAGGTTGGTCTCAAACCCTTGACCTCAAGCCATCCTCCCGGTTTGGTCTTTCAAAGTATTAGGATTATAGGCGTAAGCCACCACATCCCCATTTAAGTTTTAGGATTTTTTTTCCATGTCTGTGAAAAAGTCATTGGTATTTTCATAGGGATTGCATTGAATCTGTAGATTGCTTTGGACAGTATGGGCATTTTAAAAATATTGATTCTTGCAGTCTGTGAACGTGGAATACCTTTCCATTTTTTGGTGTCCTCTCCAATTTCTTTCATCAGTGTTTTATAGTTTTCATTGTAGAGATCTTTCACATCTTTGGTTAAGTTAATTCCTAGGTATTTAACTTTATTTGTAACTATTGCACATTTGATTATGTTTTGGATTTCTTTTTCAGGTTGTTCACTGTTGACATATAGAATTGCTACTGGTTTTTATATGTTGATTTTGTATCCTGCAACTTTACTGAATTTTTCAATTCTAAATGTTTTTGGGTAGAATCTTTAGGTTTTTGCAAATGTAGTGTCATATCATGTACAAACAATGAGAATTTGATTTCTTTCTTTTCATTTTGGACACCCTTTATTTCTTTCTCTTGTCTGATTGCTCTAGCTAGAACGTCCAGTACTATGTTGAATAACAGTGGTGACAGAGAGCATCTTTGTTGTGTTCCAGATCTTAGAGAAATGGTTTTCAGCTTTTCCCCACTCAGTGTGATATTAGCTGTGGATCTATGTATATGGCTTTTATTATGTTGAGATATGTTGCTTTTATACTCAGTTTTTTAAGGGTTTTTATCATGAAGGATGTTGAATTTTGTCAGATGCTTTTTCTGCATCAATTGAAATGATCACATGGCTTTTGTTCTTCATTCTGTTGATATGATGTGTGTCATTGATTGATTTGCTTATGCCCAACCATCCTTGCATCTCTGGGATAAATCCCATTTGGTTATGAATGATTGTTTCAATTTCATTTATTTCTACTCTGATCTTTGTTCTTCTCTTTTACTAATCTTGGGTTTGATTTGCTCTAGTTTTCTGGTTAAGCTGCATCATTAGGTCATTTATTTGAAGTTTTTCTGCTTTTTTGATGTAGACACTTACTGCTATAAAATTCTCTGTCAGTACTGCTTTCACTGTATCCCATAGGTCTTGGTATGTTGTGTTTCCATGATCATTTGTTTCAAGAAATTTTTAAAATTTCCTTCTTAATTTCTTCATTGATCCACTGGTATTTAAGGAGCATGTTGTTTAATTTCCATGTGTTTGTATAGTTTCCAAAATTTCTCTTGTTATTGATTTCTTGTTTTATTTCATTGTGATCTGAGAAGATACTTGAGGCTAGGTGCAGTGGCACATACCTGTGGTCCTGACTACTCAGGAGGCTGAGGTGGGAGGATCACTTGAGCCTGGGAGGCAGAGGCTGCAGTGAGCTGAGGTCACACCACTGTACTCCAGCCTGGGCAAGAGTGAGACCCTGTCTCAAAAAAAAAAAAAAAAAAAAAAAAAAAACTTGATAGTATTTCAATTTTGTGAATGTTTTAAGACTTGTTTTGTGACCTAATTTATGGTCTGTCCTTGTCATACTATCTATGTGCTGAGGAGAAGAATGTGTATTCTGCAGCCATTGGATGAAATGTTCTATAAGTATTTATTAGGTCCATTTGGTTTGTGGTACAGACTAAGTCTGATGTTTCTTTGTTGATTTTCTGTCTGTCCAATTCTGAAAGTGGGATGTTGAAATCTCCAGCTATTACTCTATTGGTGTCTACCTCTCTCGTTAGCTGTAATAATATTTGCTTTATGTATCTGCGTGCTCCAATGTTGAGTACATATATATTTATAATTATTATATCCTCTTGATGAATTGATACCTTTACATTATATAATGACCTTCTTTGTCCCTTTTTGTAGTTTTTTTCTTGAAATCTATTTTGTCTGTTATAGGTATAGCCACTGGTGCTCTTTTTTGGTTTTCATTGGCATGAAATATCTTTTTCCATCCCTTTATTTTTACTCCACGTGTCTTTATAGGTGAAGTATGTTTCTTGTAGGTAACAGGTCATTGAATTTTGTGTTTCTTATCTATTCAGCCACTCTATGTCTTTTGATTAGAGAATTCAGCTTGTTTACATTCAGTGTTATTATTAATAAGTAAGGTCTTACTCCTGCCATTTTGTTATTTGTTTTCTGGTTGTTTTGTGGTCTTCTCTTCCTTCTTTCCTTCCTTTCTATTTTCCTTTTAGTGAAGGTGATTTTCTCTGGTGTTATGTTTTAATTTCTTGCTTTTTATTTTTTGTGTATTCATTGTATATTTTTTGATTTAAGGTTATGAGGCTTGCAAATAACTTATAGCTCGTTATTTTAAACTGATGACAATTTGGCACTGATTGGGTAAACAAACATGCAATCGAAAAGAAGTCTAATAAATACTCTGTACTTTGTCCCCCCAACTTTTTAACTTTCTTTCTATTTATATCTTACGGTACCAAGTATGTCTTGAAAAGTTGCTGTAGTTATTTTTGATTGGTTCATCTTTTAGTCTTTGACTTAAGATAGCAATAGGTTACATATCACAATTACAGTGTTATAATATTATGTGGTTGTTTTGTGTACTTAGTATTACCAGTGAGTTTTGTACCTTCAGATCATTTTTTAATTGCCCATTAACATTTTTTTCTTTAAAATTAAAGTACTCCCTTTAGCATTTCTTGTAGAACAGGTCTGATGTTGATGAAATGTCTCATTTTTTGTTTGGGAAAGTCTTTATTTCTTCTTAAAGTTTGGAGGATGTTTTCACTGGATATACTATTCTAGGGTAAAAGTTTTTTTTCCCTCAGTAGTTTATGTCATACCACTCTCTTCTGGCCTGTAATGTTTCCACTGAAAAGTCTGCTGTCAGACATATTGGAGCTCCATGGTATGTTATTTATTTATTTATTTATTTATTTATTTATTTATTTATTTTGCTGCTTTTAGGATCCTTTCTTCATCCTTGACCTTTGGAAGTTTGGTTATTAAATGCCTTGAATGGTAGTCTTCTTTGGGTTAAATCTGGTTGATGTATAACTTTCTTGTACTTGAATATTGATATCTTTATCTAGAATTGGGATGTTCTCTGTTATTATCCCTTTGAATAAACGTTCTGTTTCTATCTCTCTCTGCCTCCTCCTTAAGGCCAATAACTGTTAGATTTGCCCTTTTGAAACTATTATTTAGATCTTATAGGCATGCTTCATTGTTTTTCATTCTTTTTTCTTTTGTCTCTGTTGACAGTGTATTTTCAAATAGCCTGTTTTTAAGCTTACCAATTCTTTCTTCTGCTTGTTGACTTTTATTAAGAGACTCAGTATGTCAGTTGCATTTTTCAACTCCAGAATTTCTGCTTGATTCCTTTTAATTGTTTCAACCTCTTTGTTAACTTTATCTGATAGGATTCTGAATTCCTTCTTTTTGTTATCTTGAACTTCTTTGCATTTCCTCAAAATAGCTCTCTTGAATTATCTGTCTGAAAGGTCACATATCTCTCTGTCTCCTCAGGATTTCTGGTCCCTGGTCTCTTATTTAGTTTGTTTCTTAAGGTCATGTTTTCCTGGATGGTCTTGATGCTTGTGGATGTTCATTGGTGTCTCGGCATTGAAGGTATTTATTGTAGTCTTCACAATCTGGCCTTTTTTGTACCTGTCTTGGGAAGGCTTTCCAGGTATTTGAAGGGAATTGGGTGTTGTGATCCGATTTTGGTCATTGGAGCCATATCTACAACATTTGGGGGCACCCCATGCCCAATAATGCTGTGGTTCTTACAGACTTGCAGAGGTACTACCTTGGTGGTCTTAGATAAGGTCTAGAAGAATTCTCTGGATTACCAGGCAGAGACTCTTATTCTCTTCCCTTACATTGTCCCAGACAAATGGAGTCTCTGATTCTGTGCTCCAAGCCTCTTGTAGCTGGGGGAGTGGTGACAGAAGCACTTCTGTGGCTGTCACCACTGGAACTGCACTAGGTCAGACCTGAAACCAGCATAGCACTGGATCTCACCCAAGGCCCAGTGTAACCACTACCTGGCTACCTCTTGAGTTGGCCCAAAGTTCTAGGGCTCTACAATGAGCAGGTGGCAAAGCCAGTTAGGCTTTTATCCGTCGCTTTAGGACAGCGAGTTCCCCTGGGCCCCTGGCAGGTCCAGAGATGCCATCTGGGAACCAGCATCTGGAGTTGATAACCTTAGAACCCTACCTGGTCCTCTGTTCTCCTGCAGCTGAGCTGGCACCCAAACTGCAAGACAAAGTGCTTCCCACTTTTCACTCCCCTTTTCATAGGCAAAAGAGTCTCTCCCTGTGGCCACTGCAGGCCCACAGGGATTATTGCCAGGCTATTGCTCATATTCACTTAAGGCCCCAGGGCTCTTCAGTCAGCTTGTGGTCAATGCTGCCAGGCCTGGGACTTGCCCTTCAGGGCATTGGGCTCCCCTCTGGCCCAGGCACGTCCAGGAATGCCCTACAAGAGCCAAGGCCTGGAATCAGGGACCCCCAAGAGCCCACTTGGTGCTCTGTTCCATTGTGGCTGAGCTGGTATCCAAGATACAAGATAAAGTCCTCTTTACTCTTCCCTCTCCACTGCTCAAGTGGAAGGAAGGAGTCTCTTTTGGAGCTGTGAACTGTGCTGTCTTAGATTAGGGAAAGGGTGGCATAACACTGCCTTAGCCACCTCAGCTGGTGTCTCACTAGGTTACATGCCCCGTAGGTCTAATGGCTTTCAAGCCCAGCCCAGCACTAAAACTTGCCTAGAAATTGCAGTTCCTGTGTCCTAGACTGCTTTTCAAGTTTATTTAGGGCCCCAGGACACTTTAGCCTATAGTGGTAAGGCTTGTTGAAACACGGGCTCCAACCGCTGGGATGGACATTTCTCCTCTGGCGAGGGCACATCTAAATTCTCCCTCCATGGGCATTGGCTGAGTTCTTTGCTAATGGCCTGGGTGTTGCTTGCCAGTTGGCCTGGTGTTGCTTTCTGCTGTGACATGGCAACACTGAGTTCCAGTGCAAAGTCCCACAATCACTGCACTCTCCCTCCCCCAAGCACACAGATTCTTTGCACCACATGGCCACTACATGGGGGTGGGGAAGGGGTGGCATAGACAATCCAAAACTGTCTTTCCTACTCTCTTCAGTGCTTCTTTCAGCAATACGAAGTTAAAACCAGGTACTGTGATCACTCACCTGATTTTTGGTTCTTGTGAAGATGCTTTTTTGTGTAGATAGTTGTTAAATTTGGTGTTCTGTGGTGGGGGCAGCGATCGGTTGAGGCTTCTATTCATCCATCTTGCTTCATCTCCCTACAATAGATTAAAAAAAAAAAAAGACTTTAGAATTATCTAATTTTTTTCTTTAAAAGATATAGATGATTGGGTTTTAATTATAATCTTCAGGTGTTTCCAGAGTCATTGTATTCTGTCATGAAAGTAATGCAAGAGCAATTTGCTGTAATGAAAAGCTAGAAGCTTTGAGAACACTTTATTTTCTAATTCCAAAACAATAATAAAAAATAGAACTTTGCTAGCTGGCTGTGTCTTTGTCATTCTTTGATGAGATACTTTTGAGTTCTAGATACCATGAGGTGTTGATATGACAGCATGTTATGATAGAAATTTTTAGAAAAGACCAGAGACTTGAGCGGTAGACTAACCTGCTTGTGAAATTCACCTCCGTCACTTTTGCTCTGGTATTTTGAGCAAGTTGTTTAACTTCCTTTGTAAAGTGAAGATTATACTTCTTTCGAGTTGCTATGAGGATGAAAGCACTCAGAATAAGTTATTGTTGAATGGTAGATGTATAAGGAATACCATGTGTTAACAATTATATGTTTTGATATTGTCAGGTGAAGTGAAGGACAAAAATGTTCAAGTGGTTGAGCTTCCTATTGTAGACAGTCTTCATCCCCGTCCTCCATATTTACCCTTGGCTGTACCAGAAGACCTCGCAGATCGACTTATACGAGTGCATGGTGACCCTGCAGTGTGGTGGGTGTCTCAGTTTGTCAAATACTTGATCCGTCCACAGCCTTGGCTAGAAAAAGAAATAGAAGAAGCCACCAAGAAGCTTGGCTTCAAACATCCAGTTATTGGGTAAGACTCTGATTTTTTCTTCAAACTGTGATATGTAGTAGTTAGGGTTATATATCTTTACAACATATTGTGAATTTTACAATATATAGTTCAATTTTTATAGTCCCACCAAAGAACAGAGATTCTAGAGCTATCCTAAGGGCACATGGAGACTATTCTTTTTTTGTTTGTTTGTTTACTTAGAACAGCTGAGAAAGTTTCTTGGTAGTCCTCTATTACTGTCTCCAGTGCTTCTCTTCCTTTGCTTCTTTCTCCTCTTATCACAGCTCTTTTGGCTTTTGTTGGTGTTATTTTTGAAGTAGGGTCTCACTCTGTCACCCAGGCTGAAGTGTAGTGGCTCACTGCAGCCTTGACCACCCTGGGCTCAAGTGATCCTCCTACCTCAGCCTCCCAAGTATAATAGCTGGGTCTACAGGCATGTACCACCATGTCCAGCTTCTTTTTATTTTTATTTTCGTATTTCCCACCCCACATCTTTCCTTGTGTCTTAGTCTTCATATGTAGAGAAGTTATTGACCCCATTCTAAGTGTTAGACCTAAAGAAGGTACATGTGAAGTCAGAATATCAAATCGTATTTCTTCTCATGTAACTTTTGATTGAAATTCAGTGGAATCATTTGTTCTGCCCACTTCATCTCTGTAGAGCACACTGAACAATTCCAGTTTCCGCAGAGAAAGGGTGATTATGAAGGATGTGGGAAGGAAAAGATGATAGAATAGATGTCCATATGATTGTATCCACATCTGGATTATAGTCTGGAATGCAAAGCAAAGAATAGCCATGAAGATGGCAGAGTAACTCTAGTGAAATCAAACCTTCACTCCACATTCATAATAAAAAAACTGGCCTTAGGCTTGGCCTAAGGCATACCCATATACTGTGACCTAAAGGCATATAAATCTACCTTTTTCTACATATGAATAGTGATTTAGTAATGTGTGGGGAGGGGAAGGCAAGATTTCAGGAGAATCTTTTAATTTATGAAAATAAAGTGTTATTTTTATTTCCGTTAATATTACTTTGGGGCCAGGCATAGTGGCTCATGCCTGTAATCACAACACTTTGGGAGGCTGAGGCAGGTGGATCACTTGAGCCCAGAAGTTTGAGAAAACTCAACCTAGGCAACATGGTTGAAACCCCATCAATACCAAAAAAAAAAAAAAAAAGCAAAAATTAGCCAGGCATGGTGGCACATGCCTGTAGTCACAGCTGTTCAGGAGGCTGAGGTGGGAGGATCACTTGAGCCTGGGAGGCAGATTGGAGTAAGCCGTAATCACGCCACTGCTGAAAATGTTCTGAAAACGTGTGCCACAGAGCAAGACCTTGTCTAAAAAAAAAAAAATGACTTTAGAAACACTAAGATGGGAGGAGAGAGAATACTGTGGGAGTCAGTGCCTTATTCAGTACAGGGCAGTGTAAATCTGTTTCCCCAATTTTACAGTTTTGGGGCTTTTTTAAAATACGTCAGATGAAATCAGTATCTGCACTCGTTTGATATGGTGAAAAACAGAGAAAGGAAATTCATTATGCCCACAACAGAAGGGCTGGAATCGGCTTCATTTACTTAAAATATTAAAAGGTTTGCCGGTCTTAACGGTGCTGTAAAAGTTTATCCAGGTCAGTGTTTTCCTGGGACAACTTTAAGTTCTACAAGCTGGCAGTTATGGTGACTCTACAGGGTAAAATAAAGAGGAAAACCCTTGGTATCAGAACTTTACAAATAATACCTCTAATGTTCTTTAGTAACAACTGTGAATCCTGGTATCATCCTGGTAACAAAAATCTTAAGTTATATTCAGTTTTTTTCCAGACATCTGGTTGCTGCCTAGTATGAAATGCAACTCTGGAATCTCCCATTTATTCCTAAGATATGAATTATTTTCTCTATAAGAAATCATTCTTCGGCCGGGCGCGGTGGCTCAAGCCTGTAATCCCAGCACTTTGGGAGGCCGAGACGGGTGGATCACGAGGTCAGGAGATCGAGACCATCCTGGCTAATACGGTGAAACCCCGTCTCTACTAAAAAATGCAAAAAAAACTAGCCGGGCGACGAGGCGGGTGCCTGTAGTCCCAGCTACTCGGGAGGCTGAGGCAGGAGAATGGCGTGAACCCGGGAGGCGGAGCTTGCAGTGAGCTGAGATCCGGCCACTGCACTCTAGCCTGGGCGGCAGAGCAAGACTCCGTCTCAAAAAAAAAAAAAAAAGAAATCATTCTTCAAAGGCTTTACTTACTTTCTAATTCCCCTTGTATTGTTTAGCCTGCAAATATATTTAGAATATGTATTTTTGAGTTTTTAAAATACTATGTGTTTTACTTTTTCTAATGGTTAAAATGAAAGAAAAATCTGTTAAAAATGCCTATAATGCCACCATAAGTAGTGGTATAAATTGAGTACCTTGAAAGCACCCAGTGTCAGTACATTACCAGCAGAATCTGACTTTCTCCCCCAGAGTCCATGTCAGACGCACAGACAAAGTGGGAACAGAAGCTGCCTTCCATCCCATTGAAGAGTACATGGTGCATGTTGAAGAACATTTTCAGCTTCTTGCACGCAGAATGCAAGTGGACAAAAAAAGAGTGTATTTGGCCACAGATGACCCTTCTTTATTAAAGGAGGCAAAAACAAAGTAAGTTAGACCAACTGGTGATTCTAGATTGTCTCTTTCAGTTTAAAAGAATTCTTACTTCCCATGACTTGTGATTTTTGTATATTATTATTGCTAATTATTAGGGTTTTAAAAATTCAAGTGACTATATACTTGTATAACTGTCAGTCTAATCAAAGCATTTTTATTAGCCATATCCAATAATGCCTTATAAGAAGTCTAAAATGAACTGGACCACTGACTTACGTATTGTCACCAACAATAATCATTATCATCATTAAAAGTATCACCCTACTTCTTGGTACTAAAATCTTCATTAGTCTGTTGGAGCTACCATAACAAAATAACATAGACTGAGTGGCTTAAATTACAGAAATTTATTTGTCCCTGTTCTGAGGCTGGGAAGTTCAAGATCAAGATGCTGGCCAGGTAGATTTAATTTTCTCTTGGCTTGTAAGCAGCCACTATTTCAGTCTGTGCTCCTGTGACCTCTTCTTTGTGTGTGCAGGGAACAGGAGAGGAAGTGTTCTGATGTCTCTACATATAAGGACACCAATCTCATGAGGGCCCCACTCTCATGACCTCATCTAAGCCTAATTATTTCTCAATGGTCCTATTTCCAAACACCATCACTGTGAGGTTAGGGATTCAACATAGGAATTTGTGCAAATGTAAACATTCAGTCAGTAACACTAGCCAGCTATACAGACTGTTAGCAATAAAACCAGGTGCTTACCATTTTGATTTCACTTTCTTTATTAACAATTACAGGCAACTGAACACATATGTAGAGTTTTGTCTTATAATAATTTCTGGAATTTGAAAGTTATACTAAAGAAAGGTAAGAAATCAAAAAGTAAGTTTTGTAAGTTGAGGAATAAAGACTACTAGTATGTATGGAACAGTAACAATTATTTTTTGAGCTTGCCTGTATTTCAGGCACTGTGCTGGGTGCTGGGGATTTCATGATAAACAAGATACTCCCTGCTGTCAAGGAATTCCCAAATCTAATAGGGGAATAAACAATTACCCTACAGTGTGAGTAACACTATTACAGGGTTAACATGGGGTATTATGAAAACACACAGATAAAGCACAAATCCTAATTGGATACTTCTTACAGGATCTGGGTAAACCTGGAGTTGGTCTTTATTTACTATCAATAAATGAAGGATGTATTAAATGTATGTGAAAGTAGGAAATTAAGGAGAAGAAAATTCTAGTCTTAGTTCTGCTCCGATACTATCTCCTCCAGAAGTCATCCCTGAACCCTTGACTGGCCTGTGTCCCCGACTCTGTGCAGTCTTCTGTTGTAGTGTTTAGCACTTGCTTACTTCTGTCTCCTTCACTAGATTATAAGTGCTTTGGATATAATACCTAGCTGTAGTTAAATGCCCAGTAAATATTAAATAGTGTTGATTTCAATCCCATCAGTTTGGAAACATTAACAGTTAATCATGTAAGCTTTTTGGCTATTTAATTAACGTATTTATTGTTCCCCATGTTTCAAATGGGAGTGAGGAAAATAAATAAATTTAGAATGAGGACTGTAATGCAGGTGTTAATCTAAGTCATTAGATAATAATTTAAATCCTCTTTCTACCTCTGAGGAATCCAAATGAACCTGAAGCAAATTGCCTTTTTTATTCAAGACTCCCTCTCTTGAGCACGTACACACACTACCATACACATGCATGCATGCGTGTGCGTGCGCGCGCACACACACACACTAAGATATGTGTATATGTAAACAAAGGGCAGATAATTAATCAGCCAAGTATACAAGTGAGTTAATGTAAGAGGGATTAAATGAACATTTGGGTACAAAACACAATTTTTAAAAAAGTATGGTTTACCATGTTTCTTCAATTTAAAACGCCAAACTGACTTTGTAGCTTGGTTGAAGAAAAAGATACTAATTTTGTCTATTCTTTCACTTGTTCTTGAATGCATCACAAGTATTTTTTCTTGTTTTCTTGATGAGCAGATTAATTCATGCTCACTTAAAAATATGCAAGTTGGTAAATACCTTATTCATTTTCATGCTGCTGATAAAGACATGCCCCAGAATGGGCTATTGACAAAAGGAAGAGGTTTAATGGACTTATAGTTCCACATCCCTGGTGGGGTGGGGGGGCGCTCACAATCATGGTAGAAGGTGAAAGGCATGTCTCACATGGCAGCAGACAAGAGAAGAGAGCTTGTGCAGGGAAACTCCCATTTTTAAAACCATTAGATCTTGTGAGACTATTCACTATCACGAGAACACCAGGGGAAAGATTTGCCCCCATGATTCAGTTACCTCACACTGGGTCCCTCCCACAACACCGGAGAATTCAAGATGAGATCTGGGTGGAGACACAGCCAAACCATATCGTTCTACCCCTGGCCACTCCCAAATCTCATGTCCTCACATTTCAAAACCAGTCATACTTTTCCAACAGTCCCCCAAAGTCTTAACTCATTTAAGCATTAACTCAAAAGTCCACAGTCCAAAGTCTTATCCAAGACAAGGCAAGTCCCTTCCACCTATGAGCCTATAAAATCAAAAGCAAGTTAGTTACTTCCTGTATACAGTGGGGATGCAGGCATTGGATAAATACACCCATTCCAAAAGAGAGAAATTGGCCAAAACAAAGAGGCTACAGGCCCCATGCAATTCCGAAATCCAGTGGGGTAGTCAAATCTTAAAGCTGCAAAATGATCTCCTTTGACTCCATGTCTCACATACAGGTCACACTGATGCAAGAGGTGTGCTCCTTTGGCCTTGGGCAATTCCACGCCTATGGCTTTGCAGTGTATAACCCCCCCTTCCTTGCTGCTTTCGTGTGCTGACACTAAGTGTCTGTGGCTTTTCCAGGTGCATGGTGCAAGCTGTTGGTGGATTTACCATTCTGGGGTCTGGAGGACGGTGGCCCTCTTCTAACAGCTCCACTAGGTGGTGCCCCAGTGGGGACTCTGTGTGGGGGCTCTGACCCCACATTTCGCTTCTGCACTGCCCTAGCAGAGGTTCTCCATGAGAGCCCCATTCCTGTAGCAAACTTCTGCGTGGGCATCCAGGTGTTTTTATACATCATCTGAAATCCAGGCAGAGATTCCCAAACCTCAATTCCTGACTTCTGTACACCCACAGGCCCAACACCATATGGAAGCTGCCAAGGCTTGGGGCTTCCACCCTCTGAAGCAATAGCCTGAGCTGTACTTTAGCCCCTTTTTATCATGACAGAAGCAGCTAGGATGCAGGGTACCAGGTCCCTAGACTGAACACAGCAGGGGGACCCTGGGCCCAGCCCACAGAATCATTTTTTCCTCCTAAACCTCCGGGCCTCTGATGTGAGGGGCTGCTGCAAAGGTCTCTGACATGCCCTGGAGACATTTTCCCCATTGTATTGGTGATTAACACTCGGCTCCTCAGGACTTCTGCAAGTTTCTGCAGCTGGCTTGTATTTCTCCTCAGGAAATGGGATTTTCTTTTCTGTCACATTGTCAGGCTGCAAATTTTCCAAACTTTTATGCTGTGCCCCCCTTATAAAACTGAATGCCTTTAGCAGCACCCAAGTCACCTCTTGAAATCTTTGCTGCTTAGATACCTATAATCCAGATACCCTAAATCATCTCTGTCAAGTTCAAAGTTCCACGGATCTCTAGGGCAGGGACAAAATGCTGCCAGTCTTTTTGCTAAAACATAACAAGAGTCACCTTTGTTCCAGTTCCTCATCTCCATCTGAGACCACCTCAGCTGGACTTTATTGTCCATATCACTATCAGCATTTTGGACAAAGCCATTCAACAAGTCTCTAGGAAGTTCCAAACTTTCCTACATTTTCCTGTCTTCTTCTGAGCCCTCCAGACTGTTCTACCCTCTGCCTGTTACCCAATTCCAAAGTCACTTCCACATTTTCAGGTATCTTTTCAGCAGCACTCCACTTCTTGTACCAATTTACCATATTAGTCCATTTTCACACTGCTAATTAAGACATACTCGAGACTGGGCAATTTGCAAAAGAAGGAGGTTTAATGTACTTACAGTTCCACAGAGCTGGGAAGGCCTCACAATCATGATGGAAGGTGAAAGGCGTGACTTACATCGTGGCAGACAAGAGAAGAGAGCTTGTGCAGGGAAACTCCCGTTTTTAAAACCATCGAATCTCGTAAAACTTATTCACTATCGTGAGAACAGCACGGGCAAGGTTTGGGGATCCAGCCAAACCATATCATTACCGAAGCAAGGAAAAAGTATTATCCTCAATCCCATTTATGTAGTCTCATTTTTTAATACAGTCATGTACCACATAACGTTTCAGTCAGTGATGAAGCACCTGTGTGATGGTGGTCCCATAGATTATAAAACTGTACTTTTACTGTACCTTTTCTGTGTTTAGATACACAAATAGTTACCATTGTGTTACAACTACCCTCAGTATTCAATATAATAACATGCTGTACAGGTTTGTAGCCTGGGAGCAATAAGCATTCCATATATTTTAGGTGGGTATATGTATATAGCTTAGGTGTGGTATAGTTGGCTATGCCATCCAGATTTTTGTAAATACACTCTATGATGTTGGCGTGATGATAACATTGCCTAATGATGTATTTCTCAGAACATATCCTCGTTGTTAACTGGAGCATTACTGTAGTTGATTGAATTCTTTATAATATAAACCCTTTTCACAATACAGCAATAGATCCATTCTCCCAGGTTGCTAAAACAGTCATTGTAAATATCATTTTTTTTTTTTTTTTTTTTTTTTTTTTTTTTTTCACCCAGGCTGGGGTTCATTGGTGCAAGCGTGGCTCACGGCAGCCTCAACCTCCTGGGCTTAAGAGATTCTCCTTCCTCAGCTTCCCGAGTAGCTGGGACCATTGGCGTGTGTCATCATGCTTAGCTAATTTTTTGTGGGTAGAGACAGGATCGCATGTTGCTGAGGCTGGTCTTGACCTCCTGGGCTCAAGCAGTCCTCCCGCCTTGTCCTCCAAAGTGCTGGGATTACTGACGTGAGCCACCATGCCCAGCCTAAATATCTTTTTTTTTTTTTGAGACAGAGTTTCACTCTTGTTGTCCAGGCGGGAGTGCCATGGCGCGATTTCGGCTCACTGAAATCTCTGCCTTCCAGATGCAAGCGATTCTCCTGCTTCAGCCTCCTTAGTAGCTGGAATTACAGGGATGTGGCACGACTCCTGGCTAATTTTGTATTTTTAGTAGAGACGGGGTTTCTCCATGTTGGTCAGGCTGGTCTCAAACTCCCAACCTCAGGTAATCTGCCCACCTCGGCCTCCCAAAATGCTGGATTATAGGCATGAGCCACCGCGCCCAGCCACATCTTTTTTAATGACTACATACATATACATTGTACGGATATGTCATTGCTTATTTGACCAACCATTCTCCGAATATTCGGCAGTCAGGTTATTTCCAATGTTTCATTCTTATAAGTAATGCTATGACATGTGCCTAAAATTATCCACATTATTTCCTTAGATTTCTGGACCTGGAAGTATTTAGATGCAAGGATATAAACTTTTTTTTTTTTTTTTTTTTAAATACAGGGTCCAGGTTGGAGTGCAATCTCAGCTCACTGCAGCCTTGACCTCCTGGGCTCAATGATCCTCCCACCTCAGCCACCTGAGTAGCTGGGACTACAGGCACATGCCACCACACTCGACTAGATATAAACATTTTACAGCTTTGATCCATAGCACAGCATGACAGTTTTATACCAAACAAACAACCCTTATCGTACAGTTGGCAGTATCTACTTGAACTGCACGAATAGTAAAACCAGAATTTCCTCCTTGTAGCCAACAGCTGTAACTCCCCTCCCAGTGGTAGTCCAGGCAGCAATTTTCTCCATATTCTGTTAGTAGTAGCCTTTTACGCATAATTTTTTTCTCTTTGTAATTCCTTTTATTTTTATTTTCGACTTGAGTCATTTCTTGGGGATTTAAATGATGGGGGTTTTTTCTTTACTCTTTTACTTAAATGTTTTTCTACTCTGATTTAATTCTACTTTAAACCACTCAGGATTGGTTTTGATACCTAAGCAAATCATAAAACTTCTCCATTGTTTTAGGAGACCAAAAGCATGAATTAATCTATTAACAAAGTACATAGTGTGCAAGGTAATCGTTGTTAGACTTTTCTGCTTCAAGAGGATGAAGAGATGAAAAATTAAACTTAAATGATGTATAGTGTTCACACAGTCAGAGGAGAATCCATTTTCTGTGTTGCTCATTCTTTGAAAAGGGGTTAAACTTAGCTTTATGCATATAGCTTCTGTGTGAAGATGCTTAGTTAATGCTTTGTGGCTTGGTATTACACTTCAGATTTCTCCATGTTAAGATTGGGTTTGGCCGGGTGCAGTGGCTCATGCCTGTAATCCCAGCACTTTGGGAGGCCGAGATGGGTGGATCACTAGGTCAGGAGGTCGAGACCATCCTGGCTAACATGGTAAAACCCCGTCTCTACTAAAAATACAAAAAATTAGCCAGGCATGGTGGTGGGCGCCTGTGGTCCCAGCTACTCAGGAGGCTGAGGCAGGAGAATAGTGTGAACCCAGAAGGCAGAGGTTGCAGTGAGCCAAGATGGTGCCACTGTACTCCAGTCTGGGCAAGAGTGAGACTCCATCTCAAAAAAAAAAAAAAAATTGAGTTCATCCACAAGATTTTACCACCAGCATCCCAGTGACTGTGGCAGCCATTGCTATTGTGGCGATCTCTTTAGTAGTTCATTATTACAGTGTTTGAATCACAAAATCATTGACAGTCAAAGAAATAAGAACTATTAAAGTTGGCTACCCAATATTGCATTCTAAGATTGTGGAGATTAGGGATGGGGTTAAACCAGGAAGAAAAACAAGCCTTTAAAAGTCTCCCAGGTAAAATATTTACAAATTGAGTTTATTCTTTATTTTTAAAATACTGGATGAGTTCTTTCTAAAAGTAGATACATTGAAATGTTCTTGTCATTGGGTTAAAAGTTTTTTGTAAAGTATTTGGTTGCCCTGTGAAACGAAGAATCAGCAATGAGTGGTGTATTTGTTCACTGTTTTGTTGAACTCCTATAATATGATGGACACAGCACAGAGCACTAGGAATACAAAGTCAAAATATAATGTGTGGCTCCTTATCTCAGGGAGTAACCAACAGGTAGACAATATACATGTAACACATAATTACAGTATAGTTAGATAAGTCTCCTGAAGGAGTTTACGTACCAGTTATGATGAAGTCACAAAGAGAAGTATCTTCCTCAGTCAAGGGAAGGACTTCAGAAAACAACACCAGATATTAGTTTATAACTGGAAGCTAGTCCTTCATGGATGATACAAAAATAAATTTTTATACAGTAGAAAAAGAAAACAAAATTCCTAGAATCTAAAACCTCAAGGTAGAAGAATTCCTCCACTGACATAGTTGAAGGCGAAAGACAAGAAGCATGTTTGTGCAAAAAGTTTCATGCTCATTATGAAATGTGTAGTTTCCTTCTTCCATTATTTACTGTTTTGTTTGTGTGTGTTTTGTTTCGTTTTACACTTAGGTATCGTTTATGAAGCCATAGAGATAGGCCTGAGAATTCTTTTGCATGTAGAGATGGGCCTGAGGAACTTAGGTACCTTTCTTTTTTTTGTTTTTAATTTTTTTATTTTAATAGTGGTGGGGTTTCACTGTGTTGCCCAGGCTGGTCTCAAACTTCTGAGTTCAAGCAGTCTGCCTGCCTCAGCCTCCCAAAGTTCTGGGATTATAGGGATGAGCCACCACACCCAGCCTTAGGTACCCTTTTGATTTGGTTCCAGAGAGGGCTCTTTTTGTTAGGAAGACCATTAATGTTAGTGTTACTTCTTGGCAAATTGATCACTCCTTTGTTTCACTGAACATCCAAACCATGCTGACAAAGTTAGTCTTTATTCAAGGATAAAACCTGTACTGGTTTTATCCGTTCCCCCCTTTCTTTCTCCCTCTAGCATTTCATATTTCTTTGTTGTTGTTTCTGCTTCATGCCTGGGTATGCAGCTTCACAAGAATCACATTAAAACTATTTCTGGTTGTTTTCTTTTCAGAACAAATGTGACATTTTCTTCATCTCCTTGATTTTGAGCTGAAGAGAGCAAACTGTCAAAAATAATGAGGCCAAATGGATTTGAACACTGAATAGCAGTCTGAAACAGTGCTCAGAGACTTTGCCTTTACAATCATTATTACAGAGGCAATGAGGGAAAGCTCCTTGGTGGCCATGAAATGAAGAGAAACTAAAACAGCTCTTAGGGGATTAGGGAAAGTCCCAGGCATAGGTAGCACTCACTTGTTCGTGTATTTATTCACAGAGCATTGTGTGGAGTGCTAGATGCTGTGATGCAGAGAAAAAAAAACTCATGGTCCTAACCTTTTTTGGAATACTGTTTGAAAGACAAACATGTAAACTGACTCCTGATGCTTCAGGGTTTCTATATAGGAACTATTATTCCTCCAGAAAATATTTATTCCTCCTCTATTATATTCTAGATTCTCTTCAGAAGACATCCTGTATGAATACTTTTAAACACACACTGTATCTCTAGCAAGACTACCAAAATATGACTTGGTGGGCATCTATGGAATTTGCTTCCATAAATATTAGAATGGGCTATTACTGTTATTAGGTAAGAGTAGATGATTCTTCAAGAAGGATGCAGGTTAAGGGAGACCATTAGTTCTCACAAATTTTTAAAATATTTGACTCTTAACTTCTTTTTATTATTAACTTGTAATGTCAATGAAGAAGACATTTACAAAGTCTAATCCAAATCTGAATGATCAAAAATTCTAAATTAAAAAATTTAATGAGGTTTTATCACAACATTTATATTCCAAAGGAAAAGCTCCATGACCAAATATGAAAGAAGTTTGAATAAACTCTTAAAAATCACTCATTACAAAAAGAAAAAGGAGACTTCAATTTTCGACTATTTCATGAATTGATAAAGGACATTTTGATGTATGTATGTGTGTTTTATATGATATGCCAATAAAGTTTAATATATAGGACATTCCAGAATGGTTTCTGCCCCACTGATGGACTTCAAAGATGTCTCATCAACTACACTGTTAAATGCCATAATTAAAGGTCTCCTTTCTGTTAGAAAGCTCTTAGTCCAAGCAGCAAGTCTACCTTCTGATAGGATACTGTGATATCTATGACCATCTATAAATTAATTTATTTTTTCAGGTACCCCAATTATGAATTTATTAGTGATAACTCTATTTCCTGGTCAGCTGGACTGCACAATCGATACACAGAAAATTCACTTCGTGGAGTAATCCTGGATATACATTTTCTCTCTCAGGCAGACTTCCTAGTGTGTACTTTTTCATCCCAGGTAAGTGTCAGTCAGTAGGGCATTTTAAAATAACCAATACTTTTTGGTTGTATAGGAGTCAGAAAAATTATTTGTGTGTCTGTGTATTGTTAATGTTCATTATTGTGACTCAGGTGCAATTTTTCTGATACTCAGTAATGATCCCTTTTGTGAAAGAATGAAAAGATCCCATAAAATAGCCATTCACGTGCACTGAATATTTAGTTGTTTGCAAGTAATAGCTGACTACATCTCCACTGAAGCCAGTTACTGGAGTTGTTTAAAGTATTTGGCTTGTTCACAGCATTTAACAGAAACAACAAGTAATTAAGCTTACTTAATACTTTCTAATTTTGCATATAGTCAATATGTAACCAGAATCCATCCATTTCTACACATTAGTGCACTGATACTGAAAGGCTTAAATGTCGTAAATTTTGCCTCAGTTGATTGCTTTATAGAAAAGAGAGTAAATGTAATTCCCTTTCAAGTTCTACTACATTTCTACCAAGTGAGAAACTGTATGTTAAATTTAAGAAACACAATATCACAATCATTGTTTGAATTTAATTGTTGCAGATGATTATATTTTATGGGTGTGGTATATGTGTTTTTATGAGGGTCCAACCAACTTTATATGCCCTGTGGACTATCAGGATAACTATAGTGGATTTTATTCTGTTCTCTCATTTATGCACATATTATTGGTTAGTTCATTCAACCAGCTGTTACACTCAAAATTATACTAGATGCAGAGGAGATTTCAAAGGAGATTGAAGATACAGTTCTTGCCCTGGTCCAGAATCTAATAAGCAAAATGCACACATAAAATAACTAGAGAATAATTAACAGAACATACAAATTGGTATAAGATAAATGTATGCTTAAATGTCGAGAAGCAGCAGAGAAAAGAAAATGTGAAAAAAAGAAAGCCATATCATTGTTACAAGAGTATACTTCGGAGAGTAAAAGGAAATGGATACTTTCTTATTATATGACAATATACATTGTCATGGGATGGCGAAACGATTTTTGGAAAGATACCTAGCCAGGCAAAGGTTACAGATTCCTTTAATATGGAATAAGAATACAACTTACTACCCAAAGATAGCTGCACAGAACACACAGCAGCAATCTTAATCAGAAGGGAAAATGTCTTCAAGTTCCCATGAAGGCATCCACTATTGATGTTTCTCCCTAATTGGGGCACGGATCCTATCTTTAAGAAACTCTCATTTCCATTCTTATTGCAAGAAAGGGGCAAGGTTTATAACTTCTTGGTTCCTTCCAACTGTTTTTGAGAGTCTTGACTATGCATCTGCCTGATCAACAGGTACATGTAACTGGTAACAACCTCCAAACATTCTTGATGCTTATTGTTAGAATGAGTGAATCAAGAGTCACTTCCCCAGGTATGCCACCTTCTCTGTAGGCCTGGATTTTAGGCCTGCCTGAAGTCAACTCCTCTAGTCCAGGTTTCTCAACCAAGGCACTATTTTAGACCCGATAATTCTTTGTTGTGAGGAGCCATATTGTGCATTGTAGGATATTTAGCAGCCTCCCTGGCCAGTAAGACCCTCACTTCAAATTATGACAACCAAAAGTGTGTCCCGATATTGCCAGATATCCCCTGTGGAACAAAATTGCCCTGGTTGAGAGTCACTGTTCTAGTCACAAGATTCTAAAATTAAATAAATTTACACATGTCTAAATGTTTACCAACCTCACATGTAGACAGGCACTGAGACTTACAGGGTTGTACTCATGTTTTGCTTATCTTCTTCCAACCCTCCTTAGTAATACCATTAGGCTTATTCTGGAATAGAAAATTTTTTTCTTTACTCTTTTTTTTCCTTTTTGAAGTTGTACTTTAGAATTTTGGATCCTCATAACTCCAATTTTGACCTAGAAATCAGGATCTCTGTCACTTAATGATGGTTGCATTCTGTCTAGGCTTGAGGAGAATATCGTTCTATTACTTTGTTTAGTTTTATGCATAATGTCGACCTCAGTGTATTCAGACCTTGGGTCCAGAGAAGCAATTCATATGAAGTAGGAGTGATGCTGAGAAGACTTTCTGTATCCAAAGGAATAAGGCTCATACTTATATATCATGTTGTTCCTAAAAACTCTTGGCAAAGTTTGCCCAAAATAATTTCACTCATTTGAACCTAAGCAAAATTAAAATAATATTTCATAACCCAAAATAGACTTGAATAACTCAAAATATTTTATGTTAGG
This sequence comes from Piliocolobus tephrosceles, assembly GCF_002776525.5. NCBI lineage: Eukaryota > Metazoa > Chordata > Mammalia > Primates > Cercopithecidae > Piliocolobus > Piliocolobus tephrosceles. The sequence continues at coordinate 40,846,352 of NC_045439.1, read as the reverse complement.
GCTATAATAAAAGTTTAACAGTAAAAATACCTTCCATTTTTATAGTGAGTAGCAGTTTGCCTAATGTGATTACCTCTTTATCATGTACCTTATTTGATGACTAACCACTGTAGCATTTGAAATTATAGAATAATTCCATATTCAGTGATAAATCTTTGGGCTTACTTGCACCTCAGGATTTTTTTCAAATATTTTTAGTAAAGAAGTATTTAGTAAAGTTTAATGTTTTTGTAGTGTGAATGAAATTGTTTGCAGGATTATTATATAGATTCCCTTACCATAAACCAAAATTGGAGTTGTTTGAAAATGCCCTAGAAATATCTTGTCGTCAATAGAAGGTGAGAAAAAGTCACTAATGGGATAAAATGCCAAACCATTGACCACTGATCACAGAACAAGAAAGAGACAACCTGTGGTATAGAGTCGGGATATCTGTATTTGAGTCCAACTTTGAGCAATTAGTGGCTGTGTGTCCTTGAACAAATTACTTAGCCTATCTCTTAACTGGTTTATTTTTCTACATGTGAAAAAATAATAGTACCTATAGTATAGAGTTTTTTGAGGATTAAGGAGTTATAAAAAGTAAAGCACTGTGAATAGTACCTAGCAATACAGTATTAAACACATTAGCTGCTATTATTATATATATGAATACTTACAGGAATATCTCTGCCTGTTAGACTTTATGGTATTTATTTTGCAGCTCTTTTTCACATGGCTTCATTTCAGACATGGCTTTCTTCATTTCACATGGCTTTCATTTCAAATGCTCTCACATTTTAGAAGGAGCGTGAAACGAGCTCTTCAAGGACTCCATTAGCTCTACTTTTGGTCATGGGTAATGCTTAGGGTCCGTAAAGAAGAGGAACTGTTAACATTCAGCATGTACATTTCTCTGGGCCAGTGTACCACCTCAGCTTCATTTTGTTTAGCCTATTGAAAGAGAATATTGCCATATGATGTGATTTTTCAGAAACAAAAGTTCTTCATTCCCAAAAGGTGAGTGAAGACCTAGTATTTCAAGTAAATGTGTGTGTGTTGACCTTAGTGAAATTAATTTTCAGACTTTCCTGTATATGTCATAAGCATTCTGGAAAATGGAGGAAGACTAAAGCCATACATCCAGAAGAGTGACAAAAGATAAACATTGAAAATATGTTCAGCCCAGAATAAAAACATGAATAACCAATTCTCAACTTTCTTCGATGATTATTTCATGTGCCAGGAGATGTTAGGAAGTGATACAAGTTTAATATCTCCTTCATAATTATTTGACAGTCTTTAAGTTTTACTCATGTAAACTTTCTGTCTCCTATACACTATCCTTTGAGGAATACCATATAACAGTAGTGGGAAAGAGTTGACCTGTTGACCATGAGCTAGTGTAGACAATACTGCAGGAATGAAATACCATACTAGAAGGAAAAATGCAAGGCTACATGTTTGGAAAACTGCAGGCAAAAATGTCATGGCACCTTAATCGAGATTTCTCAGAAGTTTTTATACCCATCTCCCTCAGTCTCAGGCTTCTAATCTTTCTTTTATATCCTTAAGTGAGGTAGGGGAATTCTCTCTTCTTCAGTGAAAAGTTTTTAAAAGCCAACACTGTGGCTCTGCTCTCTAATTTTGTTACGATTATTGCTCTTAGCTTTCTGAATTCCTTCATCAGATCTGTTTCTCAAAGCCAAGTTTGTCCTAAAAGCCTCATAAATTGAATAGCACAGTCCTCAGGATTTAATATGAAAATTGGAGGCAGTATTAGCATTTTTTCAAGTAAATTTTGAAAGCTATGCAACCACATTCTAAAACATTCTACCAAATGCATTAATCCTATTCTGTGTTACTAGAAATTGCCTATGTGCAAAGCATGTCATTTGTCACTTATTTTCTTATTTGAATCTTAAATCTGAAACAAAGAATTTATAGTTCGAGAATAACAGCAGTTGACAGCCCAGCTGTAGATAGGCACAGTATCAGAAAGGTTTTCTGAAAATATTGCTTATCAGGTTCTGGAATCAATTTTTATTTTTCTGAAATCTGACTTACAAAAATGGTTGCAGATGCTCACTTTAAAGACTAACATTGTTAAAGACATTGTTTAAAGAGCAGTGAACGTTACTCAGTAGTTGCAGCCATTGAAAAATCATAATACAAAATCACTTTTTTCCCCCATGACACCTCCCTTTATGGCAGTTATTACAATACTCTTATGAGCCTCTCTGTGGTCTCATTCCAAGTCTGCATGCAACTCTACTCCTCTTATTACACTTTGAATCAGATTTTGGAAGCCCAGAGGGCAAAACCGAAAACTGCGTTAACTATTCCAGACAGAACGCTCTGGATTGGAATTTCCATTGAGATGTGGCTCATGAAACAACAGTGGATACCTGTTGAGAGTACCATGGAGGAAAGCACAGGGTGAAATCCCAAGGTGTGAACTCTATGACTGCTTCCCAGAGCAGAAGACAAGAAAAGTATTTGCATCCACAGGGGCTCTATCTAGCTTACAATGCTGAGTGCTGTACAGTGCAGCTGTTACTGCATTAATCCTTCTGGCATTTCTCACAACAAAGAAAAGACCTGGTTCTTATTCTCTTATTGTGTAGTAAAACAAAGCAGTTTACAGGAAGAGTGCACAGATCTCTCAGCCACTTCCAACTTCTCACACTAGGAGATCCTCCTGCCCTTATCTGTTTTGACAAAAATAAGATCACATCTACTCTGAGAAAGCTTTGGAGGCTTATGTAAACTCAGGCTACTTCTAAGGGATGAAATTCAGACTAATGGATTCCTCCCTCTTTTTAAATTTTTTTTTAATACAATCATATCTGTTTTATCCTTTGGCAGGTTTTTTGCTGTTACCCATTACTATGTGCTTTACGATGTACTAAAAATGATGCAGTGCCATGTCAACACAGAATAAAGTTAAACATACTGCATGTAGCCTGCCACTGCTTTGCAAACCATGGACTGCTCTCAGTCATGTCACCTGTCAAGCACCAAACCTGAGTATGGACATCAGCTACAAGCCTTCATTTACCTGCCATGTGATTTGAATTTGTAAACCACGTGGTAGGTAAGGAAAGAAGAGAAGCAGCATAAAGTGACTAAATGCAAACATTAACACTGTAGTAATCTTTTTAGCCTTTTGCAGTAAATTGCCCCATGGTTGATATAGACAGTTTTAAAATTACTTCCTCTTAATGTTATATATGGATCTTAAGGGTTAAATATCACCCATGGACTTGCATCTCCATTACTGGGCTGGTATTATGCCTGGAGCAATATTCATTCAACAGATACTCATTGAGCACCTACTATGTGGCAGGCATTGTTGTAGGTGTTTATCCTAAGGGAATATATACTCAAGAGCCTGAAAGAGTTCTAACTGCGGCTCTGCCATTAACTAGTTCCTTTTTGGATTTTTATTTTTATTTTTTGAAATTTAATCTTTCTGTGGCTTAGCTTCTTCATCTGTAAAATATGAATAATAATAGTACTTCACAGGTTTGTCATAATAGTTAAATGAGTTGAGACAAGGTGAGGGAAGAGCACACTATTATAACACTGCCTGGGACATAATTAGTGCTCATTAAGCTCAGCTGCTGTCCTTAACAGTCATTCTTACGAGAAAAATAAAGGGCCACACCTGTGTGGCACTGGTATGCTTGCAGAGGCCTACAGTCACATTTGTCATTTTTATAATGGGCCACCTCAGTGTCAGAAATCTCTGCTATTATTATAATAGTTATTTCTTTGTTTTAATAAAACAGTTGCGTTATCCATCAAGGTTAACACATGACAACTCTTGATAGCAAAACATACACTAATTATTAGGATTATCCCCAGAAGAAACAGGTCTCTAATGGTGTGGGACGGGGTGCGATATTGTTTTTATGAGAGTAAGACATTTAAGAGTGGAGAGGAGGAAACACATCACGGCTTATTGTCACAGTAGAGGTTGTGGTCATCCTAAGAGTAACACAAGGTCCTGCATTCCTGGCTAGGGATGACTGAAGAGTGGGTGAAGACACCCTGAAAAGAAGACTGTCAGGTTTACCCAAGGCTATCTTTGGTCTTATGCTATATCTTTCTGCTGTTACAATATGAACATGGAGAATAAGATTTACAAGAGAAAATATATATAGCGGTTACAAGCATATGCAGACTGCCTAGGTTCCAACCTGAATCTACCACTTATCAGTGTAACCTTGAGCAATGCCTTAACTTCGCTTTGACATCTGTAAAATGAACATAATGATAGAATTTTATGGGGATGCTGAAAGGAATCTAATTACGTTAGATAATATCTAAAAACAATGTCTGACAGCAAAATCTCAGTAAATATTAGCATCTATCATTGTTATAGTAGTTTGCTATTATTGGAGCTGCTTTAATTATTTAGTTTCTTCTTTTCCTGAGTCCCTCTTAATTTTGCTTGCCTTCTATGAGCCTTTGGCTGAATTTGAAGTTCAAAAGTTCCAAATCTTCATGATCCCTATTTGATTATAGTCTCAGTATTCTACCAATGATCTCAATTGTAAAATGACATTGCCAATATAACCTTTGTTGAAGTACTAAATCTGAAAGCAAAGGTTTTATTATTTTGGTTCTATATCTAGTTGAAATTCTGTCACTGAAATTTGCGCAAATCACTTAATCTCCTTGTGTTTTAGTTGCCTATCTGCAAAATTAAAAGTACTGTCTAATTAGCAGATGAGAATGTGTGATTGATTAACAGTGTATGAAGGAAAGGGACCATCAACATTTGTGTTAAGTTTTTTTTTATCCTAATCCTAAACTTCAAATTCTTTAAGGGCACAAACTATGTCTTACTCATTTTGGTATCATGAGTGCCTAGCTTGGACCACTGTGTGTGTAGCTCTTAATAAATGTTTGATAAAATTAACTAATTCATATTCTTAAATTATTTTGTACTATAGAGAGAGAGATTTTAATTATAATAATCTTTCATGGGGTTTTTTTTTTTTTAATTTGAAAAAGGATCCAGACACAGAGATGAAGAATGACTTATACCATCTTCTGAGAGCAAATGGACTGAAAGCTTGTGGCTAGAATCCACCTACTTTTCAACTTCTTACTCCCCATCCTTTTGGCCAAGGGCTTTTAGATTGCTGTGAAGGAAAGGAGAGTGTTTGTATACTAACAATTTTTTTTTAATTCTTTCCAAAGGTCTGTCGAGTTGCTTATGAAATTATGCAAACACTACATCCTGATGCCTCTGCAAACTTCCATTCTTTAGATGACATCTACTATTTTGGGGGCCAGAATGCCCACAACCAAATTGCCATTTACGCTCACCAACCTCGAACTGCGGATGAAATTCCCATGGAACCTGGTGATATCATTGGTGTGGCTGGAAATCACTGGGATGGCTATTCTAAAGGTGTCAACAGAAAACTGGGAAGGACGGGCCTATATCCCTCCTACAAAGTTCGAGAGAAGATAGAAACGGTCAAGTACCCCACATATCCTGAGGCTGAGAAATAAAGCTCAGATGGAAGAGATAAACAGCCAAACTCAGTTCAAACCATTTGAGCCAAACTGTAGATGAAGAGGGCTCTGATCTAACAAAGTAAGGTTATATGAGTAGATACCCTCAGCACCAAGAGCAGCTGGGAACTGACAGAGGCTTCAGTTGGTGGAATTCCTGTTTAACAAGGGCTGCAATGCCCTCAAACCCATGCACAGTACAATAATGTACTCACATATAACATGCAAACAGGTTGTTTTCTACTTTGTCCCTTTCTTTCAATGTGTCCCCATAAGACAAACACTGCCATATTGTGTAATTTAAGTGACACAGACATTTTGTGTGAGACTTAAAACATGGTGCCTATATCTGAGAGACCTATGTGAACTATTGAGAAGACCTGAACAGCTCCTTACTCTGAGGAAGTTGATTCTTATTTGGTGGTGGTATTGTGACCACTGCATTCACTCCAGTCAACAGATTCAGAATGAGAATGGACGTTTGGTTTTTTTGTTTTTGTTTTTGTTTTTTTCCTTTATAAGGTTATCTGGGTTTTTTTTTTTTTTAAATAATTGCATCAGTTCATTGACCTCATCATTAATAAGTGAAGAATACATCGGAAAATAAAATATTCACTCTCCATTAGAAAATTTTGTAAAACAATGCCATGAACAAATTCTTTAGTACTCAATGTTTCTGGACATTCTCTTTGATAACAAAAAATAAATTTTAAAAAGGAATTTTGTAAAGTTTCTAGAATTTTGTATCATTGGATGTTATGATGATCAGCCTTATGTGGAAGAACTGTGATAAAAAGAGGAGCTTTTTAGTTTTTCAGCTTATTTACTTTGTTTTTTTCCTGTTTCTGATATAGTAACTAATTCTTAACTCAGAGACATTGGTCGATTTTAATACTGAAAACCAATTTTCATTGGTACTCATTACGAAATTGCTAAGAACACTCTTTGGGAGCTTTCATTCTCTTATTTTGGACATTGTTTTAACTGAGTGAAATAATCATAACTCCTTGCTCCCAGAGAAGCTATCACCTCCATTTCTAAAACGATTACAGGTTTGTTTGATAGTCTTTCTTAATGTATTTATTATCGCTTTTTGTGAATAGGATCCTGTTTTATCCAGGAACCAATTTCTGCCCTGGCCTATCATGCCCTGCTTTTGAGAGTACCAGGTGTCTTAGGGATTGGGAAACTGGCTGTTTCTGAAGTATATGTCTCATAGTATGTAGAACCTGGTGACCAAGGGAGAAGAGGGACCAGTGGGAGACCCACAATGGATTGAGTCTTGGGATTATCTCTTCCAAATACTTCCATGTTAGAATCACTTCAGAAAATAAGACTTTGATGTTTTGTCTCTGAACATCACTTTTGTCCTCATAAAAACACTTCATTATTGTATGTAGCCTGCCTCCTACAGAGGCCTGACAGGAGTTACTCCATTCTAAAAGAAAAATATCTCTGTAGGAACGACTTTCAGGCCTGATGTTAAATATCAGGGATCCTAGGCAGAAACTGTTAGTCCTGGCCTTCATATCTTCACCAAATGAAAATACGGTATGTAAAATCTCACCACCAAATTTAACTAAATTCTTTTTCTCAAGTCAAGCCTCCCAAAAGAAAAAAGAAATTAACTTCCTACAGTGTCAGCAAGCAATTTTCCATTTAGTTTTGGTACAAATAAAAGTCATTTGAAACAATCTCCAACTGAGTGGAGGTAATTCAGATTATGAGTTATTTTGCAACTCGCATGTCACATGTCATTGGAACATCAGTAACTGTGGATCTGATTTGTGCCCTTATAGAAGACCCAAAGGTAAATTAAGTTAGTCTCTTTTCCTTCTAAATTGACCCAGTTCCAGGGGTGAAAGGACCAAAGAACAGAGATATGAAGGAAATAAATTAAGGAATATTTCCCAAAGGGAGTTGAAGACTTAATTTTTGACATTTTATCATTTAGTTCTAGAATTTCTACTTAATTATTTGTATTTCTCTACTGAGTTTTTTTATTCCCTACAAGCATGTTTAAATTATGCTTTAAAATTATTTTCTGGTAAATTTGACATCTGGATAATTTTAGAATTGGTCTCCATTGTTTATCTTTACAGAATGGCCAGATTTTGGGGGGAGGTCCCTCATATATTGAGTGATTTACATTGTGTCCTGAACATTGTGAACATTTATGTTGTAGATTCTGTTATATTACTCTGAAAAGTGCTGTGATATATCTATATACATATGTGTGTGTGTGTATATATATATATATATATATATTTTTTTTTTTTTTTTTTGCTTGTGTTAGCAGGCATTTAACTTTATTGGACTCAAATTGTAAACTGTCTTGGGCAGCAGCTGAAAATCTCAATTCATTTAGCTGGAGTCTATGCCATGTGTAGTTCAGGGCTCAGCCAGAGAGATGGATAGAATTTATGCACAGAATTTGTAGTCCTTTTTCTTTGGCTCCCTTTTTTCTGAGATTTCTCCCCTCACTTTCCAGCAGCTGTGGTTACTCTGATTCTTAGACCAGAAAGACTGCAGTTTTCTTTCAGCCCAAAAGCTATACAATGTGAAATTCACCTTGTGCCATTCCCTTTAAAATTTAACCTCTTTTCAGAACTTGCCTCTGTTTGTATTCAGTCTCCTACCCTCATGGTATTTTTTGTATTTTATTGAGTTTATAGTTGTTATTCGTTGGAATATTGGTTCAGCGGGTGCTTACTCCACCATTAACTTAAAATGAAAAAACAGCAGGGGAGAGGAAAGGTTTAAGTCTTGTGAAACCCCTGTTGAGGAAAGGTTTAAGTCTTGTGAAACCCCTGTTGAGACTCTGGCCTCAATAGCCAAGTAGCCAGTAGCCTTATGTAAAAAGATGAAGTAACCAAACTGTTAAACCTGCACTTGAGAAGGGCTGATGAATACTGTTGACCACATCTGTCTGAATAGCCTTTCAGAACCACTTTTTTTGGTAAATCATCATGTACATGATGGTGATTCATTCTATACAAGTTGCCATGTTGAGAAGGCTGACATTTTTCTTACCACTATTGTAATTTCTCCATAAAGCCCTGGTACTTAAAAAATCCTGCATGATTTTGAATTGAGTGGCCAGTGCGAGGTTAGGATTTGGGTCTTTTCCTTGTTGAAAGACCTTTTTCTGAGAGACTTGCCTGGAATTAAATTATTATCGTGGGCTCATTGAATGTGGGTAACAGAATCCTGCTTATTAATGACAAAGCAATTATGAAAGATCTCACCAAGGCTTTCCTAGTTCTTCCACTCAAGTCTGATTTATTGCTCAGCTGGGCACTTAAAACGAATTCATGCCTGTTGTGAATGCCCTAATCCAGGGTTTCATTGTACCTAAATGAATAAGAGACTAGTTCCTTTTCTGTCCAAGCTTTAGGTTATTGTTATTGTTGCTATATAGAGCCAGTCCTGTTTACTGGGTTCCCTCTTCATAAAGTTGAGAGTTGAAGAGTTAAAAGAGAAAGCACATTTTAAAAGCCACCTCATACAATGATTATTGTCTTTATTATTCAGTTCTGAGAGAATACAGTCACTATACATTCAGTGAGCAGGAAAAGTGTTGGGGTCTAAATGGTGCATCTAGAAGTATCTCTTCTGCCTCAATGAGAGCAAATCTCTCAGGGGAAAAACACAAGTCCCCTTTGGCCATAGCCAATTGCCCGATACTTCATTTATGCTCTCAGGAGACTGTGCAGTAGGTTCCATAGGCCTGTACAGAGATACATGTGGCTTGAGGATTGGTGAAATTGGGAACTTGGCTACAATACCCTAATTTATGTCAGATACAGACTGTATAGAATTTTTAAAGTGCACTGCTCAGAAAGGAGCAAAAAGAATTTGCCTCTATACTTACTGGTTCCTAGCACCAATCTCTCTCATAGACACATGGAAGAGCTGTTCCAGGATCACAAGCCTTGGAAAATTTGGACTTTGAGTTCCTGGCTAGTCTTACCTCCCTATTGATCCGCATGAGAAATTCTGGCCCAGTAAGGAAATGGAATGTATTGAGTGCAGAAGCAGAAGACCCAGTTTTCAGTTTTGTTTTACCTCATCATAGTGCCCACAAGCACGTAATATCCCTGTATTTCAGGTTGCTTTAGGGGAAAAGCAACAGTTCTCATTGAAGATCACTGACTGAAATTCAGAGTATCTGGCTTCTGATTTTGATATTGTCATTAAATGGGGACAGGCCAGTTTTCTCAGAACTTCATTTTCTTTGTAAGTGAAATGAATTGGTTGGATTTATTCAGGGTTTGCAAATTTGGTTGACTAGTTCAGTTTCACATGTCTCAAGGGAGTAGCTTCTACTCAGCCTCAGCTGTTTGTTGTTCTAAGGACATAATGTGGACAGATATTTATGTTTTTCCAGACAAGCAGAATCTGGTGGATCTTTCTGTGCAAAATCTTCAGATTTTGAAGTATCACCAACTAATTAAAAGATATATAAAATACTAAGGGGTCCAAATAAATATCTATGGCTCCTTTAGTTTATAACCTCTGGACTACATTGGGAAAGCTCTTTTCTAAGTTCAAGATTATATCTCTAGCTGAAAGTGGATCTACCATTCGATCCAGCATCCCACTACTGGGTATCCGCCCAAAGGAAAAGAAGTCATTATATGAAAAACGCACTTGCACACGTACATTTATAGCAGTTCATAATTGACGATTGTAAAGATGTGGAACCAACTTAAGTGCCCATCGACTAATGAGTGGATAAAGAAGTTTTGGTGTATATATATATATATATACCATGAATACTACTTAGCCATTAAAAGGAACAAAATAATGTCTTTTGCAGCAACTTCAGTGGAGCTGGAGGTCATTATTGTAAGTGAAGTAACACAGGAGCGGAAAACCAAAAACGATATAGTCTCACCTAAAAGTAGGAGCTAAGTTATTCCCCTACACTGAAAAAATGTAGGGGAATAACTTTTAATCTCCTGATTCTTCAAGTTGTCGACTAGTACGGAAAGGCATATGGAGTGGTATAATGGACTTTCGAGACTCAGAAAGAGGAGGGTGCGAGGGGGGCTAGGGATGAAAAACTACATATTAGGTACAATGTATACTACTTGGGTGATGAGCCTACTAAAATCTCAGAATTCACCACTATATAATTCATCCATGTAACAAACCACTGTACCCTAAAAGCTATTGAGATAAAAATTAATTGAAAGCAAATTGATATGTGCTGTAAATATAAATTATGCATCAGGTTGGTTAGTATAAAAGATAGTATAAAAAATGTAAAATATCTTTTTGGCACATTGGGTTAAATAACATTATGAAACCCATTAAATTTTTTAAAAATAAAATTAAGATTATATCTCTGGAAAGGATTGGTAAGAGGGTAGCAGCTGCATAATGCTTTCAAGTTCAGTTGCTGCACGTGTCCCAATTCCTTAGCAATACCTGCTTAGCTGGCTGTCATCCTGGGCTCAGAATAGCCCATTCATAGCATATTCATAACAATATGCTATGAAGCTCATAGGCTGGGCCCCTCTCAGACTTGGCCTTGAGGACCTCAGGTGTGTAACAAGTGTTAGATAACTTCTAAGTTCTCTTCCAGCCCTAAATTTCTAAGAAGGTCATGGTGGAGCCTGAGATTGTAACAAGGTCATATGTGGTACCAGGGTGCAGCTGTCTGGATTAGGAACCTGGGTGGCTGGATCTGGTTGCAAGAGGAACAAAGGTCATTTTGCTAGAGCAGCTGACTATGTCTTTTTCTAGACCTCAGTAAAAATAGAGTAACTTAATTCCTGACCTAATTAACAGGCTGTTCAGACTCACCTGTTTATATTTAGAAACTCCTTTTGTTGTTTGCTTTCTTTCCCGCCTTTGTTTCCTAGTAAAGTTTCATTCACAGAATCACAGCTTTGTCTCAACTAAGAGAAGAGGGATTTGTGGACATAAAAGCCAAGAGAACTGAGGTGTCAGGGTCTCCTAAGAGGCCAGAGAGTGGAGACAATATCCCACTCTGGACCAGATCGGACTTTCCCATACTGTTCAGGAAATCAAAAGAAGTGTGAATGAGTACCCACCATGATGCGTCCCATCTAGTCTATTCCATTATTTTTTAAGTGATATTCAGAAACATTGGAATTTCTTTGCAAACATACTGCACAATTGATTGCCACGTAGTGGCGGGTCACACCACCAAGAATGAGAACGTCTTACAGGTGTTGAGTTTAAAGAACAAGGGATTTGAAATCAGCTCTAATTTCAAGTTTTGGCTTCACACCTTTTGAGCTCAACAGGTTCTAACAAGCTATGCTCGTTCAAGAAACTCCTCTTGATAATTCAAATGACCAGCATTCTGTAAGTCAGTCATTGGGAAGCTGTGCCAACTGCTTGTTTTTGTAAGTTTTATTGAAACATAACCACACCCATTCACTTACATATTGACTGTGGCCACTTTGGGGGCTACAACAGCACACTTGAGTAGTTACCACAAAGCCTAAATGTATGGCCTACAAAGCCTAAAATATTTACTGTCTGGCCTTTTACAAAAGATGATTGCTGACCCCTACTATAAGTAGTCTTGTCTTTTAGATTCAAATTGATAATTCACAAAGGCCCAACGTCACAAAACACTTGACAGTCATCAGAGAAAAATTTGATAGTGGGGGTAGTATAGTAGGGCCTCCGCTAATCTGTATGGTGCCTTTGTGAAAATTGGATAAAGATGCTCCTAAGACAGTTACTGTAATCTATTCATTTTTAACAAATTCAATAAAACTCTTACTGCCATCCACCAGAAAATTGCTCAATAAATATACAAATCACCAATGTCTACAATATGAATTGCACTCCCCCATGCAACCACATGCAGGAGTTTCACCGCTGTAGGTGTGATCTGTTGAAAAGAACACTGTACTTTTTTAGACTTAAGTTCTGCTTCTGGCTCTGAAACTGACCTGCTGATATCTTGGGCAAACTATATAATGTGCCTAGGCCTCAGTTTTTCTTACTTTTAAAATGGAGGTAACTTCTAGTTGTTATTTTGAGAAATAACAGATATAAAATTGCTTTGTAAAGGCTATCAGCTTTGCAAAAGCAATCTCACACTACCCATATCCTTAACAGGAACTAGGTGGTCAGGTGGGCCACGTGAAAATTCTTTGAGTTGATAGCAGACTGCCCCTGGGCTCTGGAGTCATCTGCTTGGTCATACTCTCCCTGTGGACTTCTGTTTACCTGCATCCATTGGAAGGTGAGCTCTGAAAGTGTCCATTCCCAGCTCAGCCAGTTGTGTTTACATAGAGACACTAAATTATAGTAAGTGGCTACTTAAGCTATCATTTTCCCAGCCCCTAAGTGCAGGAGGAACTCGACGTGTGATTCTATGCACCTTCTGTGCTTAACAAGATACGTCTCAGAGCAGAAACAATTTCCCTGTGTGTGCTTCTTAGAATCCACTGTCTGATGCAGGTTAATATTCTGTGGCTGAGTTTGACATTGGAGTTATTTATGTACATGAAAGCACATTGTTTTAATATGAAGTCTGGTATTACTTGTGTTTTACCCAATTATGGCTTGTCTAATTTCCAAGCCCACTTGCACCTGAAACTCACTCCAGGCTTCTGCGGGGTAGAGAATGCCGAAGGAAGTAGAAGAAATATACAGATGTTATTTTTTTTTTTTCATTGCTTTGTCTGACTGAATGGCTGATGTGCCGGTGGCGATATGTGGCAGGACATCTCAGGCAAGGTTGGTGACCCATTAAGGTGTCCTGAGCTCTGATTAGAGAGAACTTGGAGCCAGCAGAGCTGTCAACAGTTTCTTTTTGATTAAGATGCTGCCTCTTAACCCCTGGAGGCCATTTTACCCCTCCCACTTTCAAGAAAAGATAGAATTAAAGCCTTAGGTCATTGCTTAGTAGAAGCCCCAGGAGCTGACTAGACCAGAACGGGCCTCTCTCAGCCTCTCTCAGCAGCTGCTCCATTATCAAGTTCCTCTACTGACAGGTAAGCTCATCCTCTGTGATACAGAGCTCCTAAGCTAAAATGGCTCTCCCAGGAGCCGCTACTCAAAGAGTGAAGACGCTTAAGAAAGCTCATTAGTGAATTAGGGAGGTCAGGAAAAATAAGGTTATTAGTATGGCCATTTTGGCTGTTGCAAGGATGTGTGTATGTGTGTGTTTAAGAGAAGAGTTCTGTTTTCTGTTGTCATTACGATTCAGTTTGATATCTCAATAAGCTTTAGTCTGTAAGCTCCTCAGCTGCCATCTCCTTAAAGACAAAAAGCCTATCTTATTGTATTCCTAGTGTACGCACAGTGACAGGCACATAGTAAGTGGTTGAGAATGTACTGTGCTGAAATAATTATAGATTTAAAGATGCAGTGTCTCAGATTTGCTTCAAAGTAATATGAGTAGGAGGAGGAATTGAGTGTAAGTATAGATGAAACAAGATGGACCATGAGATGAAAACTTTTTAATCTGAGTGATACGTTGTGGGGATTTGTTACTATTTTTTCTAGTTTTGTATTTGTTCAATGTTTTCCACAATAAACTTTTTTTATTAATATCTGTATTAAGTATAACAGAATGTTGAAGGATATGGCAAAGACTGGCCTAGTGCTCTCCAAACAGTCTCATCTTTTTGCTAAGCACATACCTGGGTTGCATTTTGTAGTCAGGCCACATAATTAAAGTTCTGGCCAATAGAATGTGGACAGAACTGATGTAAGCCTCTTCCAAGTATGACCATTATTCTGAATGATCCTCTTAAGCATTCTCTCTTCACTTGCCTCCAGTCTATATGTAGGAAATCAGTGAAGAGCTCCAAGCTCCCAGGCAGTGAAAGAGCCTAGATACCCGAATGATTTCATGGAGTAAAACCATCTTCTGTCTTCTACTGATGAATCTATAATAGACTATAAGGTGACTGAGATAAGCCTTTGTTGTTGTTGTTGTTGTAAGTACAGTATTGAATTGCCCATAATCTTGCAAACCAGGTTTTCAGCCTACCTATTTCAGACATGGGAGGAGACTCTCAGTGGTAATTTGATGTTTTAGAGAATCCAGAGCTATAATTAAATACCTCTGAAGATGATGATAATAAAAAACTAGCATCTTTTGAATAGCCATTATATGTCAGGCACTGTTTTAAGTGCTGTCTATGTATTAACTAATTTCATTCTCACAACAACCCTATGAGGGAGAAACTAGTATTGTTCTAATTTTATAGAGGAAGAAACTGGGAGACTAAATAACTTGCCTAAGTCAAACAAACTGTAAGTGGCAAAGTCCAGATTCAGATCCAGGAAGTTTTCCTCCCAAGCTCTGCCTCCACTAGCCCACAATACTTCCTCAATATTTTGGACTTTGCCATGGGAGTTGAGTCCTGGCATAAAGCAATATCTGAACACATAATGTCACCTACAGAAGCAGTGCTGGACTCCCATTCTAGGGAGGGGTACACAGAACGGGAAAAGGTCCAAAGTCTGCTGTTCCACTACCCCGTAAAGGGCATTCTAGTGAGCAGAGTTTAACAATGGTATGATCCGGGATAAAACCAAGTGTGAATGCGTCGTCCACTCTGACCGATTCTTCTTTGATTCAGTTCTCTTCCACTCAACCTTGGCATCTCCTGCATTTGCCACAGGGGAAAATATTTGTCATCTGTTCTACCTGTATCTGCCACTCTTCTACACCCCCTTCCTTACCCACCCTTCGTGACCCCCCTCTCCCTGATCCCAACCCAGAGCCTATTTCTCTCCTTTTTCAAGCAACTCAGAGCACATATTAGGGCAAAGAGTCATATAAATGCTCATAAAGCCTCCAAGTGACAGCAGTGATTAATTACTCCCTTGCTTTTTGACCTCACTTGCCTGCTGCAGACGCTACCTATCTTCAACAGCCAGTAGAGCTGAGGAGGGTTCACCATCAAGCTTTTTGTCAGTGCACTTCCTAGGACAGAATTTTTCAAACTGCATCCCCTGAAGAGGCTGCGAGAACCATCTGAGAAGATGGGAGAAGATACATGAGCATTGAATGAATGGGGCTCTACATCCCCAACTCCACTTCTGTCATGGCAGTTCCACTTTATCTGCTTTACGTTAGATTGCATTTGGAGAATTGTTCCATCCTTGAAAGAGAGAGAGAAACCCCTTATTTTGGAAGATCCTTTGGATTGCCAAACCTTTGAGCCCCTTTATTTCTTGAACCTCTTAGGTTCCACCATTCCTGCCCACCAGGAGCAGAGGTAGGAAAGACCAGCCCAGCAGACACTCCAACTCCTAACAACCCAGTTTCTAGGCTCCAGAGCCAAGGAGAATTACAACAAAGCAGAACTCATGGATTTAGTAAGGGGTTGTGGGTTGCTCCTTCCCCAACAAGTCCTACAGTTCTGAATCTCACATATCCTTGCATAGAGTAGATTTTTAAATGAACATGGTATGACTGGATGAATGATCCAATCTCTATATTCTAAATCATTCTGGAGGTTTGGAAATGGGGGACAGGATTGGCCTTAGATCTCAGAATGGCCACAAGATTCATTCTTCAACATGCAGAGAGGCAATTTGGCATAGACATTAAGAATATGAGATCTAGAATCAGACTGTGGCTTCAAATCCTGGCTCTGCCACTTCAAACTATGTGACCTTATTCTTATAAATATGAATACCCTTGCAATGAGAATAATAATGTTTCTGTCATGAGGATTAAATAAGTTAATGCATGTAAAATACTTGGTTACTTGGTGCCTGGCGTGTTAGTGTCAGTAAACATTAGCAAATGTTAGCCCTCATTATTGTTGTTACCCTGTTCAAACGCCTTCCTCTGATTCTTCCAAGCAGTATTCATTATTCTCCTCTGCACTTTTTAGCAGTTTGCTCAATAAAGCAGATTCTTTGAAATCAGGATACATAGATATCATAAATTAAGTCCTTACTCCCATCATAGCACTTGGGGTTACATATTCCCTCTTCACATCTGGCTCCCTGGGGAAATGTTCCATATTTTATTCATCTTTATATCCCAAGCACCTGGTATACTATAAGTGCTCACTGTAGTTTGGTTGAATGAATGAGAAGCATTGGCATTTGTCTTTAGTTGGGAGAATCTTGACCATTTCCTCCTGGCCTTCCTATCTGGTTTGCATCCCAAAGGCACATTTCCTTTCTCTGCCCCAACATAAGGATGAGGTGAAGAGTCTGGGCTGGGTCCAGGGCATCTCTCCTAGGCTTGGCTGTGAGGCTGTGGGAATTCAGGGCACACAGAAGAAAATAACATTTGCTGGGCTCTTTATCACACTTAATTCTCACAGCAGTTTAGTGGAGGTATATTCTTGTTAGTCCCATTTTACACATGAAGAAACTGAGTTTAACAATTTTCACAAGGTCACATCTGCCTGAGGCAGAATTCAAACCTGAGTCTGCCTCCTCAGCTTGTGCTCTTTCCACTCGCTGGCTCCCACTGAAGCAAGCCAAGATCTGTGCCCCATCCCACCTCCCTGCTCCACCCCACCTCTCTTCTCTCCTTGGTCTTATCTTTGTTCTTCCATATTAGCCTTCTAATATTATTTTCCTTCCTGAGTTGGCTTATTTATCACTTGGCCATGTCTTCTTATTAATATAACCAGACCTTAAACATTATGCATCCCTACTGCCTCGTTTGCCAGCACGGTGCTGAGCACTTACAAGCTTTGCAATTAGACTGAGCTCAAAGGGGCCGTAACATATGCATCTTCATGGAGAAAGCTGCTTTCATAGGGAAATGCGGTGGAGAGGAAAGGATGCAAGATGGGCAGTACAGGGCAATGTGCAGCATATGCATGGTAAAGGAGGGACCAAGGTGGGGAGCAGAGTAAAAACACCACCAGGAACTTCTCCCTTGCTACTTAACCTTAACTCAACATTGCCCTGCTTGTGACTTGGAGCTATGAAGCTCCAGGAACATCCTCAGGTTATTTCTAACAGAACCCCCTTCCATCTTATTCCTATGGCTAATGTCAACAGCAGCATCAATAGTAACCCTTCACTTACTGAGCACCTACTATGTGCTTTACACACATTTAGTCTCATCCATGCAACAAACCCATGAGCTAGATGCTAATGTACTGCATTTTATAGATGAGGAAGCTGTACTTCAGAGAGTGTAAGTAACCGTTCAAGCTCACACAACTAGCAAGTGACATAAGAAAGAGAAATGGCAGAAAGGCCTGAAAAGGAAGAGGAGTTGGAGTGAGGAGCAATTGACATCAGAGTAGGCCTCTCTAAGCTGCCCTTGTTTGAGCAGCTGCCCAAGTGAGCTGGCAGAGTATGGGAACAACTGAAAGCCCCCCTCCCAGCAGCTTACCTCATGGCCTACCTGGGAAGGAAGGATCCCTGGGCCCCAAAGATTGATGCTCTCATCTCTTCCAAGGAGACTTCCAAACTAGCAGAGGTTGTTCAGGGACCAGGGGCACTCTATCCTCAGGAAGAGGATGAAGACCATCATGCTTTATACTTCTGGACCGAGACACTTTACCTTTCCAGTGGACACCACAAGAGCTCCTCTAAAACGATGTCTGCCCAGCTGATTGATGGTTCTCTCCCAAGACTGTTCTTTTCTATCGGCATTCCCCCCTCTTTTCCTTCTTTAGCCTCTCATTTCAATCTTGTGGCTTCCTGGGCTCAAGCCTTTGAAATCAATTTGGAGCCCCTCTAACAAGTATTCCAAGACAGTTCCCTCTGAGTTGTGACACAAAGCCAATTCTTAAGAAAACCAGGCTATTGGATTTTGTTTACATATTTTTTTTTCTTTTTTAAATTTTAGGCTATCTGAAATGTTGTCAGTTACCCTGGAGGTGGTCCCTCCTTCTAAGGATCTCCCAGAACCCAACACTGGTCCCATTCAGAGATTTGGGCTAAGCCATGTAGCTCAGGAAAGCCTATCCCAAGCATCTTGTGGAAGCAGCCCTCAATAAAAAAGTAAAAAGCTTTGACAGAACAATTGGTCTTTTTTTTTTTTTTTTTTTTTTGAGACGGAGGCTTGCTCTGTCGCCCAGGCTGGAGCGCAGTGGCCGGATCTCAGCTCACTGCAAGCTCCGCCTCCCGGGTTTATGCCATTCTCCTGCCTCAGCCTCCCGAGTAGCTGGGACTACAGGCGCCCGCCACTTCGCCCGGCTAGTTTTTTTTTTTGTATTTTTAGTAGAGACGGGGTTTCACCGTGTTAGCCAGGAGGTCTTTTTTTTTCATCCTTAAAACCTTAATAGATTGAGGTGGTTAAATAATGCAGGGCCAAGTATTAATAAGGCTGTAGGTGAGACAGGCTATGCTTAGTGGCTCAGAGCTTCTCACACTGTTCCCCTCCTTCTCTCTCCCTTGTTTCTCTTTCTTTCAATACAAGCAAGTTGGTAATTGGCAATTCCCACTGCCAGTGTATATGCCCAGTGAGCAGCAAAGTAGTGCTCACTGGATTCTTTCTATGATGTTACCAAGGAACACAGTGGTAGCTGGAAGGACTTTAGAGACTATTTATTCCACAAATATTTACTGTGCATGTTTTATTTTCCAGACACTGTTCTGAGTCTTAAAGCAGAAGACAGAAAAAGTTTCTACCTTCATGGAGCTTATGATCAAGTAGGGAGACAGAAAATGAATAAATCTATGAAATTTATGGTATGTGAAACAGTAAGAATTGCTAATGAGACAGAAGGGTATAAAGAGTGCTACCAAGGGTTAATATTTTAAATAGGGTAGTCAGAGAAAGCCTCACTTAGAAGGTGGCCTGTTAGCAAAGAGCTGAAGGAGACAAGAGGGTGAGGAATATAGGTAGCTAGGGGAAGAGCATTCCACGCAGAGGGAACGGCAAACAAAAGGACCTGAGGCAGGAGCATGGCTGTTCAGAGAATAGCAAGGAGGCTGGTGTGACCAGAAAGAGAAGCAGGAGACAAGGTGAGAGATCATGAAGGTCTGAATAGCATAGAGCCTTGCAGACCATCCTTAGGACTTAACCCAAATGAAGTGAAAAGTTTTTGAATGGTTTGGAGCAGTGGAATGACATGATCTGACTTATGTAATAAAAGTGATTATGCTGGTGACTGCCTTGAGAATAACTTAGAGGTAAACACAGGGGGACTAGTTAGGAGATACTGCACTCATCTGGAGGGGTGATAAGGCTTAGGTATTAAGAGCAGAGTCCCTGAAGCCAGACTGCCTGGATTCAAATCTCAGCTATGCCCTTACTAGCAGCATCACCTTGGGCAAACATCATAACCAATCTCTCTGTGTCTGTTTCTTCATCTGTTGAATGGAGAAAATAATTGTGCCCACCTCATAGGATTTTTGTAACGATATAATGAGTTAATAAATGTGAAACACTTAGAACACAGGATTGTTATGAGGAGTTGAAACACTTAGACTAGTACATAACAAAGGCCGTTTGTGTGTTTGGTGTTATTGTTACTGTTGTTATTATTGTCTGAGTAAGAGATGATGGTGAGTCAGGCCAGAGCAGTAATAGTGGGAGAAAAGTGGTCATATTTGAGGAATGTTTTGAAGGTAGAGCCAACAGGATTTGCTGACAGATTGGATGTATAGAATGAAAAGAGAGGGGTCTAAATGCACCACATTCATATTATAGTTGAGGATACTGAGCACAGCTAAGGCCACCATTGTAACAAATAAGTTTTAAGGAGTACTTGTTGCTAAACATGAACAGAAATCAAAGAACAAGGCCACTCATGGTCTAACATACAAATCCCTAGGTAATCAACTATTTTCATTTTAATCTATTCCCTTCAGTTCTTATCTTTATGCACGCATGATTTTGTAAAATCTATTTTATTTTTCAGCTTTATTGAGGTAGAATTAACAAATAAAAAATTGTATATATTTAAGGCTGACTAATATTCCATTGTGTATATATTTTTTATATATACCACATTTTCTTTTTCTATTCACTTAACGTTGATTCTGTATCTGAGCTATTGTGAATAATGCTGCTGTGAATTTCTGCACAGCAAAGGAAGCAATCAATAAAATGAAAAGGCAACCTATGGAGTGGGAGAAAATATTTGCAAACCATGAATCTGACAGAGAGCTAATATCCAAAATCCATAAGAAACTCATGACTCAATAGTCAAAAAACAAATAGCTCGATTTAAAAATGGACACAGGACGTTTTCCAAAGAAGATATACAAATGGCCAACAGATATATGAAAAGGTGCTCAACATCAGTAATTATCAGGGAAATGCAAATCAAAACCACAATGAGATGTCATCTCACACCTTTTAAGGGGACTATGATCAAAAAAGTAAACCATAAGTTTTGGTGTGGATGTGGAGAAAAGGAAAAGCTTGTATAATGGGAATATAAATTGGTACAGCAATTATGGAAAACAGTATGGAGTTTCCTCAAAAAATTAAAAATAGGACCACCATATAATCTAGCAGTCCCATTTCTAGGTATATTTCCAAAGGAAATGAAATCAATATCTTGAGATATCAGCATTCTCATGATAATTGCAGCATTATTCATAGCATGCATGATTTGTAAGTATAATTGCATCAACATAATGTTATATTCTACAAAAGATAAGTATACGGCACTTCATGACTCTAGCAAGGGCTCATTGGTTAAATGTTAAAGAAATTAATGTGCTCAATACCATTTATACTCTAGGATATAAGCAGGGCACAGAATTCCCCATTTTGAGATAAAGCATGCAGTCCTTTTATCAAGTGAGCCCATATAGATTGGTAAGTACATCACATCTTATTTCAAGGAGATCACAGTCTTATGGGGGCAGATCAAATCACTATAATTGAGAGTTATACTGGAGGTACATACATACATATATATATTTATACACACACACACACACACACAAGTTACCTTGGAAGCACCATGGAGCATACACTTAACTCTGCTTATGGAAATAGGGAGGCTTCCAAAGAGAAGAGACATCTGGACAGATGAAGCTTATTATCCACACCTTTTATTTTATTTTATTTTATTCTATATTATTTTATTTTATTTTAAAGTTCCAGGGTGCATGTGCAGGATGTACAGGTTTGTTGCATAGGTAAACGTGTGCCATAGTGGTTTGCTGTAGCTATCAACCCATCACTTCAATATTAAGCCTAGCATGCATTAGCTATTTTTCCTGATACTCTCCCTCTCCCCACACCACCACCCCTACCAGCAGGCACCAGTGTGTGTTGTTTCCCTCCCTTTGTCCATGTGTTCTCATTGTTCAGCTCTTATGAGTAAGAACATGCAGTGTTTGATTTTCTGTTCCTGTGTTAGTTTGCTAAGGATAATGGCTTCCAGCTCCATCTATGTCCCTGCAAAGGACATGATCTTGTTTCTTTTTGGTTTTCTTTTTTCTTTTTTTTTTTTTGAGATGGAGTCTTGCTGTGTCGCCCAGGCTGGAGTGCAGTGGCGCGATCTCGGCTTACTGCAAGCTCCGCCTCCCGGGTTCATGCCATTCTCCCGCCTCAGCCTCCGAGTAGCTGGGACTACAGGCGCCCGCCACCATGCCCGGCTAGTTTTTTGTATTTTTAGTAGAGACAGGGTTTCACCGTGTTAGCCAGGATGGTCTCGATCCTCGTGATCCAACCGCCTCGGCCTCCCAAAGTGCTGGGATTACAGGCTTGAGCCACCACGCCCGGCCGATCTTGTTTCTTTTAATGGCTGCATAGTATTCCACGGTGTACATGTACCACATTTTCTTTATCTAGGCTATCACTAATGGTCATTTGAGTTGATTCCATGTCTTTGCTATTGTGAATACTGCTGCAATGAACATATGCATGTATGTATCTTTATAATAGAATGATTGATATTCCTTTGGGTATATACCCAGTAATGGGATTGCTGGGTCAAATGGTAATTTTGGTTCTAGGTCTCTGAGGAATGTCCA
This sequence comes from Piliocolobus tephrosceles, assembly GCF_002776525.5. Lineage (NCBI taxonomy): Eukaryota > Metazoa > Chordata > Mammalia > Primates > Cercopithecidae > Piliocolobus > Piliocolobus tephrosceles. Next base: position 40,823,957 of record NC_045439.1, on the reverse strand, counting down.
CACTGTCTTCCACAATAGTTGAACTAATTTACATTCCCAACAACAGTGTAAAAGCGTTCCTATCTCTCCACAGCCTCTCCAGCATCTGTTGTTTCTTGACTTTTTAATAATTGCCATTCTGATTGGTGTGAGATGGTATCTCTTTGTGTTTTTTATTTGCATTTCTCTAATGATCAGTGATGTTGAGCTTTTTTTTCATATGTTTGTGAGCCACATAAATCTCTCCTTTTGAGAAGTATCTGTTCATGTCCTTAGCCCACTTTTTAATGGGGTTGTTTTTTTTTTTCTTGTAAATTTGTTTAAGTTCCTTGTAGACTCTGGATATTAGACCTTTGTCAAATGGATAGGTTGCAAAAATTTTCTCCCACTTTGTAGGTTGTCTCTTTGCTCTGATGACAGTTTCTTTTGCTGTACAGAGCTTTTTAGTTTAATTAGATCCCATTTGTCAATTTTTGCTTTTGTTGCAATTGCTTTTGATGTTTTCATCATGAAATCTTTGCCTGTGCCTGTGTCCTCAATGGTATTGCCTAGATTTTCTTCTAGGGTTTTTATAATTTTGGGTTTTACATTTAAGTCTTTAATCCATCTTGAGTTAATTTTTGTATAAGGTGTAAGGAAGGGGTCCAGTTTCAGATTTCTGCATATGGCTAGCCAGTTCTCCCACCAACAGTTATTAAATGGGGAATCCTTTCCCTATTGCTTGTTTTCGTCAGGTTTGTTGAAGATCAGATGGTTGTAGATGTGCGGTCTTATTTCTGAGTTCTCTATTCTGTTCCATTGGTCCATGTGTCTGTTTTTGTACCAGCACCATGATGTTTTGGTTACTGTAGCCAAAACTACTGCTACTGTAGCCAAATACTGCTATAGTTATAGTATAGTTTGAAGTCGGGTAGCATGATGCCCGCAGCTTTGTTCTTTTTGCTTAGGATTGTCTTGGCTCTATGGGCTCTTTTTTGGTTCCATATGGAATTTAAAATAGCTTTTTCTAATTCTAGGAAGGATGTCAATAGTAGTTTGATGGGAATAGCATTGAATCTGTAAATGACTTTGGGCAGTATGACCATTTTGTGATATTGATTCTTCTCATACATGAGCAATTTTCTATACCCTTTAGATAGGGCACAGATGAGACTTAGCTCAATTGGCTTTAACCACACTGGCCAATGACTTGTATTGTTGATTGTTCTGGCTGCCTTTCCTACTAGACTATGTGTGTATCTCTGATCCCAGCACTATCCAGATGCCTGACACATGGTATCTGCTCCTTTAATGTTTATTGAGTAAGTGCAGCATATCTGAAAAAAAGTGACCTGAACAGATGAACAAACCACACAGCCCACTGGCCTTGTAAATCATTTTTGGGGGGTCAACAAATATTTTCACTGATTTTCAGAAAGACCATATTTCTCATCTAAAATCTTGGTAATCGATGGTCAGAAGATGGAAGCCATTTTGGTATTTCAAGTAGAAATAATTTAATATGGAGTCTGACTTAGACAAACATTGGATAAGCTGGGGGAGTGAAGGTCAGGGAAGCTACTGATATAGGTTAAAAAACTGAAACATGCTGGAATCTCAAAGAAGCCACTTCAGTCTCAGCTTCTTGCACTACCAAAGCAGGTGATTTGCAGAATCTTACCCAGAAATCAATGCAAACTTCAGTTCTGCCATCTGCCTATATATTTGCCCCCAGTTGCCACCAGAGAAATATGACATCTCGTCTGGTTTAAATCTCAAATATGTGCTTGTCAATGGGAGAATATAACCCAGTACCATATAGGAAGAGAGATCCTCACAAATGTAGTTCCAGGCTTCTCTCCTGAAATGCAGAGATTTTAGGAGAGGGGGGATGATAATGCTAAATTAACAACAAACAGCCCAGCACAGATGACCTCCCCGAAGTCTCATCTGTGAGAAGGGAGGCTTGCACGGCTCTGGTAACATTGAGCTTTACTTTCCCCACCTCTAGGAAGCTGTCATATTCACTTGAAACATCTTCCTGCAGGAGCAGTGCAACAATACTTAGAACATTTCCCTTCAACCATATCTTAAAAACCCACCATTTAGTAAGCAGGCCCAGGTAGTATGGGGTAGTGGAAAGAACTCCAGTTTTGGAGGCAGACGTACCAAGTGCTAATCTCAGCTGTACTCCTTATTAGCCATGTGAACTTAAGCAGTTATTTAATCCTTCTGGGAAAAAGTGATTGTAAAATAATCAGAGCTATATAAAATATGTGTAAAAGAATGTTCATAACGGTATTTTAAAATGCTGAGTTCATTGAAAAATTGTGATACATCCATATGAAACAATATCATGCACCCTCTTAAAATTAGCTTGTAGAAGAATAGCGTTGACAAAGGAAGATGTTCATGATATGCGGAGAAATGAGAAAAACAAGTTAAAAAACAGTATGAACACCGTAATTCAGTTTTTATAAAAACAACTATAAAACTATAAAAAGACTACACCAAAATAGTTATTTCTGAGGGTAATGGGAATTAAAAGTGGTTTTTTGCAAATGTGTGTGATTTGTTGCATTATGTGTTACTTTTGTGAGTTAAAAAAAATTATATACAAATGAAAGCACCTGATAAGATTATTAAGAGAAGTAAACTAGACAACATATGCAAAGTACCTAATACACTTTCAATAAATGATAGTTCCTTTCCCCAGTCACTTAAAAATAATTTTACTTCATTTTATATTTTGAATAAATAATAGTCACATTCGATTTTTTTTTTTTTTTTTTTTTGAGATGGAGTCTCACTCTTGTCACCCAGGCTGGAGTGCAGTGGCGCGATCTTGGCTCGCTGCCACTTCTGCCTCCCGGGTTCAAGTGATTCTCCTGCCTTAGCCTCCCGAGTAGCTGGGACTACAGGCGCGTGCCACCACACCCGGCTAATTTTTTGTATTTTTAGTAGAGACAGGGTTTCATCGTGTTAGCCAGGATGGTCTAGATCTCCTGACCTCATGATCTGCCAGCCTCGGCCTCTGAAAGTGCCTGGATCACAGACGTGAGCCACCATGCACAGCCACATTCAAATTTTTTTAAATATAAAAGTGAAAGTTCTCCCACCTGCCTCAGACCTCCAGCCACTCACTTCATTTTCCCACAGGCAACCAATGTTATTAGCTTCTTACACATCTTTTAGAGAAAATGTGTGCCTATATAAGGAAACATATAGTTATGTATTCTTTTACTCCTTTTTTACATAGATGGTAGTACAACATATCATACTACCTTTTGTGCCCCTTTGTATTTTTCTTTTATACTTCTTTTTTTGGTGATCTTTCTGTATTGGTATACACAGAATTAGAATAAATAGCTGAACCATCATTTACTTAACCAGCCCCCTATTAGTGGACATTTAAGCCCATTGATAGTGAAGGTAGCCTCAGATACAAGGATGACCTGTACTTTAGGAATGACTTCTCTGTCCCTGGTCTCTTCTGGGCCTGCAATCATCACCCTCTCCATAGGCTCCAGTCATATCCAGGCCTCAGCTTCTGAGGCTGAGGGGCTCCAGGAGACCAAGGCTGAGCTCAAACCCATACCTATTTCTTTTTACCCATTTTGTTGACAGTGACTGGATCTGCCATCGTTTCAAAGATATCCTTATGAAGGCTTTAAGAGCTGATAAGCCATGTGCCCCATGTTTAATGATGTTCCCTCTGTGAGGCTCTCTTTCTCTATCACTGTTTACTTCTGCACTGTTTTCTGCCCCCAGTCTTTTCTCTGGAGAAGTCAGTGCCCCGTGAATCCCAGAGTTCCCTCTCCTGTCTGAATCCTTTCCTCATCCTCTTTCCCATCTTGGAAGACCTGGAAATGTAAGGACCACGTTGTTGTCCTCTAACCTCACCTGGATGACAAATGGAGTGTGGTGACAATGAGAAACCAGACCGAAGGTGCAATGGTGACACGGATGGAGTGGTAGATGAGTCTTTTGGGTGCCGACAGATGATTAGGAATATGGATGTGGGGATTAGCTGAGGAGAGCTTACCCTAGAGTAAGTCATCTGGATGGAGAATCTCTTTGGTGGTAGTTAAGGGAAAGTAGTTAGGACCTAAGCCAATAAGAATGACTTAATTTCTATCCTTATATTAAGCCTGTAAAGAAAGACTCTTTTGAGTAATTGGCTAATTTCTTAATTAAACTGATATGGATTGAATACCTATTACATGCAAAGCATTCTATTGGATGGTTCTGCCGTCTCTGTTTTATCATTTTACACATTATGGTTTTGCCTCTCTTGCTGGGGTCACTATTTTATGCAGACCCTTTCATTGCTATTGCCACAAACTTTTGTGGTCTTTCAAGGTCTGTGAGTTTTTTCCCCCAGGTTCAGCCTGTAAGCCAGAGGGCAAGTTCTTCAAAGTCACAGTTTAAATCAGGTAGTCACAGAAGTAGATATCTGATTAGGCTGGCACATAGTACGTACTTAATCAATGCTGTCTAGCTTAAACCGATCAGGGTCAATGAAAGCCCTTCTGTAAAACCACAAAGGGTGCCATGTACCCTTACTCACTGGAGATAATGGCCTTGGGAACAATTATTGGCCTAATTTCTTTTCACATCAATGTAGATTTGATGTCTGGTAATATATGTGTTGTACCTTTAATGGCCTTTTAATGATGAAGAGGATCAAAAGCATTTTAGATGTGAACCTGCACCATTAGTCTCCATTTCAGAAATTCACAGTAATTACTGCAGCTGCTTCTCCAGGCCCTGCAAGAGCACTGAGTTCCTGTGAGTGTATCTGCACAGTTAATCACAATCAACACAGAACCAACTCGATGTATGTTCCAGGGGCTGGTTGCTGAAGGTGGAGAAGGACAGAGGGAGTGACACTGGAAAGGAGTGGAGGGCTGTGATTCAGGGCCTAGTGTGTCAAGGTCTCTCAGAACAGGGGTCCTTTCAGCGCTGGACCTCTCCTCATAGGGAGTTCCAGTTTTAACACACAGGGAAAGATCCAAGGGACAATGATGCTTCTCAGGGAGGGGAGGTTAGATGGAATGGTTCAGTGTGCTGTTTATTCTTTGACTCTGCATCCCCAAGATTCATTGTCTGCCATTCTCTGTGCCACAGAGGCTGACCATTGTGGACTGCATCACCCAGGCTCTCTTACTCTGTGGCTTCCAGTTGGCTTTAACCATAGGGAGGCATTGGCAGGAGACTGAGGTAGAAGGAGACAGAGGTCAGGGTATTTCTTCCTCCACTCCCTTTCTGCTTAAGTGTTGCAGTCCTGACAGTGGGTGTATCCCTCTACAGCCATTGTACCTGTCAGAAGGCCCTTCTTCCATGGCTCCAGCTCTTACTGGGCTCTGATAGCATGATTCCCTCTACTTGTCCCAAGACTAGCAGTGGTATAAACTTCCTGTTTTTCTAATCCTTGGATGCCTCAACATCTTTAATAGGTTCCAACCTTAACCCTATTCACACGGCTGTAAATATTACCTCCATTAAATTCAAAATCCCTGCTAGACATGTCTTCTGTTTCTGGGAGAACCCTGGTTGATACAATAGATATATCAGGGACTGATGAATGTTTACCAACTCTAATTCCTTTTCCTGGACACACACGAAGATTACATTTTCCATTCTCCCTTGCAGTAGGTTGAGGCTGTATTACTCAGTCACAGCCAATGAGATCATAATAACACTTCCAAACCTGATCATGTGCACTTGAGCCCACCGTCTTCCTCTTCCATGGTAACAGTGGAAGCCATATGTTTAAGGTTGCCATATCTCCAGGTGGAAGAAGCTTGGATGCCTAAGTTGCTGCTTGGAGGAGAATTGCCCAACTGTGTCCACCTATGATATGAGTGAAAAATGAGGCTTTACTGTGTTATGCCACTAAGATTCTGAGGGTGATTTGTTACAGCAATTAGGGTTAATTACCGTGACTAATACAGTGGAGATGTTAAAGAAGAGGCCACCAAGAACAACGGAGCATCCAAGGCATAAACATAAGGAAGCACATCATCTAACTTGGGTGACACTGCAATGAGAATTAACCAAGAGTATGTCATTATTGCTTTGGGCAAAGAGCAGGGATTTGGATGCCAGAGTTGATTTAAATCCAGCCTTCACCACTTCCAGCTATGTCATCTTGAGCAATTACTTTATCATTTTTAGTTTTCTCATGTAAAATGGGGAAAGTAATGCCCATCTCACAAAATTCTTTTGTGGACAGATTATTTATTTACATAACATCATAACTGATACTTGATGATATTTCCCTCCTTTTCCTCTCAGCTATGAATTCTAAGCTCAGCACCTCCAGTGACTGGTAAGTAATTTCAACTTTGGGGGGCATTTCGCCTCTTGAGTGGTATTTTCTAATTTCTAATGGCAAAGGACAATTCATATTGTCATAAGCATTCTGATGAGTGAATTTGAATATGACCAGGAGAGAGGGATTTCCTTTAGGGCTTGGACTTGGGCTTTCCCTCTTTCACTTCTCTGCCTTCTAGGGCACCATCTTGAAATTTGGAGGTCATCTAACACATTTGTCAAGTCAAGCAAAATTAGGGCTTTAGAGTCCCAGTTCCATCCCTTACCTCATGAGTGAATGTGGATTCTGGGACTAAAATGTCTTCTGATAAAGTAAGAAGAAAGATTCCCCACGGAAGCTTTATTCAGCATCAAGTGGGCCTATCTGTCCACTCATCCATCTATCCAGAAAATCGTTGTTTAGTGCCTAGCATTTGTGAGGAACACTTCTAGATCCTGTAGTAGATACAAAGATAGATTACACACAACTTGCCCTGAAGAGCTTGCATTCTTACAGAAGAGAAGGTAATTTGTCTTCCTAAATAATTATAAGACAGACCAGAATATGATGATAAGCAGGGTAGGTACAAAGGACTATGGAATTCAGAGGAAGGGAAATCCCTTCTAGCTGGAGGGATCAAGGAGCATTTGAGTAAATCTTGAAGGTGGGGCATAATTTGAACATATGGAGATGAGGGACAGATCAAACATGGAGAATTAGGAGATGTCCATAGTGGGGAAGTAGTGGTGTGAGCACAGCTGGAAAAGTGGAGGGAAACAGTTTTAGAAGTGTCACCTGAGAACAGGTTATACAGAGCCTGAATTCTAGGCCAAGACCCTTATGAGAGGGCAAGTCATCAAAGGTTTCTGAGCACTGGAGTGGCATGTGCCCTGGGAAGGCTATTTGAGAAGCTGTGTGCAGCCTGTGTCAGATGCAACAGGGGATAGAGATGAGAAGGCCAGTTAGAAGACCTGCCACCATCTAGGTAAAACTTAATGTGGGATTAAGCAGGGCCGGAGGCTGACGAGTGTGAGGAATGTGTGGGAGAGTCATTCAACAGGTATTTATTATGTATCTGTTCTATTCCCCAGTTGTGTCAGTCACTATGGGGATGAAAACTCAAAAGCAACACAATTCTTGCCTACTAGGTGCTTGGAATATGCCTTGAGGGGTGAATCAGGCAAGGGAAAGCTTGTCCTTCCTAAGCACTTGCCCTTTATGGCCTCATGGCATAAGCACAAGCTAGTTTACTCCCAATTGCTCCCCAACTCAGCACCTGTGAACAGTCCCCACTTCCAACCAATACCACCAAGGATAGAGGTTTAAAGTTTTAAGGTAAGATGTAGTCTGCTGTCCATCCTTTGTTTTTTTTTCTTTCCAACTTTTATTTTAGGTTCAAGGGGTACATGTACAAGTTTGTTACATGGATAAATTGTGTGTCCTAGGAATTTGTTGTAGAAATAATTTTGTCACCCAGGTAATCAGTATAATACCTGATATGTAGTTTTTCAATCCTCACTCTCCTCCCACCCTTCACCCTCAAGTAAGACCCAGTGTCTGTTGTTCCCTTCTTTGTGTCCCTGTGCACTCAGTGTTTACCTCCCACTTGTAAGTGAGAACATGTGATTTTTGGTTCTCAGTTCCTGTGTTAGTTTGCTTAGGATAATGGCCTCTAGCTCCATCCATGGTGCTGCAAACAACATGATCTTATTCTTTTTTCTATGGCTGTGTAGTATTCCATGGTGTATATGTACCACATTTTCTTTATCCAGTCCACCACTGGTGGACAACTAGGTTAATTCCATGTATTCACTATTCTGAATAGTGCTGCAATGAAAATACACATGTATACGTCTTTATGGTAGAACAATTTATATTCCTTTGGGTATATACCCAGTAATGGGATTGTTGGGTCAAATGGTAGTTCTATTTTAAGTTCTTTGAAAAATTTCCAGACTACTTTCCATGACGACTGAACTAATTTACATTTCTACAAGCAGTGTGGAATTCCCTTTCCTTCACAGCCTCACCAGCATCTGTTATTTTTTGACTTTTGTATAATAGCCATTCTGACTGGCATGAGATGGTATCTCATGGTACTTTTGATTTGCATTTCCCTAATGATTAGTGATATTGAGAATTTTTTCATATGCTTGTTGGCTGTGTGTGTGTCTTCTTTTGAGAAGTGTCTGTTCATGTTGTTTGCCCATTTTTAAATAGGATCATTTGTTTTTTGCGTATTGATTTAAATTGCTTATAAATTCTGGATGTTAGACCTTTATCAGACGCATACATTTTCTCCCATTCTGTAGGTTGTCTGTTCACTCTGTTAACAGTTTCTCTTGCTGTCCTCCTGTTAAACCTTATTTAACAAACATTGTATAGCACTTAATGTATTCCAGATATGATTTTAAAAGCTTTATAAATACAACATCATTTTATCCTTGTAAAAATCTTATGAGGTACATATTTTTATCATTCCCATGTTATAAATGAGAAAACAGAAGCATAAAGAGATTATGTAATTTTCCCAAGGTCAGACAGCTAGTAAGTAGAGAATCCTGGGTTTAGAACCCAAGGCCTCTGGCTCCAGAATCCTTGTACTTTTCCACCACATTATACCACCTCCCTGCCTCACTGCTTTCTCTTCCACCCACCTGCAATGAATCACAGCCAAAAGAGAATTACTCTTGGACTCTGCCCATCCCTGCTGAATCAGTTCTGTCTTCTTGGCTCATGATGCTGTCCAAGGTCACAGTCATGACTGGAATGAGGCTCACCGATATAGTTGATGCTGAACTTCACTGTCCCTCCTGTTGTGTAACTAATGAGAAAGTGGATGGAACAAATCAACGAATTGGAGAAGGGCAGCAGTCTTACGAAAGATGGTTCTGGGCTGGGTGCAGTGGCTTACACCTGTAATCCCAGCACTTTGGGAG
>NC_045439.1:40765948-40814731 GCF_002776525.5 Piliocolobus tephrosceles | reverse complement strand
AGAAAGAAAGAAAGAAAGAAAGAAAGAAAGAAAGAAAGAAAGAAAGATGGAAGGTTCTGAATCTGTGGGACTTTTCACCCTCCCTGCCGAGCCACCAGGCTTATGCATGCTTCTTAGGAGGAGGCAGATACGATGGCTGTGCTTGGAGCAGGGGCTATGACTCTCACTGCCTGTGAACTCTGGGTCAAGTTATTTAAGCTCCCTAAGAATGAGTTAGGGAATTTTCCCAGCCATAAAATGGGGGTATTACATAGTATTTCCCTCATAATATTGTGATATCATTTCCTCATCTGTGAAATACCTTCATCTCAACCCTCAATACAATGGATAGTCTCTAAGTAACATCCATCCAGCTCTATGATCCCATTAAGTGTTGGAACAATAATTCCATTAGGAGTTCAAAGGGGAAACAAATCAATGGAGACTGAAGTAATCAGAGAGGGTTTCATAGAAAAGGTGAACCTGGGAGGCTCTGTGTGGGCTGAAGGGAGGAAAAAGTCACCTTCTAGCTCCTGTGTCCCATAAACTCCAACCTGACAGCTGGCCACCGTTCTGGGTCCACTCAGGCCAGATGAGCATCTCTCCAGGGAGTCCCAGCCTTCCTTCTCACTCCAAGACACCATCAGCCACACCAAGGGGACCAGCAAAGCCTCAAGCTGTGGTGTGCCCTGACTGAAACGTCACCTGCCTCAAGACCCAGCTACCCGACACAGTCTTTTTTCTGGTCAGAGGATTGCTTTCCATTTGTCATTATCAACTAAGCACTGTCCAGGTCAATGGAACCGATGTCTCTCAGACTGGAGGGGTTGTCTTAAAAACTGGACCGAGGCTTCTAACCAGGGTTGGGTCTCATAGTTCTCTCTGAAGGATGGTGCCCATTTGTGGGTGAAGGATACTGAAAGCACTTGAATCCCTCCTGCTTATCCTCATCCCCTCAAAGTCCCACCAAGGAAGCTGTCCTGGTCACCTGCTTGGACAGAGACCTATCCCTTTGGATCCCACCCCTTAAAATGGCATCATCTGGTAAGTGCTGCCAGCCTCCTTGCCAAGTCCAGTTTAATGACACACAAGGCCCTGGCTGTTTTTCTAAGTCAGTGAGATTTCCAAAAATGGTTGGAAGGAAAGGAGAGAAATCAGATCCCGAGAAAATGGTACTTACGGAACCATCATGGGGAGGAGTTAAACTTTATGCTGTGTGGCTTTGCTGTGGCCTCAATTTTTCACTCCCAGCTCTTTTTTAGAGTCTTTCTCTACCTCCTTGAAAAGCTGTACAGTGAGGTTATTCTTCATCACAGAGGCCACCTTCCTACCACCTGTGCTAGAAAGGTGACATTTTTCCCTTTTCTCCTAAAGGTCAAGCTAAATTTATTCCCACATGAGGGAGCCCTGCATGCTGGTCACGCACAGCAGCTGGGCTTTGAGGGATGCCAAGTGGCTGCAGTAGCTCCAAGGCAGGAACCTGCCTCTTCTAGTTGAGCAGCCAAGGGGGCCGCGGCTGCTTCAAGCTGAGAAATTGAGTCAGGTTGGAAGTTCAGAGGCCCCTCCATAAACCTCCTAATTATCAATTTACTGCACCCCCATCCTTTCATTCCTCAGTTCTTCCATTAGCCCCCAGAGTCACCTGGGAGCAGCCCAGGTGCATTAGTGGCGGTTTGGTGGAGCCACACTCAGATTTTCCTGGCTAGTGGCATTTCAGCTGTGACAAGCAAAGGGTGTACCTGCGTCCTTGCTTCCATTGCTACCAGAGCAGACTGCAGCAGAGAATGGAGGTCTCCTTCTGTGAGTTATTTTTATATTTACGTATTTAAAAACAGGGTCTTGCTCTTTAGCCCAGGCTGGAGTGCAGTAGCTCAATCAAAACTCACTACAGCCTTGACCTCCTGGGCTCAAGTGATCCTCCCACCTCTGCCTCCTCCTGAGTATCTGGGACCATAAGTGCACCCTCCCACATTCCCTCCTAATTTAATTTTTTTTTTTTTTTTTTTTTTTTTTTGTAGAGACAGGGTTTTGTTTTGTTGCCCAGGGTGGTCTTGAGCTCCTGGTCCTCAAGTGATCCTCCTGCCTTGGCCTCCCAAAGTGCTGAGATTACAGTTATGAGCCAGCACGCCTAGCCTATTTTATTTTTTTAACTATACCTCACAGTTAAGATCTTGGTCCTTCTATTGCACATTATTTTCTAAAAATGAGAAGTGATTAATGCTGACAACAGTGTACCACAGCAAAAAGTAATGAGGCCCTCTTTCTAGGATAAGACTTGCTTCTCACTTGTTTATTTTTACAACACCTCCTTTAAGGAAAAAGGCCACAGTCACAGAATGACACAGCTGGAAGGGACGTTAGAAATGATTTAATTCAACTGCTTTACATCTTTTCCTTCAGTTTCCAGATGAGGGAATGAGGTTCAGAGAGGTGAGGAGACTTGGGCCCTCAGGACACCCAGAAAACATGGTCTGAGAAACAGTTCCCAGTGACCTGCTGCTCCTCCTCTGCGGCCTGGGAAGAGTTGCATGCTCTTTCCCTTTCTATTTTTGGTATCTGACTCCATCTTCTTGGAAAAACATACACAAAACAAGGAGATGATGTTAAAAAAATGAGTAACATGTCTACTTCAGAGTCTCATAATCAGGAAACGCCCTCATATGCCCTCTCTGACTCCACAGACCCTCCACCCTTAGTTTCTTAAGCTGTCTGGGTATCCGTTTCAGTATGTACTGCATCTTGGCTGTTTAACTAGGCGTATCTGGTATCCGCTCTCTGCCCGCACTGATTGAGACCCCAAATATAGCTGATTGCAGCAGAGAGCAGCATCTGACCCTGGGGAGCCCCATTCAGAGGCTGATTATCTGCCAACAACATGGCCTAGTTCCTGGCTGAACTCAGGGACACAGACATTGCGGTTTGTCAGCTGTCAAGTGCTGCATAGAAGTAGGTGTCACATAGATCCAGGTACTAGGGTGGTCACCTTGGGCCTTGTGCAGGAATAGTAAGTAGAAAAGGCTGGGTTTATTTTTGTTGTTTTTTGTTTTTCTTTTTAAAGAAGCAGGAGGGTGGAATCCATACAGAGAAATATGGGCCTAAACGACCATGTTCCCCTGAGGTGGAAAGAAGGGCTTCAGCTCCTGGCAATTTCTGCTATCATGAGGCTCTGCTGAACTTCCTTTCTTACCCTTGGCCGGCATGGATTTTTACAGTCTCCTATCTCCTACCCTTTATTTGTATTGGCTTTAGTCCCTTAGAACCACAACTTCCCTAATCAGAACATTATCTTGTACAGTCTATGTGTGTATAAGTCTTGTTCCTCAAACCAGGAACAAACTCTCAAAGGCCAGAGATTAATGTCTTGGTCTTTTGAAAAATCTTTCCAGGTAGCTTGTAGATATGACAGCTGTTGAAAGGTTAGGCTGAAAGACTTTCTGGAAATCCTGTTCTATAAACCTGTTTAAACATTTACGTCAATTGGCCCTGAGGAAGCCTTTTTGAGGTTTCCAACATAAAGCAGCTCAGTATTAACTGTCATTGGAAGTTTAAGGGAAATGAATGCCAACGTATCTGATATAGCCCTAACTTTCCCAGGCCTCTTCAGCTGGCAGGCTGAGAAGGGATTCTGGCACTGTAGTAACTGTAGTAACTAGGCACTGTAGTAACACAGAAGTCAGTGGCTCATGTAGCATCATGACTCCTGAAAGCGTCCCTCTACTATTTTTGTGAGTTTCAAGAGGTGTCTCACTTGGTTGCATGGAGAACTTTGCTCATCTGGGGCCACTAATGCTCCACCATCTCCCCTTACCTACTTTTAATTTGCCTTTCCATCTATCCTCTGTCACCTCTTTATTGCCTCCTTCAGTCCTTCTTCCATGTTGCCAGCAGGGATGTCTTCCAAGTGCAGATCTCACCACATATTCTCCTGCTCCAAGCCTATCTGTGGCAAATACTATTAGTTGCTTGTTCCTCAGCAATCCCCAGTGCTATCCTATCCAGGTAGGTGGTAGAGCTGGTCCCCCATTAAAGATGCTGAAAGTGTCAAATATGTGCCCTCTTAGACTCCCTTACAGCTAGGGCATGGGGACATGACCTGGTTCTGACCAACTGAACCTGAGGGGAAGACTTCTGAGGGTTTCAGAGAAATATATCCCTTCTTCATATAAAAGACACATCGAGAGAAGCATCCCTTTTCCTTGTTTGGGGCTTTGTGTACTTAAGCCGTGTTGCTTGGACTTGGACTCCCATATTGTGGTCATGGGGAGACTGTGACCCAGAGCCCTATTTTGATGAGTTCCTGAAGCTTTCTACCACTGGACTTTTTATTATGTAAGAATATTCAATGTTCTTATCATGTAAGCCACTTTTACTTGGGCCTTCTGGTGTTACTTGCAGGCCAAAGTGACCCAAGATGTTTTCCACAGATCCCTATTGGAAAAAGTTCAAACTCCTTATCATGAGTACATGAGGCCTTTGCTGTGAGAGCCTCCTGGGGGGAAAGGGTAGAGACACTATGTGCCAACTCAAATTACAGAAAAGACTGGATGAAATCAAACAGAGAATTAATCTAAATAATGATTGTAAACATGGATGCAAACAATGTAGATTAACAGAGATATGATAGACAATATGTAAGCTGTAATGTAAAAAAAAGTTGAGAACCAAAATCATCTACTTGCACACAGCCAACTGTGTATATTAGCATGACTTTCCTGTTCCATTGTCTTTATTAGCATAACTTTACTGCTCCAGAGGACTCATGTTCAGGAAGATAAAAACTGCAAGCAGCTTTATTGTGTATGTGATCATAAATGTTAAGTTTCAGTGTGGCTATGTTACGGTACCTTGTTGTTGGGTCAAACACCAGTCTAGTGTTACAGTGAAAGGTACTTTTTAGATGGGATTAACTTTTAAGTCAGTAGATTTTGAGAAAATCAGATTACTCTCCATAGTGTGGTTCTGCCTCATCTCATTCATTGAAGGCCTAAAGAAAAAAGGACTGAGGTCCTGAAGAGAAAAAAATGCTTCCAGACTGCACGCAGACTCAAGACTTTAACATGAATGTCTGCTGAAATTTCCAGCCTTCCAGCCTGCTCTGTAGATTATGGACTTCCAAGCCTCCACAATGGCATGAGATGGTTCCTTAAAAAGAAACACCTCTCTGTTTCTGTTTCCCTGGAGAAGCATGACCAACACAGTTCATTACGGGAACTTCTCAGAAGACCTTTCAACTCTTGAACAGAAAACATCAACAGATATCCCAAGATATCCCTTCCCTCAACATCCTCATCTTGCTGTGTCCACCAATCATTATCCTCACCTAATCTTCTTTTACCTTTCCTCCCTATTGAAAGACAGGCTTTATGCCAAATTTCAAGGCAAGGTCTCAACAAATCAGACTTTACTTTCCCCTCCAAGATACTATCAGATTCTGTAAGTTGTAGATAACTGATAGCAATGCAAGATAACTCTTGTCTATAGATATACAAATAAATTCCACCAGGTGGAGATTCATTTAATTTCTCAAATGTGAAGGAAGCCAGTTTTGACTCCATTTGAAAATTTCAATATTCCTGATGTCTCTATGTCTGTTTTTTTACATTTTCCTTTGAACTAGTTGTACCTTCTACCTGGTTCCTGCATTAGTAATAAGTTAAATAAATTCTTTAATGTGTGTGTTTTTTATCTTTATGAGTCATGATTTTACCCTTTTAAAAATCATTCTTCAACATCAATTTAGCTTTTCATTTTGGAGGGATGACCTATTAACCAAGGACAGGAAGCTGAAGTTGGCAAGAAGAGAGGGAAATTGGGGCATTCTCTTAGGCGGTAAGCCTGTTTCCTTCCCTGTTTCTCTGTTGAATAAGGATATGAAGAGATTGAGGACAAATGAGGGAAATCTAACCACCTAGCTCTGGGAGTCTATGAAGATGTGGACCCGTGAGTCCACACCCAGGAGTCAGGGAGCACAGGAGTGCAGCTGCTTTGGAAAAACATGTGTTACACACCCTTAAAATTCTTTTTATGCTTGGAGTGATGACATTGAGCCCCTCTGACCCTCTTACATCTGTAGTCCCTCCTTGGATTAATTCACCTTACTCTGCACGCTTGCGGCTTGCATGCTCTTCTTTAGGGCTTATCATCCCATATTACGATGTTTCTATTGCACTGTCTTGCATCATTTTGTAAACTACATGAGAGCAGGGTGTGTCTTGTTCATTAGTATGCTAGTGCCTGGCACATAGCAGTCATTCAATATGTTTTGTTAAATGAAAGAATGGATTTTCTTATTAAATAATTTGAAAAGTTATCTTTTCCTTTTATGAACAGGTCATAGGACAATTTCCCAAGTATATTTGGGGCTAGAGTTTTCCTTTATCTAGAGGCAACACAAAGTGAAGTCCGTCCATAGCAGTTCCCAGAGCTCCTCTATGAAGGTCCATCCTGGCGGCCACAGTTTTCAGGCTTTCTGGCTCTTCGGTCCCAAGGTAGCAAGTCTTTGTCTAAAGCACAAGGATGTGTATGATGTCATGCATTAAAAGATTTTCCTCTAGGTCTGAGGACAAAGAAGATTCTTGCAGGTGCTCTGTGTCTTCTCAGAATTCTCTCAGACCCTGTGTCTTCTCAGAATTCTCCCAGACCCTTGGATTAGATAGAGGGCAACAATAGCCACAAAAAAATTGGAGTCTCCTGAGGAACCTATGTGACCTCTGAGAGAGAAAGGCCCTGGAAGAAAGCTGAAGAAGAACTTTTGGAGAAACAGGAGATTGATGACAAACTTGGAGAATGGGAGTTTTAGTCACCTTATTTTTACATGATCTGAGGACCTGGTAGAGGCCTGATGTAAGAGGAGAGTAGGTGCTTGGGTCTCCTGCTTTCTTCCCACTTTGGAAGAAATGGTCCCTACTTTTCTTTTTCTTTTTTTGAGACAGAGTCTCACTCTGTTGCCTAGGCTGGAGTGCAGTGGCACGATCTCGGCTCACTGCAACCTTGGCCTCCCGGGTTCAAGCGATTCCCATGTCCCAGCCTCCTGAGTAGCTGGGATTACAGGTGCCTGCCACCACGCCTGGCTAATTTTTATATTTTTAGTAGAGACAGTGTTTCACCATGTTGGCCACGCTAGTCTTGGAACTCCTGACCTCAGGTGATCCACCTGCCTCAGCTTCCCAAAGTGCTGGGATTCAAGCATGAGCCACCGCACCCAGCCAGGCTCTACTTTTGAATGAACTATGGATACAGAGTCCAGGAGGTGGAACAGAGTGTTCAAAACATTTGCTAACATCACTAGCACACACAAACTGAATGAAAAGGATTTGGAAAAATTCGTATTGTAAATCGTTCATTGCCATATTCAGGAGCTGGACTTATCCTTGTGCCATCTCCAGTTTTCTTCTTTGGGGAAAATTTCTTAAAGGGACAGCAGATTGAGTTGTTGGGATTGAGGCTTGTCATATGAAAAGGAAAAGGGAAATCAGGGTCCCATTTCTCTCTTTATTGTTGTGCTCCCATTTGAGGCATTTAAAAATTTTGCTTATTGAAGAGTCCTTTCATCTATGCCTGCAGAAAATTACAGGGCTAAGTTACTTTATAATTCTGCTGTGCTATCTTTTCCCTTCCTCTGTTTCAAACTGGTTTGCTCAGAAAAAATAGGAATATTTCTGCGTTTGTCATAGCATACAGAAGAATTTCTGAAGCTCTAAGAAAACTCTGACCTGGGCCACTTCTATTTTATTTTTATTTTTTAAGTTTTATTTTATTTTCAATTGATAGATAATAATTATATATATTTTATGAGGTTCAATATGATTTTTGATACATGTATACATTGTGGAATAATCAAATTAAGGTAATTAACATATCAATTTCTTAAAATATTTATCACTTCTTTGTGGTGAAAACATTTAAAATACTCTTTTTTCATTATTATTATTATTATTATTATTATTATTATTATTATTATTAGAAACAGGGTCTCACTCTGTCACCCAGGTTGGAGTGCAGTGGTGCAATCATGGTTCACTGCAGCCTTGAACTCCTGGGCTCAAGTGACCCTCCCACCTCAGCCTCCCAAGTAGCTAGGACTATAAGTGCATGCCACCAGACCCAGCTATTTAAAAAAATTTTTTTGTAGAGAGAGGGTCTCACCATGTTGCCCAGGCTGTTCTCAAACTCCTGGGCTCAAGCAATCCTCCCACCTTGGCCTCCCAAAGTACTGGGATTACAGGCATTAGCCATCATGCCTGTCTATTCTTTAGCTGTTTCGAGATATAAATTATTAACTTCAGTTACCTTGTTGTGCAAGAGATCACCAGAACTTATTCTTCCTAATGGAAACTTTATACCCTTTGACCAATGATCTCCTCTTGCCCCATCTACCGCTGCCCCCAGCCTCTATTAACCACCATTCTTTTCTCTACTTCTATGGACTTGACGTTTTAGATTCTATATTTAAGTGACATCATGTGGTATTTGTCTCTTTGTGCCTGGCTTATTTCGTTTAGCATAATATCCTCCTCTAAGTTCATTCATGTTGTTGCAATTGACAGAATTTCCTGCTTTTTAAAAATGGAAGAATATTTCATTGTGTATAAATACCACTTAACAGAAACTATGGATCTATTGATGGGCACTTAGTTGTTTCCATTTCTTGGCTACTGTGAATAATGCTGCAGTGAATGTGAGTACAAACGGCTCTTTGACATGCTAATTTTAATTTCTTTGAATATATACCCAAAAGTGGGATTGCTAGATCATATGGTAATTCTATTTGTAGTTTTTTGAGGAAGCTCCAGTCCATTTTCCATAATAGCTGTACTAATTTACAATCCCACCAACAGTACACAAGAGTTCCTTTTCCTCCACATCCTCGCCCATACTTGTTATCTTTTATCTTTTTGATAGTAGCCAATCCAACAGGTGTGAGGTGAAATCTTACCGTGGTTTTACTTTGCATTTCTCTGATGATTAGAAATGTTGGGCATTTTTTTCATATATCTGTTTGGCCAACTTTTAGAAATAGTAGAAATGGTGCATGGAAGGCCACTGGGAACTGCCAAATGATTTAAATCAGATAATTTGACAGTGTAAAATCTCCAAGAAGTGTCCCTTCCTTGGTTTTGGTGTCTGCTTCTTCCTACACCTCTGCATTTTGAGAAAGAGTCAGAATATGGAAATGAGAGGACCTATATCAATGAGGTAAACACTGAGCTGCTAGTAAAAGGAAATCTAACAAAAATGGTCTAAATAAATAGGAATCGTTTTTCTCTCAAACAAGATGTCTTGAGATAGGCCATTGTCAGTCTTTGTTCAGAGGTTAAATGATACCAGGGCTGAGGCCCTAGGGACTTTGGCATTTCTCTCAGGGTTGCCACATGACTGCTGGAGCTCCAGCTATCATGTCTTTATTCAAGGAAAAAAGAAGGCAGAAGGAACAAAAGAGTAGTAGTTTTATATTGGGAAAAACAAAAACCTGCCTGGAGGCCCCAGCAGGCATTATTGGCAAGATGGTGTCATATGGCCATTCCTAAAAACGGGAGACTGGGAAAACAAGAGTTTTGCCTTCCCCACCTCGTAGGAGAGTTTGTCAAAAACGGGGTCTGGAAATGTGTCCTGTCTCTACCCACCTTCAGTCTCCACCAGGGTCCACAACTTTGGGTCTGAGACATCCTCTGTCGACTGTCAGCTGTGGGGCATTGTTCTCCCTGCCAGTTCACTTTAGTCAGCACAAACAGTTTGGGTTTTAGACCCTATGAATTTTCTCCAATGGACTTAACCTTTTGCAAAATGAGAGAAGTGCCCGGTTGTGTAGGGGACAGAAGTGTGCAAAGAAAGCTGAGCAAGAAAAAACTGGAGGAGGATGCCATCAGAGTGCAGTCAGACTTGGGACTACATCAGCCTAAAATACATTATTGTCACTCCCAAACTGCTGAAAGCCAGTCCTGACATGAACCAAGCTCAGAAGCTTATAGGTTTAGGGGCACAGAGGGAAAGGCCATTTCCCAAGTATTCATCAGAGGAGAAATTGGGCTTCTCTTAGCATCATCTGGACTTGGAGCCCTCAGAGCAAATTGCTTACTCCTTAGCACATTGTTGTAGAGCCCATTAGAGCATAATGGAAAAAGAACTCCACAAGAGCACACCAGGAGTGTGAGAAGGGCCAGATAGTGATTAATCTGTGTGTGAAGTGGCTGCTTTTCCATCAGAAAGACTTTGCCGGAGTATGGAGAGCGAGCTGGACAAGCCAGTCATTTTCTCAAACTGGGAGGCACTCTGGGGCTCTCTCTGCACCTATCCATCTGTGCCTCTGTAACCCAATGATTTGCTCAGCACCAGTGGCTCCTGCACCCTGATGCTTAAAATTGTCCATCACCATAGCAACCTCAAGAATGGGATCTGTGATCCTTGAGGATGCAGGTGTGCTTTTCTTTCTTTTCTCCTCTGTGAGTCAGAGCAAGGCAGAGGTGGAAGGATGATAAAAGAGAGGGCTTGAATCAGCAGTTGAAGTTGTCCACTCCAACAAGAAATGGCACATGCCTCGAGGCAGAGGATGAACAGATGGTGTGTAACTTGGACTATCAGCCTCCTGAGGCAGCTGCCTTCACGCAGGTCCTCAGATCCTCATACAAGGAAAAGGGGATTTGCATTATGGCTCCAGGAAGTAAGAGAAATGGGATTGCTCTCCCAGGTAGAATTTTGATACATAAACAAGAAAATAAGGAGAATGTTCTTCTGTTATTGCTCTCTTTTGTACTTACGCGTTTTTCAGAAGCAGTCTGGTTTATGTGGAAAGATTTGACAATTCAATAAATTCAGCAAACTTTTATGGAGTGTCTTCTCTTTATTTTTATTTTATTGTTTATATCCCACCTTTTCCAACAAGAATTTCAGGCAGCTTACAACCAAGGACATAAAAGACAAGAGCAATAAAATAGAAGATCAAGACCAAGGAGAGAAAAAAGAAAATATTCTAAACACAAGAGTTAACATAGTGGCAACTGAAGATTAAAACTTAACTTTGAGAATCTTGCACACAGGGAAAAAATATATATTCTCATCAGTTTCCCTTGGAGAAAACATTTTTTTCTCCTACTAAATGCTAAAAGACTGATCTCTTGACGGATTTGGCTTTAATTGACATTGAATGACATGTCCTTCCTCCTCCTTCTCCTCCCCTTCTTCATTGTCCTCATCACTGACATTTATTGAGTGCTATTTATTGAGATTTATTTGTTGACATTAATTGAATATGCTAGACACTGTTCTAAGCACTGTAGATACTCATTTCATTGAATCTTTGAACTACTCCTCCGAGGTGTGTGCCGTTATTATCCTCATTGTGTAGATGGAAAAAATAAAACAGTGGAGTCTTCCAGGCTTCTATGTGGCAGACTTGGTTCCTGGGCTTTGCTTCTTCCAAGAAGGCATGTTCTTCTGCTGAGCCTAACAGTGTGGGTGCCCTTAAGGACCAGGACTGACTTGTCTCAGGAATCTTCTAGGCTATTCCCATGCCCCAGGAGAGCCCATGGGCTTTCTTAGGCAGAGGAACAGGGGACTTTTCCTCAGTCAAGATGACTTGACTTCAGCTTGATCAATATGTAGACCATCAACCTCTTTAGCTGTTTCCTTATCTCTTGGACCAGTTTTTTGGTCTTCACAAAGCTGGACCTTGTAAATACCTAATATTCTACCATCCTAAAGGGGTTCAGAAAGGAGATCAATGAACATCGGTCTTCCACATATGCCCTGTGAGACTGTTGAGCCTGAGAAATCCCCTGGCCATTTTCAGGATCTAATGGGCAGAACATGCATGACCTGGACATTCTATTCCTCAGTTGCCTGAAAAACAGTGATCCATACTCTGAGCTGACATTTTCTGATTTAATTTCAAACAGTGCCATCCCTGGGCCAGCATGAAGATTTGCATTTTTGAAGGCAAATAGTGAGACTCTGGTCTGAGAACTGTCTAACAAGATATCCACCTGATTCCAGAGCATTCGGGGGCCCTGGGATAAGCGATTCCCAGAATCCATTGATGCTTAGCAATGCCTTAACTCCACCTTTGGGTTTCATATCTCCAGTATCAAAGCTTCTCCTCAAAACGGTCCCTTTGGCTCTCATTCTGGCAGGGCCCCCTTGATGGTATATGGGTCAGATCAGGCGTTATTCTTGAGTCATTCAGGATGGATGCATAACCTGGGCTGCCATTGCTTAGTGAGCAGGAGGAGGGTTGAAGTCTGGGTCCCTCTTAGCAGAGGAGATTTGAAAAATCTTGGATCTATCATAAAATCAATTCTCTTTTTCCCTTTCTGGCTTTATATTTGATTTCAGGTTTCCTTTAGTTTTTTCCCCCCATTTAAACTCATTTTGCACATTTCTTTCTGCTTTTTTACTTGAGGCCTTTACCTCTGATTATAGTCCTCCACCAGAATGTTTGCTTAAGCTAAGATGCCAGCTCAGTGATGGTTTATTCGAAATACCAACCATGGTTCCCAGGGCTGTTTAGTGTCCCCCAGTGGACACAGTATACTCTAGAACACAAATATTGGGGGCACCAGTGAAAAGCTGGCGTGATCTGAGCAATAACTTCCACTCTCTCTCTCTCTCACTTTTAGATGATTAGAGTCTTCTCCATAGGTCTATGGTTGTATCTTTCAAAGAATTCAGTAGTCCCTCTCTCTAACTCTACTGAATGGCTCCTTCTTCTAACTTAATAGCCATCTTTAGCTTTCATCTCCTACCTTTCCTAGGTGAAATATTCCCTCTTCCAACTGTGGAAGCGAAGCATAGCTGGTGATCTTTCCCTCTAGAGTCTCCCTGCAGCCACTCTCCAGCCCTGTCATGGTTCACATGCACATGTTTGAAATTTATAACATTCCTTTCATAATAATTATTACTGTTTCTCAAGTGCTTATTTATGTAGCAGGCATGGAACTAAGAGATTCATATAAATTAACTGACTTCAGCCTCCACTTTATAGAGTAGAGGGTGATCATTGCCATTTTACATATGAAAAACCAACGTTCAGAAAGGCCACATTACCACCCAGCATCTCATAATTAACAAGTGGCAGAATTGGGATTTGATCCCAGGAAGCTGGACTGACTCCAAAGCCTGGATTTATACCACTACACTAAGCCACCTTCACCTCACACCATTCATTATACAACTGTGATGCAAAGTTTCAACAAAAGGCACATAGAAGCTATTTGCCACATACCACTACACATTGCTTACACACACTAAAAAGGAAATTTTAAAATTCAACATTTAACTCAATTTAATGACAAGTATTAGGTTGTATTTATATATGTTGCCTTTTAACCGTTTGTGAATGGATAGCTGCTCCAGAACATAAATCTCCTAAGAGTCAACATGAAAAAAATCCTTGTTAAATATTTTGTTAAAAGTCATTTTGTTTTGCTGCCAAATCAACAGAAAATAATTAAATTCCTTTCCATTTTATGATGTAATTTACATAAGCAGTCATGCTCTTCCTATCTGTAAATGTCAAGTGTCCTAGTTCGGACCCCCTGTGGTAGCCTGTGTCAGTGTAATTATGATTTCAGTGTTGTGAGCCAAGGGTAGGCGGTGACTTGGCAGTTCAGTCTACACGTAGGAATCTGTGAATAATTCTTGAAAACTGACTGTGTGGACCTGGACTGGGAAAAGGTCCCATCAGCCCCAAGAATCCTGAGAAAATAAAAAGGCACAAAGATTCCCAGGCCAGGAACTTGCACTGACTGCTCAAACTACTGCCTGCCCTGCAGCAGCTGCTCTGAGAACATCGCTGTCCACAGTGCCGCATACAACACAACTCTGGAAAAGACCAAGGGCCACACTCATTCCACTCCTGACTCTCAAACGTGACTTTGGGCTATCTTCTATCTGTGTCTTGGTTTTTCCATTTTTAGAAGCAATTCTCCTGTATCAGGAAATGGCCATTTTTGTAAAAGGCCTTGCATTCCTTGTGGGACAGAAGTCTTCAAGTAAAAACCACTGCATCCACGTCTGTGTTCCTCCTTGGTCAGACACAATTGCTAATGTATATCAATGGGGTGTGTGGGGCAGGTGGGGCAGTGGGTGGGGGGAGTGGAGCAAGGGGAGTTTTCCCCATGAGGCACAAGGACAGCGAGCATAAAGCTTCTGTTTCCTCCTCCTGCAGTGCTTTTAGTACAGCCAAATGATCTCTCTTTGGGCTTTGCGAGGGGGCCCTGGGTCAGCCACACAGATCTGCAGATGGCTTTTATGGCCTTGATTGACTACGTTAAAGTTAGCCATATTAATCCACACCTCATTAGTGTGTAGTGGGAGCTGGGCATTTTTAAATGTTCTGAAAATTTCACCCACCAGCTGATGATGGCTTGGCTGCTGTGGTCACACAGGTCACCATAAACACAGAATCTAGTAGCAGGACGCTCGTAGGAGTTTAACTACTGTTGGCTGCTGGGGGACCCATGGAGCATCCTAGAGGTTCTTAAATCACAAGAAAGAAAGAAAATTTTATGGCTTGGAAAGAAGACAAGGCAACCACTCTAAACCTGCTGCTTCCTATTAGGAAGGAAATGATTGGGGAATTCAGGAGCCACAGGGAAGCTCCAGTACCAATGACCATAAACCGCGAGGGTTCAGCAGGAAAAGAAACAATTTATGAGCTCCAGCCCCAGGAGGGATTGGGGGAACAATGAAGGAAAGGAAACGAAAGAGAACCTAAAACCAGAAGGAAAATTGGAAAAGGGAAGTTCCCTGGGTAATTTATTAAAGAGAGGAATTAATTTCCGGTCTTCTCTGATGAAATGAGGCAATTACTCTGGGCCCCATCCATTCCACATGTAATTCAGGGATGTGACTCCATTCTGATGAGTTTCTGAGCCAAGGGCCCCATAGCCATGCCCTTCAGCTGTAGAGAGATGAAGAGGAACTCACAGGGACAGGACTGCTTCTGATGAGCCACAAAGGGATCGAGACAGAGGACACCAGAGACCTCCAAGACTTTGTTGGGGCTGGCTGCAATCCAACCTCAGCTCAAACTCTAACTTTGCAGATGGATTACCCAGCAACTTGTGGGTCACAGAGAGGAAACATTAGCTAAGCAAACACGGAATTCAGACTCCAAGAAGCAGCGAAGGAAAGCAAGCTGGAGTCCAACTGGGACAGGCAGGTGTCATTACTTAAACTGCTTCTCTTTTTTCCATGCTATGAGGACCAAAGACTAATTTATCTTTGTAGTCAAAAGATTTTATAAAACCCTTTCTGAGGTATTTTTTGGTACCTGGACACTTCTGGCCTCTATGCTACTGAGAACCTCTTTTGATAGTTGAGGGGCTTTCTGCTTTCTCTTCTCTTTCTCTTGAAGGTGCTGGGATATGCCCAGCATGTGGAGGAGAGCAGGGCAAGAGTGTTCCAAAGCCTGAGTGTGTTCACGTTAGAATGCAGGAAAAGATCACTTGGTTTAGTGTTTCTTCCCAAGAGAGCA
Source organism: Piliocolobus tephrosceles (assembly GCF_002776525.5). NCBI lineage: Eukaryota > Metazoa > Chordata > Mammalia > Primates > Cercopithecidae > Piliocolobus > Piliocolobus tephrosceles. The sequence goes on along the minus strand of NC_045439.1, from coordinate 40,799,280 downwards.
ATCCATGATGCTTTCTTAGCGCGAAGACAAGTTACAATGAGTTTAAGTGACTTACAATATATTAAAGTATGTGTGAGAATGTTTAAGCACATCAGTATATCCTAAGGCCACACGGCATAAAACAAAACCAAGATGTCTAATAAGATACAATTAAGGCAATAGAAAAAGAATGGTTATTACAGAGTAGATAAAAGAATATTTGAATAATCTGAACCTATGTAAACAAATAAATCATCTTGCATCCTTGGGTGATAATAAAATCAGACAAACTGTAGAATTGGAGAACTTCTATGGTTGCAAAGGACTAAAGGGGGAAAATAGCTAACTTGGCTTTGATCTTCAATAAATGTTGTTAGTGATGTCTAAAATCATAACTGAAGAAATCTACTACTGGCAGTTGGATAAATCAAGTAAATCCAGGGCAATGGGAAAAAAGCCTGGTATGTATTTTTAGAAGACAGTTCATACACCTTGCATACTATGGGGAGGTCTGGGAAGCCAGCAGTGCAGAGCCTAAAGATGTCATGTTGGCATGCTGGGGTGGGTGGTGCCAGATCGAAATGGCTCCCTAATGGCAACACAGGGAGAAATTTCTGACCCTATCCCTCACATGTTACTAGGTTCAGAATGTATTTAGTCATGGACTTGTTCATTCCATGAATAAATAAAAAGTATCTATCAGGCTTTGCACTGGACACAGGGGACATCAGGGTAAACAAGAGCAACAAGGTCATTACTATTAAGAGGCTGATGTTCTATGGAGCAAGGTAGATGGAAAGTAAACAAGTAAGCCCAGAGACAGACAAGATAAAATCAGAGGGTGAGCACTGCTGAGGAAAATTATGTGATGCACCGAGAATGATGGGAGGTGGGGATCAGGGAAGTTGTTGGATAAGGAGGTCAGGGAAGGTCTCTCTCGGAAGGTGAGTGGCATTTGAGCAGAGCTCTAAATAGATCTAACGATTTGGTCATGTGGAAATCTTGGGGGAAGACTTTTTATGGGCAGCAGGAATGACACATGCAAAGGTCCTGAGAAGGCCACAAGCCTGCCATGCTTAAGAAGCAGAAAGCAAGCCAGCATGTCAGCGTGGGTGAGAGGCCTGGGGAAGGTCTGAGGAGCAGGCAGGGGCTAGATCTGGGCTGGACTTGTAAACAAAGCTAACGCATGTGGATCTTACTCTAGGTGTCATGGGAAACCAGTGAAAATGGGGAAGGATGTGATCTGGCTTCATTGAAAGTCTAGGCAGCAAACTTACATCTGGTGCTTATAGAGACCTTTCCAGCAGAAGAAAAGAATCTAGAATAGGATGTGATGGCCTTGGACATGAGTCAGGCTGCCCCTCAGGCCTCTTTCCCAGGCCTCCTCCTCTATCCACGTGGCCACAAGGGTAGGTTCCCCACCCAGTCTGGCCAGAAGATGCTTCTCCAGCAATGTGCAGTCACCAAGAAGAGGTTCAGCCACAGCCCAGGTAGCTCTTTTGAAGAGAGGATTTGGGAAAACTCTAGAGTAGTCAGCAGCTGTGTCTTCTACCTTGTGGACAGAATAGCAGGAGAAGCCATGCAGGGAGACTAATACTAACAGTTAGCACTCACATACTGTCTTCCTCTATGCCATGCTACACACTTTATATGTATTAACTCATTTACCCTCACAGCAACTCTATTCTCATCCCCGTTCACAGATAAGGAAACTGAGGTATAGAGAGGTTGATTTCTCCCAAATCACACAGGTAAGGGGGATTTATATCCTGTTAGGCTGAAGAGCAAAATGGGTGTGCAGGGAGACAACATAGAGAATGAGGCTTCCTGAATTCCCCACAGTCATCCAGATAATGGTTTTCAAGCCTTCTTGGAATTCCTGCTTTTGTTCCTCCCTTTTACTCACTGTCTCAGTCCACTCAGGCTGTTGTAACAGAATACCACAGACTGGGTGGCTTTTAAGCAATGGGAATTTATTTCTCACAGTCCTAGAGGCTGAGAAGTCCAAGATCTAGGCACCAGCAGATGTGGTGTCTGGTGAGGGCCCACATCCTCGTTCATAGATGGCTGTCTTCTTGCTGTGTCCTCACATGGCAGAAGGAAAAGCAAACTCTCTGAGTTCCTAACTATATTGCCAATTTCACTCATGCGGGCTCCACCCTCATAATCTAATTACCCCAAGGCCCCACCTCCAATACCCTCACCTTGGGGGTTAGGTTTCAAAATATGGATTTTGAGGGGACACAAACATTCAGTCTATAGCACTGACTTGCTCTTTCCGCCAATGCTGGCCTGAGTAGATTTCTGCTATAGTCAACCAAGAGTCCTAGCTAGTGAATATCTAAACATCTAGTCACTTGTTTCTTTTCTTTTTTTTCCTCTTTTGAGAAGGAGTGTCTCCCTGTTTCCCAGGCTGGAGTGAAGTGGGATGATCATGGCTCACTGCAAGCTACGCCTCCCGGGTTCAAGCGATTCTCCTGCCTCAGCCTCCCGAGTAGCTGGGATTACAGGCGCCCGCCACCACACCCAGCTAATTTTTGTATTTTTAGTAGAGACGGGGTTTCTGTTGTCCAGACTGGTCTCCTGGCCTCAGGTAATCCATTTGTCTTGGCCTCCGGAAGTGCTTGGATTGCAGGTGTGAGCCACCACATCGGGCCTAGTCATTTGTTTCTGTAAGAAAATAGAGTCTCTTCAGCAAGTGCTTAAAAAAAAAAAGTGGGGGGGACAATTCCTTCTCTTCTGCAGACAATTATAATGACAGCATTATTAATCACCTAGAACTTTATCGGGCCCTTACTCTACACCAGACACTGTTCTAAGCCCTCTCCATGTACTAAATTATTCAGTCCTCACAAACACCCTATGAAGTACAGCCATGTGCTACATAGCAACGTTTCAGTCAATGGCAGACTGCATATATGACAGTGGTCCTGTAAGATTATAATACACATTGTTACTGCACCCTTTCTATCTTTAGATATGTTTAGATGCACAAATACTATTGTGTTACAACTGTCTGCAGCATTCAGGACAGTAACATGCTGTGCAGGTTTGGAGCCTAGGAGGAATAGGCTACACCATACAGCCTAGGTGTGTAGTAGGCTATGCCATCTCGGTTTGTGTAAGTGCACTCAGTGATGTTTGCACAACAACAAAATCGCCTAATGACAGATTGCTCAGATCAGAAGCCCGTTTTTAAGCAATGCATGACCGTATGTACTATTGTTCTCTTCCTTTAGGCCAAAGAGAGGCACAGAGATAGAGAGGGGTTGACTTGTGTCCCCTGGAAAAGATACGTTGATGTCCTAACCCCCCAGTACCTCAGCATGTGACCTTATCTGGATAAAGCGTTGCAGACATAATTAGTGGAAATGAGGTCATAGTAGAGTTGGGTTCATAACCTATCGTGATTGATGTCCTCATGAGAACAGGAGAGTTAGAGTCACAGAGAACGCCATGTGGACAGAGGCCGAGGCTGGGTGAGGCAGCTACAAGTCAAGGATGCCAAAGATGGCTGGCAGCCTCCAGAAGCCAGGAGAGAGCCTGGGGCAGCTTCCCTCAGAGCCCTCAGAAGGAGACAGCACCGAAACCACCCTCGTGTCGGGCTTCTGGCCTCCCGAACTGTGAAAGATTACTTTTCTGTTGTTTTCAGCCACCCGGTCTCTGGTACTTTGGGACGGCAGCCCTAGGCAACAATGTAGAGCTGTTAAGCCGTGTGCTCATGGTCACACAGTCAGTTGGGCGACAGAGAGGACGCAGGCCAGGGGAGTCTGGCCAGGGGTGATGTTTTGGGCCGCCTCGCTGTGGCAGTGCTGGAGGAGTGTGGGAAGGACCCCTGATCAAATTGCCAGCGAGGAGCCATGAGGAGTGTGGAGCCCCTCTTCACCTCGTCCCCTCCGCACCTCTCCTCTCCCTCACTCTGGGGCGAAGGCAGGGAGTTAAACAGTTAACAAGTGTGCAGGAAAATCTGGATTGGGCTACTCTGCTGGAGCCCACCCTCCCTCCCAGAAAGGAGGAGCCTGCCTCTGTTGCAGACAGATGGTCACCCAGCGTCTGCCTAAATGCCTGCTGGGAAAGAGTGCTGTGCGCGGGTGTGCAGAGGGGCTGAGTGCTGGACGTGGAATCCTGATTTTTGCCTCCCATCGGCTGGGTGACCTTGGCTGAGGCGCCTAACTTCCCCTTGCCTCAGTTTCCTCGTCTATAAAATGAGGACAATGAATCCTACCTCCCAGTGTCATTCTGGTAAATGTGGCAGTGAAGGTGACCCCACGTGGCCTGAAGCAGGCCCTTAAGGACGAGAGAGAATCAGCAGAGACCCTCCAGTCTGTCAGTGCCCTCAATGAGGGCCACAGGCCAGGGCCACTGGGATTTTTCTCCACTCTTTCCCTGCTTGGTTTTGTTTAAGCCAGGCCAACTGTGTGGCATTTCAAGCGTGGCTGTTAGTATGCACAGCCCTTCCTAAGCTTCCAAGTGGGATGATCTATATGAAAAATTAATTATTTTTTTTTTCCTTTTTTTTAAGTGGAGAAATTATTTAGGGCTTTGGGGAAGAGGGGGCAGCTATTTGCTATGCAGCAGCTCATCCCCTTAGCCCTCACCCCTGCATGTTCAGCAAATGACTCTTCTATTCTCTTCCTGGCAGGTGGTCTCACAGCTACACGTGTTCCGTGCTTGCAGCAGGGTGCTCCGGGAAATGTGACATGGTGATGACTGCTGTTTCTAATTACTGCCCTATCAGGAGGCAGAGGTAGGAGCCAGCCTGGTGGGCCACTGAGGAAACACTGACGTTCCTGATTGTCGGGTAGCTGGGGCTGGTATTTCCTGGCTGCTGCCTGCCTGGTCACTTGGGAGTGAGAACTTGCCTTTCCTCAAACAAACCCAACACCTGAATGATTGACAGGGACACAGAGATCAATAAGTCCTTATTTCCTGAGCACCTAGTGTGCTCCTGGTTTTGTGCTAAGCACAGGGGCTGGGGACACAGAGGCAAGCAGTAACAACACACAGTGCCATCCTTTGGGAAACTTACATTATAACTGGGGGCGAGGGCAAAAGAAACAGGAAAAATACAATTGCTCTATTCATTCACCCAATGGCATTTATTGGGAATGGCCCGATAGTATTTGTAACTATGTATTTACAAATACTATTGTAAACGACCAGAATGTAAACTCCCACAGGGGAGTTTATAGTGCAATGGGAGAGAGGGACATTAATTAAATACTATGAAAAATATGTTGTTATAAGCCATGGCCAATTCTATAAAAGTACAGGGGCTATTCGAGTATAAATGGGGACCTGATTTCTTCTGGGGTTAGAGAAGGATTTCCGGGTGAAGGGCTATAATCTCTAATTGTGGAAATGGATGAAAAGGTTGACTCCAGGAAGTGTTTGGAAAGAATTGACAAGCTGTGTGGACAGATATAGGGGTGAAGGAGATAGATGTTAAATATGACTTTCCGGTTCTGACCAGAATAACAAAATCAAAGGCGCTGCTATCAGACAGGGCAGATGGGGTGGGGAGCCAATTTTGCACGGGAAGTAGCCTGGAACATGCCGAGCTCCGTGGACCCACCGATAGACTAGAAGCGCTGTGCGGGGCTGGGCCCGGGTGAGGGCCTATTTGCTGCTGTGACTCTACCGGAAACAACACTCTAAGGAAGTGGAGACTGGAGTAAGTTCTCAAGAGTGAGAGCTGCTCGTAGTAAAGGCATTAGATGGGAGAGGGGGAACTCGCACTAAAGGAGCCTGCTGTGCTCTGGGTCTGCGTTGGATGCTCCACCACTGTGTGGGCTCGGCAGCAGCGGGGCTCGGGAACCTGATCGAGGCTTTCCAGAAAGTGTGTGGGTAGGGAGATGGGGGGTGTAAGGTGCATGTGTGTGATGTGTATGTACATGTGTGGTGTGGGGTGGTGGTGTCTGTGTGGTATGCCTGTAGGTGTGGTGTAAGGTGTGGGACTGTGGTGTGTGTGTGATGGGTGATGTGTGCATGTTATGCATAGACTGTGTGTGTGTGGTGTGTGTATATGAGGTGTGTGGTTTGTGGGATTATAGTGTGCATGTGTGTGAGGTGTGTGTGGTCTGTGGGTCTATAGTGTGTGTGTGAGGTGTGTGTGGTCTGTGGGTATGCAGTGTGTATGAAGTTGTGTGGTCTGTGTGTGCATGGTGCGTGTATGTCTGCGGTGATGTCATATCATAGGCAGGAAACAGCTGGACCCCCTGGGACTTGGCCTTGGCCATCAGGAGCAGTGCTTCTCCCCTGTCTCTGGCATCTCCGCTCTCCAGGAGCAGTGTGTCTGCTTCCTCTCCCCGCTTCTCTCTGCTGACGCCTTCCTTGCTTCCCCATGGCCCTACTGTGGCTTTTTAGTTCAAGAGTTCAGCATTATTCATCCAATCACTCATTCAATACAAATGTATGTCAGGAGGTATTTTTTGGCACTGGGGATGCAGTGAATATCAAAGCTAAGTCCCTGATCTCAGGAGGTGACATCCCTGTGGAAGAGACAGATATTCAACAGCAAAAGAGATATTTCAGGTTGCAATCCTGCTGTGAGGAAAAAGGAAGCTAACGGAGGGTCTGGAAAGCAGCTGAGAGGTGTGGGGTGGGGCTGTCTTGATAACTGCTGACCTGGGAGGCCTCTGTGCCCCAGTGACATCAGAGCAGAGACCCGAAGGATGCGGGTGCAGCAGCTGAAATGGGAGGATCTGGGCAAAGCCCCTGAGGTGGGACATTGTCTGAGGTATCCACAGAGCAGCCAGCAGACCCATGTGCTTTGGGTGGAGTGGCGACAGGGAGTCATCGGACTTGAATTCCAAGAGATAACACGGGAACAAGTCACGCAAAGCCACAAGAGGTGCAAGACAGGTGTGGTGGAGGGACATGGTGCCACTTCCACATAGCTCCGGGCACTGTGTGGAGACAGAAGTTGGGAGGGAGGGTGCAGCCAGGAGAGCAGGTAGGAGACTGTCGCAGCCATCTGCATGACACATGATGATCTGGACTAGGGAAGGAACCAAGGAGGTGACAGAAAAGGTCAGATTATGGACAGATTTGAAGATTGCGCAGATACAACTGCGGATAGATCTAACTGATTTGCTTCTGGATCTTACAGTTCGACTCATTAAGAGAATCTTACAGGTCCAGCACAGCCTACGAATTGACTGACCAGAGGGAGAAGGGTAGGGTCAGGAAGTACAAAGCAGCTCCGCAGGCAAATGAGTGAGGAAAGACTCCCACATACAGGGCCTGGGTAGTCCCCTGGTTGGCATGTTCCCATTCTCATGCCAGCCCATTTAGTGATGCTCACCATAGCCTGCAAGGGAGGTTTTTTTTTTTCCTGAGACAGTGTCTCACTCTGTCACCCAGGCTGGAGTACAGTGGTGCAATCTCGGCTCACTGCAACCTCTGCCTCCCAGGTTCAAGGAATTCTCCTGCCTCAGCCTTCCAAGCAGCTGGAATTCCAGGTGCCTGTCACCAGGCCCAGCTAATTTTTTGTAGTTTTAGTAGAGACGGGGTTCTGCCATGTTGGCCAGGCTGGTCTTGAACTCTTGACCTCAGGTGATCCACCCGCCTTGGCCTCCCAAAGTGCTGGGATTACAGTCGTGAGCCACCGCACCCGGGCAAGGGAGGTGTTTTTATTCCAGTTTTCTATTTACGATCCCAGGGCTCAGAGACTTGCCCACGATCACACAGCTGGTGGAAGAAAGACTATAGATTTGACCTTGTGGAGTCTGTCTGATTGTAAAGCCTCTGCCGTAACTACAAAGTCAAGGCTGCCTGGGGTGGGGGATAAAGAAATGCCAAAAGAGATCTGGAGAGAGGCAAGGTCATGGAGGTTCCCACAGGAGCATTTGAGGAAGGAGGAAATGGTTAGCAGTGCCTGTGCTAAAGAGAAGTCAGCCGAGGTGAGAAGTGAGGGCTGCCTTTGTCGTTGGCTTTCATGGAGAACCAAAGCCAGGTAAGATGCACATGAGGGCAGGTGGCTGGAGAGGGGCAACAGGGAGAGGGTGTTCGGGAAGGACAAGGTGCCATGCTCGCTCAGGACACTGCCACCTGCTGGCAGTGTGACCTTGGGCTGTTACTCTCTCTGAGCCTCCAATAGCCCCATGATGTCAACTTAAATACATTGTGCGGTGTTAAACAAGCACGAAAGTTTATTTCTTGCTCCTGCTCATGTTTATGGTGGAGCAGTTGCAGCTCTGCCGCTCCCTGTCATCTTCTCTCTGGTCCTGGCTGACACAGGAGCACCTGTCTGGGTACCTTGCCATTTCAGTGGCAGAAGGTGGGGTGGGGGGATCATTGATTATGTCCAAATCAACGGGGAAAAGAGTAGAACCCTCTCCCTTGGAAGGGCAGTAAATATTCAGACAACAATACAATCGACCCCAGTCCCTATCTGCAAGAGTTTAAAAAGCTTTAGTGCGGCATCTTGGCAGTTGGCGAGAGCTCAGCGATGATTGCTGTTCCTATCGCTAACAGGCTACAGTGCCCTGGAAAGCAACTTGCTGATAGTCCCTAGGAAAAGCTCCAGTGGCTCTCATTAAGTAGTCTGTCACTATGGGGCAGAAGAGGCAGTGGAGCCCGTGGCTTGCTCTGAACGTAAGCCCCATGGTGACCACAGAATTCTGCCCCCAACTCCCCACACTCCTCAGCCGTGGCCTCTAGATTCTGGGCGTCTTGTCCTTTGCTGTCTACATCTTCAGAGTTTCTGCCTCCGCTTCTCTCTCCACCAGGCATTTCTCTCCTCTTCTTAGAATGTGGTTTGTTTTTAACAGAAATTTGAGTAGAAACCATTTGTAATTGTAGGTTTTGGTTAAGATCTCTAGCTAACCACGTTGCAATAAAGTAACAATTTTTTACTTTCAAGAGTGCAGAATGAGGAACGTTGTCCTTCCATCTTAATTTCTAATAGAAAAAAACAAAAGCAAAGCTCAGAGGGGATCTCGGTTCCCATAAGCCCAGGGGACTCCACTTTGAGTGGGTTGTATTGAGTGTGTGCCTCCATGCTATGGTCTGAGGTTAGGTACTGTGTACAAATTTATTTTTTAAAAACCTGAGATGGACACAGTCTAATTAGGAATTCACTTTGTAAAAGGATGATACTACTGATCCTGACATACCCATATTTCATCTGGTGTATTTCATCCAGACTGTGATGGTGGCTGAGAAAGGGCAATTTAACTCACAGGGACTATAACAGCAGGAAGGGAGGAAGAAGCAGTGAAGAGAATAGCCAAGCCAGGAGGTAAGAACCAGTTAGGAGAAGACAGTGCCCATCGTTGGCTTTAATTTTTGCCTGGGCCACAGGCCCAAACTTAATGATTCCCAAGGCATTTTTTTTTTTTTTTCATTTGATTTTCTAATTTGGACCTCACAACCTCCTTGAGAAGTGGAAAGAGCTGATATTATTATCCGTATTTTTATACACAAGACAAATGAAGGTCAGGGAGATTAAATGATTGAGCTGCAGATACACGACCAGTAAATGAGAGAAGCCAAATATTTTGACACCTTGCCCTGTGTGGTTTTCATTACTCTGAGTAGCCTCTAGAGGGTAAATGTAGGTTTTACAAAATGAGTAGCCATGATTCCTTTCTTCACCAGGAATTTTGAACATGCCCAAATGATTTTGGTGGGGGATGGACATAAGCAGTAAAAAGCAGGTTTCATAAAGGCTAACTTTTGACTGGAGTTGTAATAAACTGTGTCAGTTAAGATTAGGTTCATTGGTCCAGGCTGCACCCATATTCTTCCAAACTGAGGTGACGACAAGATTTATTAATATGTGAGTTTTAGGCCAGGTGCAGTGGCTCACGCCCGTAATCCCAGCACTTTGGGAGGTCAAGGTGGGAGGATCGCTTGAGCCCAGGAGTTTGAGACCAGCCTGGGGAACATGGCAAAACCCCGTCTCTACAAAAAATACAAAATTAGCTGGGCGAGGTGGCGTGTGCCTGTAGTTCCAGCTACTTGTGAGACTGAAGTGGGAGGATCAGCTGAGCCTGAGGAGGTCACGGCTGCAAGTGAGCTGAGATTGTGCCACTGCACTCCACCCTAGGTGACAGAGTGAGACCCTGTCTAAAAATAAAACATAAATAAATAAATAAGTAAATAAAAATTAAAAAGTGAGTTTTAGGTATCAGCTTGTGTTCTTTGGTTGCAACCAATAAGAATCAACTTGGGGAAGTTAAGCAGACAAATTTGTTGGAAGTACTTCAGACAGCTCACAGAGTCTAAGGGAAGATGGAAGAATGAGGCTGGGAAAATGATGGCAGTGATCTGGGCAACTAGAGCTAGTGAGAGGCAGGAACCAGCTAGTGAGAGGTAGCACCAGGGACTGCCATGAGAATGAATGGGGAGGGTTGGCCTCACCTTGCCTGAGTCACGCGCCCTCCCCTTGGCCAGGTACTCATTGGCAGTTCCACTAAAATGACTCGAAGTCAGCAAAGGAAAACAAAATTTGCAGCTACTGAAAGAGGAGGTGATGGATGCTGGGAAGACAATGACCGCCTTCTACTCAGACTACTTGCCTCCATTCAGTCCTCCAGGAAAGGAGACATTTTGCCAGCCCTGGTCCAGGATCTTTTGTGAGTGGAGAGAGGGGGATAAGTAAAAAGAGTTGGAGGTGGGGTGACAGAGGAACAAGTCAGTCAACACAGAGAGTGACTGGGGAGGAGACGCGAGAAAGGTCTGTCTCCCTTCTCAGGTGCTGGGGTTGAAGGAAGAATTTGGAGTTTGGAGGATCTCCCAGACAGCATCACACAGAGAGGAGGCGCATTGAGATGTGTTGTGCTGTTAGGAATGGAATCTCTTTGAATGTACTTTGTGAGCTGCAAGTTAAGATGAACAGTTCCCTTTAATTACATGTGGCCCCTGTATTGTGCAATTTTGAATGTGCACAGACTGATCGTGCAGGGCCCTAAATTTTATTAGGGTCACAATGATGGTTTGTCATCAACATTCTTGGGAAGTGAGGGGCTATAAGGTCTTTAGAATGTGGCTGAGTTGATCCATTCTTTCTTTTCTCTGTCCTGGTTCTAGAATTACTCATTTTAGTTTTTCCCCGAGGAGTGTTTAAAATTTGCTCAAACTTTCCTTAAGGAAGCAGAACCTGTGATGGCTTTATTTTCTAGAAATGATTTCTGGTCAGGGGTTAGGATGTACTTAGATAGGCCCTAAATTTCTATTATTATTGTTCCCTTGTAATAGCTCATCATTTTTATCATAAAATAAGAACTTGAGTGTTGTATTTTATAGATAAGAAAATTGAAGCATATGATCTAGCTCATAAAAGTTTAATTAAGCTAGTCTGTAATGTTATTTGGAAGCCAATATTATTATCCTCATAGTAACCAACTTTTGAGTAAGCATTTTACATGCATAGTAACCCTATGAAGTAGATCTCCTATTATCTCCACTTAACAGATGAGAAAAGTTACTTGTTTACAGTCATGCAGGTGATAAGGTGTTCTACACTAGCCCAGTTGACGGCAGAGCCCACACTCTGAATGCCTGCTTAGCACTGGACTGCAGGCAACAATCTGACTATTAATACTCACCGCCCTGGACCCTGACACGACCCCTGACTAGGTCTAGCTGCTAGGAGCACTCATTGACCAGAACCACTGTGCTATTCAGAACTGTCTATTATATTAGAATAATAAAAGAACTAAAAAAGAAATCCATTAGTAAATGAATGAATCAGTTTTTGATTAACTAGAGTTTGCTAATTAATTCATTGAAAATATTTTTGGGGAAGCTGTTTCCCATATGTGCTAGGTCTGCGGACACAATAGTGAGATTAAAAAAAAAAAAAAAAAAGATCCCAGCCGGGTGCAGTGGCTCACCCCTGTAATCCCAGCACTTTGGGAGGCTGAGGCAGGTGGATCACCTGAGGTTGGGAGTTCAAGACCAGCCTGGACAACATGGTGAAACCCCTATCTCTACTAAAAATACAAAAATTAGCCAGTTGTGGTAGTCCCAGCTACTCAGGAGGCTGAGGCGGCAGAACCACTTGAATCCAGGAGGTGGAGGTTGCAGTGAGCCAAGATTGCACCATCACACTCCAGCCTGGGCAATAAGAGTGAAACTCCATCTCAAAAAAAAAAAAAAAAAAAAAAGATTCCTGCCTTCAGGGAACTTAGAGTTTGGTGGACATGTCAGATGATAATCAAATAATTGCAAAACAATAAATAAATAATTACATATACCGATGGTGACAGATTGTTCAAGGTTGAATGACAGTAGCAGTGGCAGGTGGAGAGCAGAGGACTGGGGGGAAGCATTGAGATGGCTCTCTCTGCTTGCTGTCCATTCAGCAAATGTTTAGTGAAGGTGCTGCAGGTGGCCCACACTGTGTCAGTTGCCATGTGGGATATGAAGATGATACAGGCGTAGTCCTCGCTCTCAACGGGGACCCGAGGGAGGAAACACATACACACGAGTCACCATAAAAACACAAACAAGGATGACAGGACGGCAATGATAATTACAATGGCTTACATTTATTGGCACAATTTCAAGTACTCCACATGAAATAACTCATTAATTCCTAAAATAATCCTGTTAAGTAAGCGCTGCTATCATCCCTGCATGGATGGAGAGAGGGGCTAGAGAGCAACCAGGCAAGGATACCTCTCAGGTTAGCCTGGGGTGGGAGATAAGGAAATGAGGGCTGGGTGGTGAGGAAGGGCTAGGAAATGACGACATGGTACAGGAGCCAGAGGATGGAGAGCATCCTTCTGGCTGGAGGAGTTGGGACAAACTTACTGAAAGAGTGGATGTTTGGGAGGATGAGGAGGCTGTAGTAGGCAGAGACTGGAGCTGTTGGCAGAAAGAGTGACACTGAGGTGAACATATGTGGCGAATGTGGGGGGCTGGCCAAGTTCTCTTTGGCAGGCATGCAGGATACACCACTGTGCTTCGGTCACCTGGAGAGCTTTTTACAAATACAGAGTTCTGGTGTCCACCCCGAGAGAGGGTCAGTAAGTAAGGCGGGGTCAGGCCTAGGAATCCCCACGTTTATAAAACACCTGGGTGAGTCTGGCCCTTGGGCAGATATTTGGAGCATTAGCGTGGCACCATGTGGGACAGTAAGGTGATGCAGGGCATGGCCAGATGGCACGTGGCCTGGGACATGGGGCCGAGCCATTTGCTTTGTGAAGTCGGGGGTAGCTGAGAAGGGACACCATTGGGAGGTGGCTTCTGTCTGCTGAGCTCCTCAGAGAGGAAAGTCTGAAGGCAAAGAGACTCGTTAGTGGCTAGTTAACAGTCCATGCAAGAGGTGCCTGGCCTGCGATGGTGGCAGTGGGTGTGGCAAGAGACTGCGTATGTCACTGGAGCAGAGTCAGCAGGACATGGTGCCCAAATGGATGGGGAGGAGACAGAGCGTGGTTGGGGCCATATCTGGACCAGGTAGCCAGCCTGATACGTGGCCTCTAGTGAAGTTTCTACTCCACGAGGGAGGACGAGGGAAGGGTCATCCAGCCAGAGGCCTGACTTCCTCAGAGGATAGGTGTCTGGCCTGAATCTTTCTCTCCTCACTGTGTCTCTAAGAATCCTCCCTGGAGGAAGCTGTCTAAGTATCTCAGAAGTTCAAGCAACATTCCACAAATGTTCTGGTTAAAAGGGACGGATTCTTTAGTTTATAGAATAAGAAAGGGAGGTGGATGCAGGAACAATGATGCCAAGACCGAGACTGAGTTAAGACCTACTAGTTGAGTGGTTTGCTTTGGCTCCGAAACCGAACAGTTTCAGCCAAGTAATAATAATATCAATAATTAAAACAATAACGGCTATTGGGCACTTACTCTGAGGTGTCTGCTGTGCCAGGAGCTCCATCTACCTCATTTCATTTTTCTCTTGAAATAGCCTTGAGGAATATTAACTGGGTTCTTCTTAGCTCCAGCGAACAGATGAAGAAATGGAGGCTTAGAATGACAGAGTAATTTTCTCCAAGTACCACAGATCCTGAGTGGCAGAGCCAAGATTCTGCTTAAGCAATGGAGGGATTGCACTGCCTGCGGTGGAATGGTGCTTGAGGGGGACACAAGGAGGAGGCAGAAAGAAAAGAGCCCTGGGTCTGGAGCTAGAGCCGTGGCTTAATCCCAGCCCTGCCATCTCCAGAGTCACTGGATACAAAGCCCAGTTCTCGCCCATGTGACATGTAGCACCTGCTTTCCTACCCACACTGGGAGGTTGTAAAGCTTAACCACAAAGCAGAGGTGTTCATAATGCAGGGTGCCCTGCTGTACCTGCTGCCTGTGCAGAGAGGACCCAGGAGGTGGTCACTTATTTATTTAAGGGAACAGCTTCAACAGCAGGCAGGAGGGACAGTTACACTCAGGCTTGTTCAGCTCAGCAAACCCTGGGGCCAACTTGGTGTCTGAAGTTGTACCTGGAGGGTATCAGAAGACTATTGGCGATTGGTCCTCGTCTGAAGGGAAATGGGAAGGACAGGAAATAAGCATGGCAACCCTTCTACATGGCTGTACCAGGACAGTGTACAGGAACAGCAGGAATGGGCAAGGCAAGGGAGATGTCCTTTTCCATGAGCCCCAAAACCTGGGAGATGGCTGGGTCAGTAGACTCCTTCTGAAAACAACTGAAGGACAGGAATATAACAACAGTCAGTGGAATGCATGGGTTTACTGAATACAAATCTTGTAAAAGGGAAACATTTTCTTTCCATCAGGTAACTGGTTTTTGCTTGGGGCCAACAAAAATTGGATTTAGAGGCATATTGTGGCTCAACGAAGAAATAACTTTTAGTTTAACTTACCCTTAATACTAACTTGGGGAACAAGCAGATATACCAGTTCTTTTAAGTTGGGGGCGGAGAGAAAAAGAGAAGGAAAATAGCATCTCCGCTGGAATTTGTTTATCTTGAGAACATAGTCAAGTTCACCTCCTTTCCTTCAAAGTTAAAATTCTTCCACTGAGGCAAGATTGTCCTGGAGCACCCGGGCTGTGAAAGAAGGATGTTTATTGATTAAGTTCATGCATTTTACAAGGAGAGAAATGCCCTGTATTTCTCTGAACCTGACTTGTGGCCTAACTGTTTTTTATAGCAAAATGTCTTGTTTTGAAGCCTCACTCCATGTGGCCTGGTGGTCCTCAGCTGCTTCAGGCAAGTATTAAGTATTTTGGTTTTCTAAACTAGACACCAGGAGAATTCAGGGCAAATGTACAACTTTCTCCTCTGCAGGCTCCCTTCCTCCAGCCCATCTCTGATCCAAGGCACGGCTTTAAAGAACACTCTGGTTCTGGAGTGGAAGCTTTCTTGCCCAGCCTCTTAGCACCAGATGCAGCATGACCTCCAGGTTGCTGCCAGGGCTGATTGTTTAATCTGGCACTGTCTGCCTGATATATGACTAGGAGGCTCTGTCAGATGGGGTTTATCTTGCCTCACTAATAAATGCAATAAAGCCTCTGCGTGTCACGATTTGTAGCACTCAGGGTTGACAAAACATCAACAAGTTGTATATCTGGGTCTGCCCATATGGTATTTTTATATTACTTATAGTTTATGTGTGTTTTGTCACTCATCCATCTATCCAACATCAACTGAGAACCTACCATGTGCCAGGCACTGTCCTAGAAGCTGCTTGATATGGTTTGACTGTCTCCCCACCCAAATCTCATCTTGAATTGTAGCTCTCATAATCCCCATGTGTCGTGGGAAGGACCTGGTGGGCAGTAATTGAATCTGGGGGTGGGTTTTTCCCATGCTATTCTTGTGATAGTGAATAAGTCTCATGAGATCTGATGGTTTTATAAAGGGCAGTTCCCTTGCACAAGCTCTCTTGCCTGCCACCATGTGAGACGTGACTTTGCTCTTCCTTCACCTTCCGCCACGATTGTGATTGTGAGGCCTCCCCAGCCATGTGAAGAGCAGACTAATACACTGCTGATATGAAAATAATTAAAAGACACCCCAGCCCTTAAAAGCCCAGGGTCTGGGAGAGAAGACCGGCACATGAATACACAGTCATAGTTCAGTGTGATAAGTGCAAAGATGGAGGTGACAGATGTCACAGGAGAAAGTGAATAACTGTTCTCAAGGGTCATTCTAGAAGAGGACGGAGATAGTTTATCTGGTCTTAAGGGACTCCTAAGTGCTCCTGGGGCAGTCCAAGTTATAAAGCCCTTCGAGATGGGCCGTGCCAACACACACTGGGAGGGAGGGAAGGGATGCTCATGGGAAATCTGATGCTGTTGCCAGAAGGAAGGGAATAGGTTGCCAGGCAGGCACAAATGATAGCAGAGTTTTACCTCCTGAATTCCCAGCAAGATCTAAGTTCCTTGAACTTGAAACCTGGGTCTTCAATTCGTCTTGCCTTCCCCATAACAAAGAGTAGCCCGCCTTAAACACCTGCTGCAGGGACAGCCTGTCTGTCCAGCTGCCGTGCATGACCAGCTGGGAAGTGGCTGTCAATGCAGACTGACCTGAGAAGAGACTGAGGAATTGCTCTGGAAGTCCATCCACCTTTGTCCCTCTTCTTGGCTTTCTCTTTGTGCCCCAAGGATAGCAAGCACCTATTACCTTTTTCTCAGGGGCTGCCCTCACTGTCTTTCTGATTGGGGGCTGTCACTGCAGTGCTAGCTGGGCTCGCTTCCCGAGTGGTCCCTGATCCTCCTCAGCTGTTCCAGCCAAACAGGGCTGCATAATGATTCACATCACTTAGAGCTAAAACATCTTTCAACAAATGGGAACTGCTGCTATAGGGAGCTTCAGACAGTGCACTTTACATTAATTATAATGGCAGTGAGCTCTTTCGCACTCAGCTGAAATTTCTATCTAACATAGGATTTGGTATTTGGAGTTTCCACACTTCATGACTCAAGGCAGACTGAGAAGGAAGGGGGGTTGGAGTGGGAGCACACACAGCTGCTTGGAGCATGGACGAAAGACCCCCCTAGGAGCAGGGAGGCCTTTGGAAGCAGTGCTCCAAGCTGGGATGGGCCAAGGTTAGGTCCAGTGTCACAAATGATCCAATTTACTTAGTATCTCTTCCGATGGTTTTCTGGCCAAAGGAGAGACCCTGCAGCTGAGGGGAAAGAGTGCCAGACCTGGAATCAGGAAACAGAAAGTCTGGTCCCACTCTGTGGGGAGTTGGCTGAGTCCACTGGGATAAATCACTGTCTATGTCTCAGTTTCCTTATTGGTAAGATGAGTGCTGGCCTACCCTTGAACAGGATTGTGAGGTTTGTCCAGGATATTAGATGCTCTGAGCTTCATCTGTTTCCTCACCTGTAAGTGAGAGATAGACTCAATCTCTCAGCCCTTCCAGCTCTAAAATCAAATGAGAAATTATGATAAAAATACTATACTTGTTATTATTACCAATATTCCAAATGGTAAAGTAAAGATTGTGTTAAGGTACTTAATAGCCTGCTATTCTCCACTGGCCAGTGCTTAGTGAAGGGAGTGAGGCAACCCAGGACTTATGACTGGTCAGGGCATCTTCCCTGGGGAACAATGTCACGACAGCCTGCTTGGAAAGGAGGACTCCATGGCAAAGGGAATTGTAAAGGAAATTGCCACTGTCTCCCTCTTACAAGTTGCTGAAACTCATTTGACAGCAAAAAAGATACCTTTGCTAAGAAATAGGTTATTGTCATAAAAAGGTTAATCTGACTTTTGGCTAGAATAAAAGACAAATCTTCTAAGTTTGAACTGAGGAGAGGTGCAAAGAGGAACAAGACAAGGTCCCTTGCATTTGCATTGGGGAGGCGGCCATCTGTGCCTGAAGCTTTTAATAAGGGTAAATTAAATGAGAACACAGGGCAAACACATGCGATTCGGGGGTTGTTCCAAGGTGAGTTGGTGAATGAGTGGCACAGAGTGGCCTGTGGGGGCTAGAACAGAGACATTAGTGGGAGCCAAGTTCATGGAGTCTGAGGTTTAAGAACACACAGTGAGTGGCCAAGACTGCAGCCTTGCTGGTTCCTACAGAAGCAGAGAAGACCCAGGGTGGCAGATGAAGAAGGGAGGCGGCGAAGTAAAGCTGGTAATCAATTCCATTTACTTTTATTCTTCCACTTCCATGTGCATAGGGAGCCCGCAGAAAGTTTACCTGGAAGAAGCGCTAAGGGTTCGCTCCCAGGAAGGAAGAGGAAGAGCTGTGTGTGTGCTGGCACGTGGCAGACACAGAGGAAACAATGACTGACCAGCATGAGGGCAGTACTGTCAGCAATTTCTTTGAGTTGTGAGATGGATTTATTTTTAAATGCTACTTGTGAAAGGGGAACTTTAAAAAAATAAAAGGAAAAAAAAGAAAAAAAAAAAAAAAAGAGAAGGGAGGCGGCATACTTCTCGGGAAGGCCATACTTCCTAGGCACCTCCAGAATGTGACCGTTGGGGCATGGTTAAACACAGAGAGGCCATCTCCCCCTGCACTGATGCTGTCTTGTATCTCTACTTTGCAGGATTTACTCGGGAACTTGGCAGATTTTGAGATCTCCTAATAAGTCTTTCAAGAAAGAGGCCTCTGGTTTAGGAAAGTCTTTACCAACGATAGGAAAAATCACCTATTTGTATCATCCAGACTTTCTCCTGGAATGGGCAGGAAGCAGCAGGCATTGTGGAAAGCACACTGAACTCAAAGTCCAGATGGCCCAAGCTTTGGATCTTGGACAAGCCACTTAAATTTTCAGGTTCTCAGTTTTCTTATTTGTAAAGTAGGGTTAATTCTCACAGTCAGTGTGAGTCTCTGAATCAAGAAGAAATGTTCTATGTGGAAGAATTTTGAAACTCTGAAGTTGTTACTGAAAACTGAACATGTCTGATGCAGCTTCCTCGCTTACTAATTCTTTGAGCCTTGTTTCCTTGTCTGTAAGATGGAGATAATCGATTACAACACGTATCACTCAGGGGCATTTTGAAGGTTAAATGAGGCAATGTGTGGGGAGTGTTCAATATGGTGCCAGGCTCCCAGCCTAGAGAATCCACGTTTGTTCCTCCTCTTTCTCTAGTGGTTCTGCTAAGTTACAAAGCTCAGTCGTAGGGAAAATTAGAAGTTGCCAGCAAAAGTCTCCATTGTAAACACTCTGGTAACTGGTAACTGTCGCCTCTGGAGAGGATCTAAGAATTAAAACAGCTTTGGTCCACCTGTTCAGTCCAGCAATTCACAAGCAGACAGACATCTTTCCAAAGACAGCTCAAGCACCTTAGCAAACTGAGTTTGCAGGCAGCAGCCCACCCTGACCGTCCCCTCCTCCTTTCTGGGCCTCTGAAGGCAAACGGGGAGCAGGTGACAAAGGGTGTGAGGCCAGCAGTGAGGAACCTCAGAAATCTGCCTCCCGTAGGTGGCTCAGCTCCTGTCCAGGCTAAGGGGGCCCCTCTGTGGTCCGGCAGCTGCATCGCTGAGGACTGAAGGTGATGCCAAGTAGTCCTGCCAGCCCTGAACTCCATGATGAATGGGGTAATTTAGTGTCATGGGTTCTGTGTAGAGCATGCAGTACATCCTTGTTTGTTAGATTGCCCTAAGTACTGGGTAGTGCTTTGCACTGGCTCAGGAAACCTCAAATTATCCAACATCAGAGCTTGATTTGCCTCTCTTTTGGGTGCTTGCTTGAAGTCTTTGAGACTGCCTTTTGACAGATTATCCTGATTCCACCTACTGGTCCCATTTCCTTCGCCATCGCTCAGCTGGGTTGGCTGCACTCAGAGCTCCACCGCAGTCCTTTCTCTCCAGAGGCAATGCCACCCACTGCCTTCGTTTCCACCCTCACATCATGTTGATGCTATGTGAGTTTCTATCTCCAATCCCCACTTATTTCCTGAGCTCTGTGTCTGTATTTCCAGTTGCCTGCTAAGATGGGTTCATTTTAATGTCCCATATGACCTCACGCCCAGAGCATCTCAGACCAAACTCATTGTTTCTTCTACATTTTGGTAAAACAATTTTTCCTCCTTTATTTCCTGACTTGTTTTATAGCATCATCACTCAACTGGAGATCATTTTTGAAACAACTTCCTTCTCATCTCACCAGTCATCAGATTAGAAAAAAAAAAAGCCCCCAAACTCATTTCCTTACTACTCATCTTCGACATCGTCACCAGGATTGTATTGTTAAAAATCAGCTCTGTTTCTGTATTAGTCAGAGTTCTCTAAAGGGACAGCACTAATAGGATAGAAGAATACATGAAGGGAAGTTTATTAAGGCGTATTGATTCACATGATCACAAGGTGAAGTCCCACAATAGGCCATCTGCAAGCTGAGAAGCAAAGAAGTCAGTCTGAGTCCCCAAACCTCAAAAGTAGAGAAATCAACAGGGCAGCCTTCAGCCTGTGGCTGAAGGCCCAAGAGCCCCTGGCAAATCACTGGTGTAAGTCCAAGAGTCTAAAAGCTGAGGAACTTGGAATCTGATGTTCGAGGACAGGAAGCATTTGGCACAGGAGAAACATGGAGGCCAGAAGACTCAGCCAGTCTAGTCCTTCCACGTTCTTCTGCCTGCTTTTATTTTGGCCTCTCCAGCAGCTGATTAGATGGTGCCCACCAAGATTGAGAGTGGGTCTGCCTCTCCCAGTCCCCTGACGAAAATGTTAATCTCCTTTGGCAACTGCCTCACAGATACACCCAAGATCAATACTTTGCTTCCTTCAATCCAATCAAGTTGACAATCAAAATTAACCATCAGAGTTTCTATCTTTCCATTGCTCAGAAACCTCTTAAGGCCCTCCATGGTTTGTAGGAGGAAGACTAAGCCCATTAGTTAGCATGCCTGTCACACTTTGACCTGCATTTCCCACCTGTGCCAGTGTCTCTCAGCCTTTTTCTTGCCCAATGACACCCGAGGGATGGGTAACAGTGACTCATTACTTTAGTAATACTTACTGAGGATCGGGGGAGGGACCCTCCTAGGTCGGCGTTCAGAATCTGTGATGAAGGCAGGGATAGTAAACATCTCCCTGGAGGGAGGGCCTGGCCCATAAGCCCCTCCTGAGTCTGGGACATGTTTCTTGCTACTTTCATCCTGCTCCATCATGGACTCTGGCAGCTCTGTGCCTCTGGCCGTGCTATTCTCTAGGCTTGGTATTTCCTTCCTTTCTACTCTGCTTGTTGCCAGATCTTGCGGGCTATATTGAGATGTCTCATAAAGTTGGAAATAAGATTGCTCTCTTGAGAGTTATGCAAGAATGGAGCATAGTTTAGCCTGGGCTCCTCTAGAAAGCAGAGCCTGAAGCCAAGATTAATGTGCTGCTGCTTTATGGGAGAGGTAGAAGGCAGGGGATGAAGATGAGGGAAAAAATGGTGGTGAGAAAAGGGGGGATGGGAAGTGATGTGAGGCACTACCCAACAGCATTGCAAGCCATGGAGACACAACAGGTCACCTGGCAGGCAAGGGTAGCAAGGGGAAACCACATTGCAGGACAGCCCCTGGGAAGAAGAACCAAAGAAACTCACCTGCCCAACTCCTTCCCTTCTCTCTGTCCCCAGTTATTTACCCCCCACCAAATTGACTTCTCTGTGCTTCCAGGTTCATCTCCCAGCCCCTTAGTGGCCACTCAGGGAGCCAGATTCCATACCTTATGGGATCGCATTCCATCCAAGTCTATATGTGGACTGATGACTTGGGTGAATCAGGGCTCAGTGTGTGGAGCATGACATATAGTTCTGGGGATCCCATTTGTCCTGGCAGGTAGGAAAAATACTATAGCATAGAATGAAAAAAAATCTATATTACCTATTAAGGTGGCACTGAAGACTTTAAAGTAAATGTGTCTGTAGGAGTTTTGTTAGACTATACCCCAAACTTTCTATGGGGCACATATTTGTTTTTTCCACAAAGGATCTGAATTGCCTTGGATAAGAGTACAGGCATGTGAAGGCATCTGTAGGAGAGAGAATAAAGAGCTCCCAACCAGGAGGCCTCAGCTGTGATGCAGTAAATGTGTTATATTAACTGCAATTGGTCAGCAGAGGAGCCCCAGGAAAAGAAGTACATGTCCACGCACTAACCAGGAAAGCAAAAGTCTTGACTACTAAACTTCCAGGCTTACTGATGAAGGCGTGCATAATGTGGAGACTGGGTGCAGGAGTATGCACAGCAAACTAAGTTTTCCCGCTGTATTCACAAGAGCGTATCATCATAAATTGTAGGCTGTGAAAGATGTTAATTTTTCTTCATAGTATCTGTTCATCCTATTTTTATTAATAGTCTCCAATTAATGTTATGATTCACCCTCCCTCATTCTAAGGCCACATATTTTAGGCACGGTCCAACCCCCAATTCAAGGGCTGGAGCATGGGATAAGCCTAGACTAGCAAGCACTTTTCATTCCCCTGACTATAATGTGTGAATCTTAGGACTTCTGCAGATCTACTAGAAAAGAAGTTATGTCCTAACCTAGTTTTGGAGTTTAGAGTGTGATGCTGGAGCTACTGCAGCCACATTGCTGTCATGGTGGAGAGAACTTGTCTGGGTTAGAGTTAACCGAGAGGAACTAGGACAAGAAATATAAAGAGAGGAACTAGATCCCTTTGGGTTCTTTTATTAAGTCATGCCTGGGATCAGCTCTGCTTCTGTTTTTCTCAATTGTATGAACCCTTTTTTGCCTAAGCCAGTTGGGTTGGGTTTTCTGTCATTTGCAACCATAAGAATTCTAATGACCACTCACACATCAGACCATCTAAGCCTAATGGCAATTACACATTTGCTTCCTCTCACTTTCCTTGATTTCATTTCATTATCACTAAGCTGCCTTCTGATTATTGTTGATTTTTCAAGTGGGTCTTTCCAGAGGGAGTAAATGTACTGATCACTTATGTTCATAGGCTCTTCTCATCCGAATAACAGGTGTTTTTGTTTACCGTTTGTGTGTGTGTGTGTGTGTGTGTGTGTGTGTGTGTGTGTGTGTGTATGAAGAAGTAAGTGGGTTTTCTGAGTTTATTATTTGGTTACTGTGAGCCTGATTCTTCAGAGAATGTGCAAACTGGGTTTCTGGTTTAGAAGATTGAGGGTCAGATTCTGGATTGTGGGAAAATTGACCAGAGTGATAAATACAGCCTCTGGGCCGTTTCCCTTGAAGAAAAACCTGGTATCAATGTGTAGTTATGTGAGTGTTCGATACGTTTCACTCCCTTGTCCTTCGAGAACCATCTGAAATATCTCTTCCTCCTCCTTTTGACTTAGGATTTTTCTCAATCACTTTGCCAGCTGAAGACCTCTAGCCGATGACACCCCACCGCAGGCCTTGCTTAGGCACACCGCCTGACACAGGAGGTACCCTGTTCACTCAGCCCACCCATGCTGAGTCTAGCTTGTGCACTGGCTCAGCCTGTGGCTGGGTCAGGCATGCCCCAGCCCACCTATGTTATAGCTTGTACCCACGTGTGGTGGTTCCTGAGCTCTTGTCCCATGTCCAAGAAGAATGAGAATATGCTGACAATTGTAGGGTGAAGAGGATGGGGAAGAATTTTATTGAGCGATGGAACAGCTCTCAGTGGAGAGGGCACACTGAGAGTTGTTCCAGGGCACACTGAGAACTGAGGGGGTCCCCTACTCCCACAGTTGGGCGATTTCTGTCTCAGTATGGCTGAGTCCGGGGCTTTTATGGGCTCAGAATAGGCGAGTGCATGCTGACTGGTTTGTGAGTATGCAGAGAAAGGCTAAAGCAAATGCACCACTCAAAGGTTAGTATGGCAGTGTAGAAAACCAATTAGGAAAGGGTAGGTATATGTAAAATAGTTGAAGGGTGGGGATCAATCAGAGGAAAGCATGCCAAATGGGAAGACAGGTTCTTAATCTGGTCCATGGATTTGACTTGTAGCTTGACTTTCAGGCTTTAAACTGTCTTTGGCTTGGAGGTGGGGTTTTACCAGGTACTTGCCCCTATCTGCCTAGGCATTTGTCTGCCTCTTGCCACTATCACTTTCATGTTCATTGACTCATTCAGTCAACAATTACTTCCCAAGCACTGGGAATACATGGTGAAAAAAAAGGCAAGCAGTGCAGCTGTGGAGGGTAAGCTGAGGACCAGCATTGGGTGGCACAGACCCTGAGCAGTTTGGAGGTCACAGAAGATTAGGGCCCTGGGAAGGGTGGACTGGGCATGGTGTCAGGAGCATCCATGGTTTTGGACTGTAGCAGTTTGTCTGTGGTAGCACATAGCACAGCAGAGACTAGCTGCCTGGAGACAATTGGCAGAAGCAACAGCCAAGAAAAGCATCCAGATCAGTAGCCTGGGAGAATGAGGTGCACCAGGCATGGGCCACCAACTAGGGCTGGCAAAGTAACAGCGGACAGTGGAGTAGAATTGTAGACAGAAACTGGAGTGGGGACAGAGATTCTGTAAATGGAAATCACCCTCCCTTCCTTTGGAGATTTTTTTTTTTAAGAGACAGGTACTCTATCACCCAGGCTGGAGTGCAGTGGTGTGATCTTGGCTCACTGCAGCCTCAACCTGCTGAGCTCAAGTGATCTTCTCACCTCAGCTTCTCAAATAGCTGGGATCATAGGTGTGTGCCACCACACCCAGATAACTTTTAAATTTTTGGAGAGACAAAGTCTTGCTATGTTGCCCAAGCTGGTTCCAAACTCCTGATTTCAAGTGATCTTCCTGCCTCAGTCTCCCAAAGTGTTGGGATTACAGGCATAAGCTTCCACACCCAGCCTTTGGAGCTTCTTAAGGAGACACAAGGAAGCAGGACAGA
The DNA here is from genome assembly GCF_002776525.5 of Piliocolobus tephrosceles. Classification (NCBI taxonomy): domain Eukaryota; kingdom Metazoa; phylum Chordata; class Mammalia; order Primates; family Cercopithecidae; genus Piliocolobus; species Piliocolobus tephrosceles. The sequence goes on along the minus strand of NC_045439.1, from coordinate 40,774,644 downwards.
AATCCTGCACCTTGGTAGGTGGGGGACATTATCTAGAGCAACTATTAAAACAACTTTCCTATCATAGGACCTAAGGGATATTTTGCTTTATAATTGTTCCAGTAAGGCAATTCTGTTGACGACTACCAATCTCCTCTGTCCTCTACAGGTATGAGCAGTGCTAAAGTGGTTTCATTCTGGGTCCAGACCTTTCCTTTCTTTGCCTTCTCTTTAGCTGTTGTTTGCTGATGAACCCTACTGACCCATGTCCCGTGCGGGCTCCTGCTGCTCAACACTATATTGGTTGCTCCCTTACCTCAAAGTTTGTAGACAGATTGTTGTATACTCTCAATCTCTCTGTCTGCAACTGTTTACAAAGATTAGGCTTTAATGTACACAGACTTTCTGCCTCAATTGTATAGGCTTAATCAATTTGGCTTCCTTTATTTCTTTTTTACGAGATCTATTGTCTTCTGATTACAAAAGAAATACATGCCCATTGTAGAACTCAATTGATTTTCTCCAGCTTTTATTTTAAATTTGCATTTCCTATGAATGCCCATCTGGGCAATTTGGGAGATGCTGGAGGGGCAACTCTCCTTGAATGCAAATGCATCGTAAGCAGCCTTTGCTGGGGAAAGGGTTTCCGGAGGAAAAGGACTGTTCACAGCTGAGTGCTGCCTGGACAACTCCTTCTCATTGTGCAAACATCCTGCCCCTCTCATTGTTTTTTTTCCCCCTTCTTTTTTCAACCTGCTTTTAACAACAGCTAGAATTAAAAGGCATTCACTTACCAGAAAATATGGTCTCACCAGGGCTTTGCTATGTACTTCTTTCATGCTTTCCTCTTGGACATGTGATTTGAAGGGCTAACTCATTTATATAAAATCTTATTCATTTGTGTCCTGGTTTAACAGGGTACACTCTTAGGTTTCTGAGTATGCGAGGGTATTACATTTATATTCAGTTGGTCAAAGTAGGAAAAATTAGGTAGATAAAATCTATTACATGCTACACATTTTCTTGTACTCTCTTTCTCTTCCTGAACCTGTTATGTACTGTAGGATCCTATACATGAAAACCACCTGTTCTGATAAATGCCAGTGGGGGGAGGTAGCATTTATGGAACATCCAGTCTGTGTCACTCACGTATCTTCCACCACAACTCTGTGAGGAAAACGTTGTTCCCAATTTACAAATATCCCTGTAGTATGGATGAACAAACTGGGACTTAGAGAGGTTAAGTACTTGCCCAGCAATTTCAAGTTTGGCCAGCGAAGTTGCTGTGACTTTGGATAAGTCCTTAAATACTATTTCAGGGATAAGACCAGAAAGATTGCAACTTGAAGAGAACAAATTAGATTGTTAAACTGCAAAGACCAAAGGTGTTGCTTCTCTGTCCAGATTTTTTGCAGCTCTTTCCCATTCTCCTTTCTCCTCTTAAACAACCCGACCGGCCAGTTGCCAGGGATTGATGTACTGCTGGGTGCACAGCTGTGTATGCATAGACAGGAGAGCTAGAAGAAAACCTACTGGCTTGGCTGATGGAGGTGACAGCTTGGTAATGGACCTCGGAGAGTATATATATGAATTAAGCACCTTTCATTTCCTTTGCTGCAAAAGCATCAATTAAACTTGAATAATCTATGGGTTTTCCCCATTTTCAGACAAGAAAATCAGCACAAATTGGCTAGAGTGTCTTTTCCTTTAGGGTTTGGTCATTAATCGTCTTCAGCTCTTTCCTTCCCTCACCATCCCCTCCTTCCCCAAAAACCCCAACAGCCGTGTGCTGCCATTTCTGGCACACACTGCAAACATTTACTAGGCAATTTGTTCCATCTCGAGTATAATGAAGATATGCATTCAATGTTTTGAAAGCTGATTCTAGGGAGAATGTGCCGGTCTGTTCAGCTTAAGATTCGTGTAGAGCTTATTCAGAGTCCCTTTTCCAGGTTGGCCATATTGATTGGCTTTGACCTCACAGTCTGGTCTCTGGCTGGTGCTCTCCTGCACTTGAGCCAAACAGATGTATCTCTGCAGGCCTCTCATCAGACACCAGCCGGAGAAAGCCTCATCTGTCTTTGAAAGGTCTCCCCCAATCCATACTCTTGTTTTGAAATAACACTGGAAATGCTGTGCTGTAAGAATTGTTATGGGCAAGTATCTTTCCCTCATCCTAGAGTCCCCTTTTCCAATGGTTTGAGTGACTCTGGGCTCACCTGATAAGACCGTGGTTGCCTAGAAAGAGGAGCCCCCAAGAGGTCATCCAGCTCCTCCTTTGCTTCCAGGCAGGGATACACTCAACCTTCCAATGAAACGTATCTGCTTTTCTTTTCTTTTTTTTTTTTAAGATGGAGTCTCGCTGTGTCACCCAGGCTGGAGGATAGTGGCATGATCTTGGTTCATTGCAACCTCTGCCTCCCAGGTTCAAGCAATTCTGTCTCAGCCTCCCAAGTAGCTGGGACTACAGGCGCCCTCCACCATGCCTGGCTAATTTTTGCATTTTTAGTAGAGACAGGGTTTCACCATATCAGTCAGGCTGGTCTGGAATTCTGACCTCAGGTGATCCACCCACCTCAGCCTCCCAAAGTCCTAGGATTACAGATGTGAGCCACTGTGCCTAGTCTTTTTTTTTTTTTTTTTTTTTTTTTTTGAGACAAGGTCTCACTGTGTTGCTTAAGCTAGAGTGCAGTAATGGGATCATGGCTCACTGCAGCCTCGACCTCCCAGGCTGAAACAATTCTCCCACCTCAGCCTCCCGGTTATTGGACTACAGTCGTGTGCCACCACGCCTGGCTAATTTTTTTTGCATTTTTCTGTAGAGACGTGGTTTTGCCATGTTGCCCAGGTTTGTCTTGAACTCCTGGGCTCAAGCGTTCCACCACCTCAGCCTCCCAAAGTGCTGGAATTAGAGGCATGAGCCACCATGCCAGCCTCTCCTTTTTGTAAGGGCAACTATCCATTGAGTGCCAGATGAGTGTTTCTTAACATGAGCTCTCAGCACAGCTCTGCTGGGCAAAGTTAGGCTGAACCATGAAGTTGCTGATGTGCAAATGCATGTGTCCTGCAAAACAGGCAATTTTATGTGGTTTAACCTAATAGGTATTATTAGCCCCATTTTCCAGATGAAGGCATTAGGGCTCAGAGAGATTTAATGTTTTTTCTTTTTTTTAAGCCAGAGTTTCACTTTTGTTGCCTAGGCCGGAGTGCAATGGCGCAATCTCAGCTCACTGCAACCTCTGCCTCCCAGATTCAAGTGATTCTCCTGCCTCAGCCTCCCAAGTAGCTGGGACTACAGGCGTGCACCACCACGTCCAGCTAATTTTGTATTTTTAGTAGAGACGGGGTTTCTCCATGTTGGCCAGGCTGGTCTCGAACTCCCGACCTCAAGTGATTTGCCCACCTCAGCCTCCCAAAATGCTGGGATTACAGGTGTAAGCCACCATGCCTGGCCGTGGAGGTTTAACATTTTTTTCTAGTATGTACAAAAGTCAGAGTTTCTACCCAGGGTTGAGTGGTTCTAAGTCCCACTCTTTTCTTTAGTTTTAAAAAAGTTGTAACATTTTTAATCACCCAAAGAAGCAGAGTATACATAGACATCATGTTTATATAGAGTTGAAGTCTTGCTTACTTCCTCTCTGCCAGAGAAGTGCACCATGCCACTTAGGTCTGCAACAGCCCCACGCATGATTTACACTATTACTCCACCTAAATGTACCCGTGGACGTGTGATTGCAGTGTTTTTCTTTTTTTTTTTCATTTACTTTTATTTGTGTAAATAAAAAAGTATCTGAGACAAGTCTCAATCAATTTAGAAGTTTATTTTGCTAAGGTTAAGGATATGCCTGTGATTCAGCCTCAAGAAGTCCTGAAAACGTCTGCCCAAGGTGGTCAGGCTACAGCTTGCTTTTATTTGTTTTAATAAGACATCAATTAATACATGTGCTGTACACTGGTTCTGTCTGGAAAGGCAGGACAACTTGAAGGGGTAGGGAGAGAGGAGGGCTTCCAGATTATAGGTGGATTCAAAGATTTCTTGATTGGCAGTTGGTTGAAAGAGTTTATCTAAAGACCTAGAATCAATAGAAAGGAGTATCTGGGTTAAGATAAAGGGGTTGTAGAGACCAAGGTTTTTATTATGCAGATGAAGCCTCCAGGTGGCAGGCTTCAGAGAGAATAGATAGTAAATGTTTCTTATCAGACTTAAAAAGGTGCCAGACTCTTAGTTAATTCTCTCCTGGATTAGGAAAAAGATCTGGAAAGGAAAGGGAAAATCTACATTTTCCTCATGAGAGATAACTTTGCAGGGTCATTTCCTTTTAGTGTCTGCTATCTGTCATGTTGATACCTTATTGCTACAAACAGTCTGCTTTGTCAGTCTTAAGGCCTCTGTTTTAATGTTAAATGCTGGTCAGCTGTGCCCAAATTCCAACGGGAGGAGGGTGTAATGAGGCATGTCTGACCCCCACTTTGCAACATGGCCTGAACTAGCATTTCAGATCAACTTAGGAATGAATGCCCTTGGCAGAGAGGAGGGGTTCATCCAATTGGTTGGGAGGCTTAGAATTTTATTTTTCGTATACAATTGGTATCAGACTGTGACTTAACTCTTTTTCCTTCTGTAACTTGTTTTTTACTCAACTTTTATGTCTTAGATATTTACCCATGCTTTGTGTGTCTAGTTCTAGTTCATTTATTAACTGTGGAATCATGTTTTATTATTTGATAAGCCACATTTTATTTATCCATTTTCTGGTTGATGTGCATTCTGGTTATTTCCAATTTTCCAGTATTACAAATGGTGCTGCAATGAACATGCTTCTATGTGTCTCTGTACACACATTTGAGAATATCTCTAGGAGTGGGATTTCTGGGTCACAGAGCACAAGCATCTTCAGTTTCATTGATTATTTCTGAATTGCATGCCAAAATGCCCACATCAATCCACACTTCTCTTAGCCACATACGAGTTTTCATTTCTCTGCATGCTCATCACTGCACAACATTGTTAGAATTTTACATCTTGCTGATTTGATGGTGTAAAATGGCATATCATTGTTGTTTTCCCCATTCCTTTCCCCTACTTTCTTTAATGAATTCAGAAGAGCTGCCACAGTCTGCAAAGATGTCTCTGTGTGCTGATTTGCTGCCTACGAAGGGAGAAGGAGGAACACTGGGTATAGGTTTTATTGAACAGCCATGTGGTCTTTTTGCTCTGTACCATGGATGCTTGAGGTGCATAGCACTCAGCACTGCTGACCACCCCTCCAAAGCTGGAAGAATTTCCCATATCATGTGTCCTGCCTCCCTAGGTAGAAACCAGAAACTCACTTCGCTAGCCGCCCAAGGAACAGGATTTTAGGCAGAGCTTATGACCTGCAAGCAGACATACCCACATAAAGCAAATTTGGAACATGAAGAATGAGGTCTAGTTTGGAGAAGGGGTAGAGAGACATCTACTTTCGGAGGTCACAGTGGTGGAGCTCCTGAAGGTGGCATCCTGGAGCCATGCTCAGCTATGATTGCTGTGATGGTGTGTTCCCCAGAGCAGTCCAGAATGCAGCTGTGCACCATTCCAGAAGGCAAACCTTCTTCCCTGACCCTCTTAGATGTTCTCTGAGCTGTCCTTTATTCAATACCTTTCTGCTTAAACTGGAGTGGATTCTGTTTGTGACCAAGAACCCCATCCAAACTCTCCTTTATTGAGGTCTTTATATTTGCCAGCGTTTCCCACACAATCTCTAAGTATGTCTTAGAGATAAGAGCAGATACAGCAGATGTCTCTCTACCCCTCCTCCAGACTGGAACCCACACGGCGCCTCATTCTTCACGTTCCAAATTTGTTTTATGTCATGTGTCTGCCTTACAGGTCTTATATAGTACTTGTTGGAGATTCGTGTGGGAGACACTGGCAAATATAAAGACCTCAAAGAGTGAGAGTTTGGATGGAGTTCTTGGTCACAAACAACAGAATCCACTCCTGTTTAAGCAGAAAGACATTGAATAGTACTCCACAAAGCAGGTATTAGCCATTTTAGAGATGAGGAAACCAAGACACCAGGGTAACTTGCCCAAGGCCATGTGGCTAGCGGGTAGTGAAGCTAAGCCGGGGTTGAACCCAACCCCAACTGACTGCAGACCCCATCAGATGGAGCTTGCCTCCTCCTACCTCTGGTTGCTCACCTGCACGTCACTGCTTTTTCTACTTGCAGCACTTATCGCAGCCTAGGATTATTTTATTTATTGGCTTACTTGTTTTCTATCTCTTGCAATTAACATATCAGTTACATAGAGAGCAAAGACCAGTCCTTGTTCACAATTGTACCTCCAGCCTTAATATCATACTTAGCCTAGGAGGCATTCAGTAAATATTTGTTGGATGAGTAAATGAATTGAACCAATCTACCATGGGTTTCTTTGGGGGAGATAACCCTACTTAGCATTTCTGTTAAACTCAAAAATATGTTCAGTACTTTGTAGCATGTGTTTTTTTCATTCAATTGTAACAGATTATGAAGTCTCATGCCTCTTAGGATCCGAAGTTGTATCTAATGCATTTTTTTTCCTGTATTTCCTAGAGATTTTAAGTCCTTCCAATGTCTGTTCACATGTGCTGCAGTGCTTGTCCCCAGAGTCTGCATTCCAACAGCCCAGATAGTTCCAGGGTCTCTGGGGCCAAATGACAGCCCATGGCAGAGCTGGATAGGAGTAGAGCCACTCAGTCAATACCCTTCACTAACTGCATGTCTTTCAAAGTCCCGTTCTGGACGGAATCTCAGCCCTCGAATTTGGATAAGTTATGGAGCCAGAATAGTCTCAGCTTTTCACCTGTGGGAGATGCAGGGCCAAATGGCCTACTGAATCCATCGAGCACCTGGCAGGCGTCTCCCACCTTGTAACCATTCTGTTTCTAATCCCTTCATTTCATTCCAAACCCCTAACCTCTTACCCTTATGTCCTTTCCCATAAATTCTCCATTCTATATTCTTTTGGACCAGTGTTTCATGATTACTGTTTTAAAAATGAATAAAGACCAAACGTAATGGCTTTGTGCCCAATTCCTCCTCCAACAAATTCCTTGAAGATGGCCATTTTGAGTTGTTTCTTCTTTCTCTTTTGTTCTCTCTTTCTCACGCTTAAGGTCCAGAGTAGAGAATTGTTGATTAGTTCCCAGAATAACCAGGATTGTAAGACCCAGCTCGATTTCCCTCCTCTTAAATTCACCCTGACAGGTAGATCCTGATACTGGAACACATTGAATGGGTAGAGAGAACTTTGACAGAAAGGTACCATGAAAAGCAAAGAAACACTGATGGTATCTATTGATGTTGTTTTCCCTAAACTGTTATATGGCAGACTACCTGATGCAATGGTAAGAATGCATGCTTGCGGAATTTTCCAGGCCCATTTGAATCCCAGTTTCTCCACTTACTGGCTATGTGTCCTCAGACAAGTTGCCTGACCTTAACCTGTTTAAGATTGAGTTTCCTCACTTGGGAACAAGCCTTGTGGGGTTGCAGTGCAGTTTAGAGATAATGTGTATAAATTACTCACAGAGCAGGCACTGCTCTTACCAAAGCTAGGACAGGGCCTGACTTGGGGCACCCTCCATTCCTTGCTCACTGCCCTGCCCAGTGCATACATACAGACACCACACTTCACACACAAACACAACACTATACCATACAAACACATACACACTGCACACACACTACACATTCCATACACACAGCATACATACACACACACAAACACAACACTATACCATACAAACACACACACACACAACACTATACCATACAAACACATACACACTACACACACACTACACATTCCATACACACACCATACACACACACACAAACACAACACTATACCATACAAACACATACACACTGCACACACACTACACATTCCATACACACACCATATACCATACACACCATACACACACACCTCACACATGCACACACGAACACATTATACCATACAAACACATACTGCACACACTACACATTCCATACACACATCATACATACCACACACACACCATACACACTTCACACACAAACACAACACTATGCCACACACATACACATTGCACAGACACAATACACACCATACACACAGCACACGCACAGAGTATACACATACCACACACACCCCCCCACACCACACACACACACCCCACACACAGACACAACACTATACTATACACACAGACATACACACTGCACACACACCACACACATTCCATACACATACCATACACACTGCACACACCCCACACACACACCATACACGCCACACACATACACTATACATACATACTACACACACCCACACCTAACACACAAGCACACTATACCATACGAGCACATACACATGCACACTGCACACACACACCACACACACACACTATACACACACCACACACACTACACACATACCCCCACTGTCCCCACACACACCCCACACAAACACACTATAATGTACGAACACATACACATACATACTGCATGCGAACCACACACACACCACACACACCATACATGCCACACACATGTTACACACATACCATAAACATACCATAAACACACACACACCCCACACCCCATACACACCTTACACACACACACAACACTACACCACACACACACACTGCACACTCCACATAGACCACATACACACACATACACACAACACACGCATGCATG
>NC_045439.1:40756969-40765938 GCF_002776525.5 Piliocolobus tephrosceles | reverse complement strand
TACACGCACACACACCACACACATTCACACAGCCACATACCATACACATATACACAAACACATGTACACACAGGCCACACACATATGCAACGCCACAGTAAACATAAACATAAGCACACTACACATGTACTGCACTCATGCCACACACACGTATGTGACATATAAATACACACACTACATACAGACACACATCACACATATCACACACCATGCACACACACACACTACAGCACAACACATAGACACACCACACACACACTGCACACATGTACATACACCACACACACCACACACATACACTGCCAAAATATACACACATGCATATGTCATACACATATACATTATACATGTATCACAGACCTTGCACAAACATACAACGTGACACCATACACAAACATATATACATGACACACACACACACACACACACACACACACACACACACTTTAGGCTCCTTTTTCATCCTCCCAGCTGACCTAGTGAGAAAGGAGAATCTCTGCTATGCTTTGAACATCTTAAAGACCATGTTGATTTCACTTCGAGAAAAAGGGATGCAATTTCGCCATTCCACTGGAGAGGTTCAAGAAAGTAAATGGAGGGAAAGAACAAAGTGACAATTTGGGGAGAGATTAATAAAAAGGCTAATAAAAAATCCATCAACTTTTTGGTTGTAGTTCTGGCAAAAGGATCTTGGGGAACAGCAGGTCAAAACTATTGCCTCGAAACATGTAAGGATTTGGGGTGATGATTTGTCTCTTCTTTTCACAGCTAGGTTCAAGTTGGCTCCTGTTCTCCTTGGATGGGCTTGCTGTGAGAGATAAGCACACACTAGCAGCATTACCTTCAAATTGCATGAGCATTCTCTTCTTCAGAATGCCTTGAGTGTATATTATGTGATGACGGAGGAACTCTTGGGATGTGTCAGAGCTGACAGTCATCTGCCCTTATTAAGCCCCATGAGCTTTGGCAAAATAGCAACTTGTTTAGATTCGTATTGAATTATGCTTTTGGACCAGTCACTAGCCAGCAACGTAAAAAATACACACAGTCTTTTTACAGGTATATTTCATCCCATGTAGTGATCTTTGGGGTGGAGGCAGGATGAACTGGAGCACACCCTTTTCCAACGAGAGAATTTAATTTCTTGAGTACTACTGGGCTTAGCACCTTACCGGTAACATTCTCTTATGACAGCCTCACAAATTAGATGCTGTTATTCTGTCCGTTTTGCAGATGAAAACACTGAGTCAAGTAGCCTCCTCAGGTACTCAGAGTAATGCTGCTAAATGTGGTGGGGTCAGGACTCAAACCCAGGGAGTTCAACTCCAGAACCTGTGCTCCCACCTACTGAGGTATAAGGATGCCATCCAGCACAGTGAGGCTGGGGCTTACTGTCATCAAGGGGCAAGGTCAAAGACACACCATCAGGAGAAATAAGCTTCCTCATAGGAGACTGGACTACATTTTCTATAAGGAATATTAATGTTCATGTTGGAGAAACATGAACCCCAGTGAACAGTTTCTCCAACATGAACATTAATTCCTAGACAAAGTAGTGAGAAAATCAGCTGTGAGCCTCACTGGTGGGAATAAACTGGGTTGTGGGCTCCGTCTCTGCTCTCACTCTTGGTGCCTGAGTGATTCTTATTGGGATTAGTTGGTGCTTTGGCTGGAGAAAGACCGTCTCAACCCTTGCTGGATGTTTGGCATCCCTGGCCCTGCAGCACTAAATGCCAATAGTGTGCTGCAGTCACTGTGGCTGTCCCCAACACTCACTCCTTTTCCAAATCTTCCCACTCTACTTGGGAACCAACCAGAGGACATGAGATGCTGGAGTTGGAGGAGGTGGGAAGGGAGGGGACAGCACCCCTCCTCTGTGTTTGTGGAAAGGGGTGGAGTTTCCACTGTAAAGAGGAGGGCTGGGTGGGGCACCTGAAGGAGAGGGGCTGCCTGAAAGGTATAGAGACTGAGAAAGGGAGAGAGATGGAGATCTGGGGAAAGGAAGCTTTGTTTGAAGGCTCAAGCTTAGGAAGCCTCTCCTTTGTAAGTTAAAATAATAGTCATTCTGCTTTCTCGTGGCCTGCTGCTCTCGGAGATTATAGTCTGCTCTGGGCTTGACCTGGGAAAGGTCCAGTAGGCAGAAAGTGCTCTGGGAAGGGACCACAGTGCTTCTGAACCACCTTGCAGTAGCTCCAGCCAAGAGGGGACTGAAGGCAGCCCTCTTCACCTCACAAAGGCTCTGTGGGCCTGCTGTGGCACAGAGGACACCTCCAAGAGTGGGGCATGGTAGAACTGCAACACTGGCAACAGGGATTTAGGAAGGTGCTCCCTTTGGGAGGGCATTTCAGAGAGAAAGTCACACTTAACATTGAGTTATATGCAGTGCAGTATGAGCTTATCAGGCTAATTCAAACCCCTCACCTTGTCTAGGATACACCAGAGGAAGTTGACCATGGAGGTGCTATGGAAACCTGTGTCTTTTCTCATGTAAATTTTAAAGAAAATCAGTGTTCCTCAAGAGAGAAGGCAGGTGTGGGGCCCACATGGTATGGTAGGGTGGTGGATGGACCCAGCTAAGCCTGCTGCTCCTGGGCCACGGTGAGAAACCGGCTGTGGTGAGGTTGGGTGCCTTCCCACAGCCTGCTGATCAGGTGGTGCAGGGCAGCTATGGGCTGGTAGTGATGCCCTGGGTATGAAACCCAGGAGTATGTGCAGGAACTGTGGCTGACCGTCCTAAGGAGGTGCTGCAGGGAAGGAAACACCAGGGACAGAGCCATAAAGGAAGGAACGTGGATTGGAGGATCCAGGAGCATGGGAGGTTTATAGCTCAAGGTGGCAGATGCACTGGCCCCAATGAACAGCAGCTCAGAAGCCCGCGTAGGTAAACAGCCATGGCTAGGCCCTAGGCAGGGAATACTGCGTTTACTCTTGCATAAATTCATGAAGTAGTTATATGCTTTTGACTGAAAGCAATAGGAGGCCCAGTGAAAACAAAGAGACTTAGCAATCCAGGCTTTTTAGGATTGGATGCTTGCCTGAGATGCCTCAGCACATAGAAGACACTTGGATGCCCCTGATGTCAAAGTGTCTACTGGATGTAGATTTACAAGGGCCATGGCAATGGAGGATGGTTGGGGAAGTGATCCCCAGGGAAAAGTCAGCCACGGGTACACCTGCCCTCCCTCTCACCACACCAGGCACCTTCTTCAAGTTTGAGTCCCTAAGTAATTTCTTAAATCCGACCTAGCCGAAATACAGTCCCCATACAATCCAGACATTTGAACACTCAGTGCTCCAGAGTTCTGTCCTTACTTCTCTTCTCCATCTCTACTCACTGCCCTGGTGACCTTGGTGATCTTTTCTGGTCTCACAGCTTTGATTACCTTCTATTTGCTGAGGACTCCCAAGTTATATCTTCAGGCTGGATCTACTCGGCAACCTCACTAGATGTCCACTGGATTTCTCAAACTTGACACATCCAGTGGAAACCTCTGATCTTTTCCCAAAACCTCCACATGACTTGCGGCTCTCCCCATCTCAGCTGATGGCCACTCTGTGACCTGGTGGTCAGTCATCCTTGATTGCTCTTTCTCACACCCGTATTTAACACATCGGCATGCCCTGCTGACACTTCCTTCAACATCTCACTTGGGCTCCCAGCACTTCTCGTCACCGCCACTGCTGCATTCCTGGTCCACATCGTCATCAGCCACTACGCAAATGTGGCGATGGCTTCCTAACTGTGTTCTCTGTTTCCCCCTTTGCCCCTTGCAGGCTAATCTCAACACAGGTGCTGGAGTGGTCCAATTAAAGTATAAATCAGATCATGTCACTCAAACCCTCTGCTCAAAACCTTCCAATGTTTCCCCATTTCACTCAAAGTAAAACCTAAAGTTCTCACAATGGCATCACATGCTCTGCCTATTTTGGCTATGATGACTTCTCTGACCTCGCCTTCTTATATGGCTCCTGTCATTCACTCTGCTCCAGCTACGTTCCTGTCTTCCCATATACTGTGGCCCCCTCGGGGCCCATGCACTGGCTGCTCCTCTGGCTAGAATGCGTCTTCCCTACATATCTGCGTGGCTCTCTGCCTCACGTTTTAAAAATCTTTGCTGAAACATCATCTTTTCAGCGAGGCCCACCCTGACCACCTTAGAGGGCAAACAGATCTTCCCTGATCCCTGATACTTCTTATCCTCTTTACCTTACTGCATATTTTCCACAGCAGTTGCCACCAGTATCTGATATATCCAATCATGTATTTATTTCATACACTTAGCCTCTTTCTCCTCACAGGGACATAAGCTCCATGAGAGCAGAGATTTTTGTCTGACTTGTCTAGTGGTGCAGCTCTAGTATTTAAAACAGTGCCAACAGGAGCTTAACACATACTGTTGAATGAAATATTCCCCTTAAGTTGGAATTCCTTGGGGGGAAAGGAGCTCTAGGGGTCTCACCGAAGTGCTTTCTGATGCGTCTCATGTTTCTACTTGCTAGCCCTTCTTTCAGTACGGTTGCTGTCCATTTAATCTTTGGGCAGCCATGGCATCTGAGATTCACTGCCTTGCCTCTTTTCTCTGCTTTCTAGATTAGGTGGTGCTGATCTAGTGAACTGCCCTTTGGAGCTCACCTTAGCCAGGTCATATCGCCACTCTGGGAACCCTGGAATGGTATCTCTTAGCGTGGGCTTTCTGGGCCTCCTGGGCCCCTTACCCAAGCCCTGACCTGACAGTCCGTGAAACTGAATCCCTCCTGTCCCTGAGTGCACATTCCTAGTTCTCCTAGAGTGTGGCTCTGCTTTTTTTCCCTCTGAGCCAGAAGCTTGGCAACAGAGAAGTAACGGCATGGATGAGAAATAGGGAGTACATTTGAGGACACTTAAATACAGCCAGGTAAGAATGTCTTCAAGGCTGGGGATGAAAATTGCTGTGTGTTCATTTAATGAAAATGACACAGAAGAGCCAGTGTTAAGACAAAAAATAATTCAGAGATTCTAAAAGTTAGAATTTATCAGTATGCTGAGAATTCTTTAAAATTCTAATAAGCTTTCAACATTTGTGCCATTTGCTGGGCTTAAAGAAACTCAAGAAACAAAGAACAAGAATTGCCTCTTAGGTAGGACGATGATGTCTGATGCATCTATTTCCCTTGCTACATTCTATTTCCATTTCATTCTGAGATCCTACTAAATTTGGAAGGTTGCCCTTGGGTTTTCAACACTGCAGGGGATGATTTATATCTAAATCATAATAAAAAGCCACTGCTTTTATTGGACTTTTATTTTATACGTTGATGGAAACATTTCATATACACATTAGGTTTTGTAACCCAATCTTGGTACTTGCTGGGTCCCGGAAGGGCTGTTTCACTACTTGGGAGTTCCCTTGTGTTTGCATTATCCCTGCAAGGCAGAAGGAGAAAATGCTTTCACTGAAGCTAGAATAGTGTTTTATTTGAAATAATTCTCATTTAAGGCAAGGCACACACATTCCAAGTGCACACACATGCACACACAGTCTCTCTTATATAGGCTGCATCATAAAATCACAGAGTTTTGGAATTGAAGGGACCTTAGAGATCATCTGTTCTAACACCAGCATGTTACCTGTGAGGAAACTTCTGCCAGACAGGTTAAGTCCCTCATCCAAGGTCACAGGCATCTAGTGAAAGAGACCAGACTACAATTCAGATTCTCTGACTCAAGTCTAATTTTCTTTCTGCTACACCATATTGACTGCAAAATAAGATAATGTATATGAAATCACTTTGAAAACGGAGATGCATTACACAGGTGTTGAGTGTGGAGAGGGAGAATTATAATGAGCTTGCTTTCTTCAGAGGTGAGCATGACTGGCTCAGGTCTCTTCCCAGATAAAGTAAGTTCATGGTGTGTGAATCATCAACCATATTTCTAATTAGGTTTCTGGGTGTGACCTCCAGAAAATGAGCATCAAAGGAGTCCAAGCAAAACACAGTCTTCATTCAAGTCCAGCTCTTGTATAGCTCATCTTTTTTTTTCTCACCCTCTCTGTCTACCTCCCTCTAGTGTCCACCTTTAGTTATTGCATGTGTGCCCTGCAGAAAGGCTGCATGCATACTATACCATCCACCATGTTCACTATTATTTGTTCTAATTATCCCCCTATTTCTTGATATCAGCAGCTGTCATCAAGACCAAATTAGGATGCTTTTCATATCAGCAGGAGTAAATGACTAATATAAAGACCTGGATATTAAGAAAAGTCTTTAAAATCGTTTTGTGATTGGAATGATAACACATTCAAAGTTTGGTAATTAAATGGTCTTTAATAGACTTAAATCACATAAGAAGTCTTTATAATTAATTGAAATGTTTTAATTACAAACAAGCATAATTATTTTTGAGGTATAAGGCCTATTAAATTAACTAACACATGATTCATTAAAAAAATTAATTACTACTTTACTTGGAATGCTGTCAGTTACTAAATATTATTCCAAATTACTTGAAGGATTAAAATTTTATTTTGGTACTATTAATAGATTAATGCATTAAATCATATAGTGATTACAAATAATATTTAATTAGTCCTATGTTGCCTTCTTTAATATATAGACATATCTATATATCTATATTTAGCCCTCAGTCATTGTAATGTGTTCCCTTGAAAGAAACGCGTCTAAATTCATATTCTAACTAGGACCCTTGTTAATGTGTAAAATATTGACAAGAACACTCACAACTCATTGGTAGGAGATTCTTTGGTAGTGTTGCCTAAATGCTCTGGACCAAGTAAAACAAATAGGCTACTAACAAAGCCTGTAAACTATGGATCCCATTTCCTGATCTTAAAAGATCCATTCAAAAGTCTGAATGATATTTACAAGTAAGAGCCTTCCACCATGTTCCCAGCTCTTTTCAGCCTGTGACAAATAGGTCAATGTGCACAGTGAGAAGGGGAACTGTGCATTGTTCTCCCGCCTCATTTCTTGAGTTGGCTCTACCTCCTGCCTTGATCCTTCACCTATCCCTCCACACTCCTCATTGTCTAGAGATGCACACATGGCGCCATGCACACCCGTGCACACACACGGCCACACATGCACTCTGAAGGCCAAAAGGCAAGAAGTCGTTCAGTTGGATGGCTGTAGCTGGGTCTCAGAGGAGACGGCGTGCAGCTGGGAGCACCATGCTTGCTAGTTTACTTGCCGCTCAGCAATAAGGAGTGCTTTGCCGACAGACTCCTATTGCTTCTTCCCCTCTTGAGGAGAAACTATCAAACACCACAAGAATAAAAATTAAGCTACAAATAAAAATGTTTACAAGTTTCAATAGAAAGTCAATCCTATTTTAACACTCCAAAAGTATGCTCCAAAAAGTTCAATGACACAAATTGCAAGGGTGCTTTATTGCCGCATGAATGAAATGACCAGATGCCCGTGATCTGAATGGGGCTTGCCAGGGATGCTTTCGGGAGGAGTTTCACTGGACCTCTGAGATAGGAAGTTGGAGCTGAGTATTGTGTCCACTGCTTATACTTTTTCCTTTACCTTCTTCTGGCAACAGACCTCTCCTTCCTCCCTGTTGGGTGCATGTGTGACCCAGAAGAGACCAGTCACAGCTGCTCATCCCCAGCCACAGGGGTGAGTCCAAGGACAAAGCAAGGCAGAGTCCTTCCCCGAGACTTTGCTTTCTTCATGAGTCTGTAAGGGCACAAGTCCAGCTCTCTGGTGGCTAAGGAAGCGGCCTTTTCAGGATGTGCAGACCCGGGGAAGAGGCAGGAGTGGCTGCCTAAGAAAGAATGCCCCAGTGCCACCGTCCCCAGGGCCAGTTGCACCCATATTCTTTCTTTGCATCTTAGGATTTTCTTCCCTTTTTGGCATAAGTTAACTTGAATAGAGTTTCTGTTACTTGCAAGTGAAAGAATCCTAAATAATACAGAAACGACTCCAGGATTTAGGTCGAAAGACACATTAGTGAGGCAGCGGTTGCTAGTGACAAAATTCCATCTTCAATTAGCTTAAGCATAAAAAATAAAGGATTGCCTTGTGGAACAGAAATGTTCAGGAAAGCCTTCATTTTAGGTTCCCCTGGATTCGAGCACTCAAATGATATCTTCAGGATCCCACTGAAGGCATTCTGGAAGTGCCAGCCCCAAATATGCCACTGTGGTGTGCTGATGACTTTGAGGTCAGGGGACTTGGGCAACAGCGACGCAGGCAGAGACTTTCTCTGAGCCCCCTTATCTGCCTACAGACGGATCCTCCAAAAGGAACTCAATTGTCATGAATCCCCACCTGGGAATCTTCTCAACTGGGGAAGATTAACTCAGCTCACAGGAAAGAAGAATAGTGGTTGGCACCAGCCCAGGCAGATTGTCACCTCTGCTCCTGAGACAATATTTGTTACCAGAGAGACTTTTATCTGCATAACAAGACAGCCTTTATTCAGCACACATTTCCTCCCCTCATGCTCCCATAACTTGTGTCCCCACTACCCCCAGAAGTCCCAAGTCCCTATTCCTTTCTGTAGCTCAGGATGCTGCATAAGCTTCAATCACCTGGTCCGTCTTCAAGGTTTATTCTGCAGGACTCCCATGCATATGTACCTAATTAAACGTGGCTTTTCTCCTGTTACACTGTCTTATGTCAATTTAATTCACAGCCCAGCCAATGAACCTAGAAGGGTGGAAGGAAACTACTTTTTGCTCCCCTGCACCACTTTTTCTCCAGCCCTCTGCCCCGTCTGTCTTCCCCAGTGTTAGTTTTCTTCCCAGGGTGGCTCTCTCTACACATGGCAAATATCCGCCACCTTGCACCCTGTTTGGACGAACGGAGGCAGGATGGTGCACTTCCGGGTTCTCCTTCACCACCAACTCTTCCCATGTGTGCGAGAATGCAGCTGACGCCCGGGAAGGTGCAGATTAATCAGGCATGCACCAGGTGATGTCAATCCGAGGAGACCAAGATTTACCTGGTGGCACCTG
>NC_045439.1:40720086-40756869 GCF_002776525.5 Piliocolobus tephrosceles | reverse complement strand
CGCTCCCAGCAGATGCGCCGGGGGCGGGCTTTCTCAGCCCCCACTCTTGTCGGGACTGTATTAGAAACTCCCCCCAACCCAGCTCCGGTCCCTGAAGCTAGATGACCAAAGAATAAATTTGCAGTTTTGCTTTTAGCCTTGCCTACTCGCTGGTTCTTTTGTGCCCACTCTGGTGGTCTTAGAAAAACAAATCACACCCCACCTCACCTGAGGAACTTTGAGCTTGCAAGTTTCTTAGTTTCCACAAAGCAGAAGGAAAATGCCCCTCCCTCCCCTGACACTCACATCACGCCCAAAGTGAACTAATCACTGAGTCCAGAGACGTGGGTGCTCCACTTGGTCGGACTTGCTCTGGGCCTGACCTGGAGGTGGAGCTACTTTTTCACTGCACCAGCCGGATTTTTGACATAGAAATGGGAGATGGATGACCCCTACCAAACCCCACCTCTTTGGGAGAAGATAAAACTTGTGATGAAGGGAAGATTGAACACAGAACACAAGGAACAGGCAAAGCAGATCAGAAACTATGAAGCAGCAACAGAGGCGGCCGGAAGATAACAAGTCATTCATGCAACCCACTGGCTGCTGAGACACCGGACATGCGCAGAGTGTCTGCTGTGCACACAGGGCAGCACCAAAGCAACGCACATTTTGGTTGCTGAGCCAGCTCCTGAAATGGAATCAGAGCAGGCAGCTGGCGAAGCAGTTCAAGGTGGTCTAGGGCGGATGGCAAAGAGGAGGATGAGGTGAGCAGCACCAACCAGCCATCCTACATCTGCTCAGCTGAGGTGGCGGCATCCTCCTGAGCACATAGGATGTGAAATCTGCTGGTGGCATTTTGTTTTTCTCTCCCTTTGGTGTGTGTTTCTCTTTCTCTTGGCTTGACTATCGTGAGAAAGGAGGGTGGACTCACTTAGCTGTAGATGTCTTTCCTGGAGGCCTAGGAGCCTTTTAAAAAGGCACAGGTGTGTGGTGGCTACATGGTATCACCTGGGATTTACTCCCATAAATGGGTCAGGTGTAAAAGAACGGCCGTTGATTAATGCTGATGAGCTGAAGATGCATTGCTTACCCTGACTGCTCAGCATGGAATGTGTGAGTTAATTCCAGGAAATCTAATTACTGAAGTTTCTAGTTTGCCTCTCCCTTCCCTGCGACGCCAGCATTTGAAGCACTGAAAACATCTTTAGGGATCGTGGGTCTCTCCTCCCTGTAGCACGTGGCCTTGGAGAAAGGGGATGGGAAGGAATCCCAGTCTGAGAACTGAATTAAAGGGAAAGGAGATGCCTGGCTTCAGAGGAGAGCTATGATTTTGGGGGATAAAGGAGATAATCTCATCTTTTTCATAGGAAGGACTTTGCCCTTGGGGGGACCCAAAAGCAGAAAGAGATTCAGAGGTTGGTCTAGTTAGCTGTAGAAGTCATTGGTAGGGCAATAAATCCATCCCAGCTGAGCAAACTGTTTACGTACAGAACCAAACCAAGCAAGTCGGGCCTTAATAGACTAAAGCTGGTTGGCTGCTTCCAATCCTGAATTTGGTTCTGTCCTCCAAATACTGATTTAAAGCACTTTTCATTTCACAAACTCCTCTCAAACCTGGAGGAGGTGGAAAGGCAGATGGAATGAGGAGGGCACGAGGAGTCAGTGAGGGTTTAGCTCCATTCTCTAGATACCATATTCTTGCAAGGGGGCTGCCGTGTACATAAAGTGGCCCTGGGACTTTAGAGCCCTGCCTTTAAACTGGCATCAGCTGGAGATGCTAGAGGAGTAGAAGACAGGTTCTTGCCCTTCCGGAGCAAACAAGCAACAAATAACAAACCATGGCAAGAGTACCTAGAAATGTTCCTATTAACTGGGATAAGAGCAACTATCAGTTAATGCAGCCTAGGTAGCCCAGCAAGGGACCTGGGCAGTTGGACATGCAGATGCAACAAGGAAAAGATGGAGTTGGGCTAGTCCTCTGGAGGGGGTAGGGCAGGGGCTCGATTTAGGTTCTAAAGATGGAAAGAGAAAAATTGGCTAAGACATCACTCAGTACCCACTGAGAGCCCACTCTGGGCAAGACTTGGCAGGAAGGATTGGAGTTCAAGCCAGAATGTATCTCTTGATTCTGCCGAAACAGGGTCTCTCCAGCCACCGTCACCCAGACCCAGCTGAGGACCACCCAGGAGGACAGGAGGTGGGGAGGGAAGGCAGCAGGGTCAGGAAGGCAGAGTCAAATTTTCACCTGCTGCATGGTTCCCATAGTGACCAAGAGAAAGCTTCCCCTTCATCCCCTGAAATTTTGCTGAAAAATCAACTCACAAAAGGCAGATCAATGGGAGAAATGACATACAAATGTATTAACATGCATTGGGGGAATCACAGAGGGGCTGTCCTATGTCTGCCTCACGAAGGGGTACAGATGGTTGTATACCCTCTTTCTTAGGAGGAAGGGACATGGGGACGTGTGGTTGATTTTAGAGGGGTAGTAAATGATTTTTGGGGGAATTCAATGGGCTTGAAGAACATGCAGTGACCTGGGACAAAGTCTGTTGAACCCACAGAGAAGACCATGGTTTGTGACAAGTCTGTCCGCGTCTGTTAGACTTCAGTCTTTCTTCCCATGGTATGAGTTAAGTTAATGAAGACTCAGGGAAGGGACTGGAAGTAACTATTTTCTTCTTTGGTGGCTCTGGACGTTAGGCAGATGATACGGTTTGGCTCTGTGTTCCCACCCAAATCTCATCTTGAATTGTACTCCCATAATTCCCAGGTGTTGGAGGGACCTGGTGGGAGATAGTTGAATCATGGGGGCAGTTTCCCCCACACTATTCTCGTGGTAGTGAATAAGTCTCATGAGATTTGATGGGTTTATCAGGAGTTTCTGTTTTTGCATCTTCCTCATATTCTCTTGCTGCTGCCATGTAAGAAGTACCTTTCACCTCCTGCCATGATTCTGAGGTCTCCTCAGCCATGTGGAACTGTAAGTCCAATTAAACCTCTTTTTCTTCCCAGTCTCGGGTATGTCTTTATCGGCATCATGAAAATGGACTAATATAGCAGACGAGGGAACTTCAGAGAGCAGCTTCCTCCCATGCTTTGGGAGAGACAGAGGATTGAGAGACAGGAGGGAGGCGAAGGCCAGAGAGACCTAGAGGCCGCTTCTTCAGTTCAGCATGTCGTGGTGCCAGATTTTGGGGTACTGGTTTCTGACCCCTAACAGTATCGGTTCTAAATAATAATTAGAATCTAGGAGAAGGTCGTCTGTCATTGTGCAATGGGATGTGTTGACTGTACTCAGGTCTGGGATTCAGACTCCATGGGTGGATGACAATAAGTATCATATCTCCCCTAATTTCTCTACTACATTCAGAAACAACGGCTGTCACATCATTTAATTTGTTCTAAAGAAAAATCATATATGTCTCTGAGCTCCCAGGCACCAATGATAAGAAGTCAAGATTGGTTATGGGTTAGCCCCACCTCTCCCTGAGGATCTTGCAGAAATCCCAGGGAACCTAGGCGGGGTATTATGTTCTGGGGCAGAGCCCCTGGTCACCACCCCCTTAGGGTCGATACTGAGGAGAAGACAGGAGGAAGGGCGTGCCCACTCCTTCTGGGTCGAGTAGGATCTTGGCAGAGGCTCCCAAACTTCCAGGTCTGGTGTCCATCTCCTGGCCACCTACACATGGCACCCTTCAGGGGGAGGGTCAGCCACCTCTGGGTGCTGTGTGGGAAAGGGAGGGGGCACAAGTGCATGCCACTTATGGACACTGTCTGTCATCCCTTCCTGCTCTCTGGCCTTGAGGAAATCACCCATCTCTCCTCCTGGAATAAGCTGTTCCCCTGACTTGATCCCTGCACCAGCCTTCCGGAAATGTCCTGGTCCTCCAATATGGGGTGTGTTTTGGGGTGAATGAGGGCACATGTGCATAAGCACGGCTAGCTTCTGTGCATTTGCAACTTCTGGCTAAACTCTGAACTGCAAATGGCAGGAACCCCCCAAGACTGAGGAGCTCAGATGTCCATCACAAAGGCCTGTTAGGATGAGACAGGGATAAATGCCTCTCATTCTTTGACTCCCACGGAAGCAAAACCAACACAAATTACTCTTTCAGTAAGTTATTCCACACATACCCCGTTTGCATTCAGGGCTTGGTGAAAGTGCCTCTCTCTGCATCTACCTGGTTACAAGGGGGCAGAGAAGCCTGGGAAAAATGAGATCAAGGTCCTGAGAGTGCTCCGGTTGCTCTCACTCCCTTACCATCATCATCACTATCACCATGAGCACACACATGCACATGTGCACACACACGCTAAAGTACAAAGCAAGAAAAAAAAAGTGCCAGATCTGACAGTTTGGGCTGACTTAACTAGGAAATGACAGCAAGGCCTCTGAGTAGAAATCTTTCCAGGGAGGGGGTGGTGCCTCTACTGGCCAGGCCTAGTGAATGGTGGCATGTGCCATGGCAAGTTTAGCAGGTGATCCAAAATGTGGATCCCCCTCCACATTGACAGATTGGAATGGCCCTGCTTAGTGACCCAGGCTGATGGTTGCGGATGTTGAGTAGAAGGAGCTATGTGTGATAAGGGCGCATCCTGAGCCCTTGGTGGAGGCTTCTGCAGCCTGGACTGCAACGGCAGAGGCTAAACCTGGGAAGGCTGGGCTAGGCAGCTGGTAAGCCATGCTTCTGAGCAAGCCATGGCCCTGAACACTGCTCCTGTCTCCAAAGACCCTGGCTTCTTTTCTGGCTGGGCAGGGGTGGTGACTAAGTAAGTGAATACCTAAGGAGGGGCTGGTGGCGCAGGGCTGGGGCATGTATCCTCAAGGGACCCGCCTGGGGTCTTCGCCCTTCAGCAGGCTGCCGTAGGGCAAGGGACCCTCAGAAACCAGGCGAAGCCTGGAGACCCTGCCAGGAAACTGGGTGGGAGTTAGAGCTGCTGAGCCCTGGGGCGGTCATGTAAATATCGTTGTTTATTTGCAATGGTTGTTGTTAAATGCCAGATGTATCTGGTGCACCTCATTCTCAGTGGCATTGAGATACCAATGGTTCCTTACCCTCTGGGTAAGGCATGGAATGGTAACATGTTCTAACAGATAATGAAGATTGTGTCTCTGGAGGATTTCCTCCTAAATTATAGGCTGTCATCTGAATCATGTGGTACATTTGGCATTGGGTTTAGCAGGTGATCCACATTATGCATTAATGTAGCCATAGAGAAAGAAAATAGATTAAAATAAGAAATATGGGGCCGGTCATGGTGGCTTATGCCTGTAATCCCAGCACTTTGGGAGGCCGAGGTGGGTGGATCACTTGAGGTCAGGAGTTCGAGACCAGCCTGGCCAACATGGTGAAACCCCGTCTCTACTAAAAATACAAAAAATTAGCCAGGCATGGTGGTGGATGCCTGCAATCCTAGCTACTCAGGAGCCTGAAGCAGGAGAATCACTTGAACCTAGGAGGCAGAGGTTGCAGTGGGCCGAGATTGTGCCACTGCACTCCAGCCTGGGCAACAGAGCGAGACTCCGTCTCAAAACAAACAAACAAAAACAACAACAACCAAAAGAAATATGGAAAGAAATGTGGAAGAAAGGCTTCCCAGCGTGAAACACAATTACTGCCTGCTCATCAATGTCTTCTTTCTATCAGGTTGTTAAGCAGGTAGCAATAATTTATTTTAAAAATGATTAAATCTTCTCTCAGAACATGTGCAATATTTGTTATTGCTGTTGTCATCCTCATTATTGCAAGCTGTCAATTACTTCAGAAAGCAGAGGTGTAAGTAGCTATTTGGGTCATTTCTAATCTCTCTCTGGAGGACAATTGCTTCTTCTAGCATGTTCTCCCAGGCTTTGGTAGGCCTGGTTTTAAAAGGATCTTGAAATGAAGTCCTGCCCCGTCCCTGGGAAAAGCCTATTCCATGGTTACATCTGATCACAAGGATGAGTTTCCTCTTGTTATTCTTTCTCAACTTTCTTTTCTAAATGTCATCCTAGCAATCATTAATCACAGTGAATAAAAGTTATAATTAATAGAGGCCCAAATCGTTCAAGTGGAAGATTACTCTTTTGAATTCTTGTATTTTTCTTGGAAGATGTCCTCAAGTTAATTATTTAGTATTTAGGGTTTTTTTTTTCCACAGTCTCGCTTCCGAGAAGAACGAATTGATCACAGTAACATGGGGGTGAGGGGATTATGGATAATGTGTGCAGGAGGCCCATGTTAAAAATAAGCACAAGGCTGGGGGCTTTGCTGCTCCCCCTGCTGGCTTTTTAGAAAGGAAAAAGAGAAGGAGCCGAGACTCAGAGCTGTGTAGATCCTAAGGAAGCTGCGGGGGTGCCGGTGAAACACGCAACCAAGCGATTCCCACTGTTGGGTTCCATTAGATGTTGAGCTGGGCTCCGGGTGAAAGAGCACAGTGGGTGAGCAGAAGAGCTCGCTTCCAAGCATACAGGAGGGTGTGGTGGCTGCAGGGCCCCTGAGGCCTGCCGCTCAGCACACTAAGGAATTGTTTCTTTTAGATGGAGCCATCTTGTGTCCCCAGGATTAAAAACCTTCATCCACATTGGGAACAAGGGACATTTCAAGTTCTAACCCAAAATACAGAGGCGACCGTTCAAAAGTCAGGCATGAAAGAGTGCAAACTAGAAACGACACGCTGTGAGTCTCTGGTTCTGTGGTTGAGGGGAGAGGCAGAGAGTGCAGAAGCGTCCTGAGGCCCTCCCTGTCCCTGACCTGCTGGTTTGGCAACTCAAGACAGCGTTCCTCCTGGGGCCAGCGTTAGGATTATGTTCCCAGGTACAATTCATATTTATATCCTATGTTCCCTTGTTGGCTCATTGGTGCTGCTTGTTTTAAAAAAGGACATCGCTGGGTATTCTCAAGCTCAGCAACTTCTGGGTTACAAAACCCCAGGGAGGAGTCCTGTTATGCTCTGGGCTCTGTGTTGTTTGCAGCGTCTTGCTGGCATTGGGTTACAACGTCTGGACCTCATTCCGCTGACCTCAATTCACCCTGCTGGCCTTGGGAAAGCCCTGAATCAAAGGGCTGTCAATTGTGACGGAAATCTATGACAGAGAAACAGAGCGGCTTGGGCATCTCAGCTGAAGTCCTGCACTGTGCAGGGGTGGGGACAGAATGGCAGCGCTTAACTCCAAGTCTAAGGGGCTAAAATTCATTCATTCATTCACTCATTCACCCACTCACTCAAAAGGCATTAATATAATTGCAAATTAGTTCCTGTAATGCAATATACTGCAAAGTGAGACCCTGTGCCTTTTCATCTTTCCACATTGTGATAAATTTTTGGCCAAAAGTGGCCTCGATGATTCTTCCCTATATCCACTTTTTAAAAATATGGCTTTGCAGTTTTCTCCATGAAAGAGAAGGAATCTGTTTCTCCTGCCTTTGAATCGAGGCTGGTCTTGTTACTTTCTTGGATCCAGCAGGCATGGTAGGAAAGATGGTTTGGAGCCAGGGCCTCAGGAGGCCTGGCCCACTTCTGCTCTCACTCTTTCAGAATCCTGCCACCTTCAGAGCAGGCCCAGTACAGTGCTGTTCTCAGTTGGAAGAATAGAGAATGGAGGTGAGTCCGACTGTCCCAGCTTGAGGACATCATAGATCCTCTTATAGCCTGCCGCCCCCGACCTGTGTGAGACCAGCCCAGGGAAGAAACGCTGCTGACTGCAACCTTCAGCTGACTGCAGACACATGTAGCCTTGTGAACAATAATCAGTGCTTAGTGTTTTAAATCACTGTTTTGGGATAGTTTGTTACACAGCTAAGATACTTACGCACACACAGAGAAGGAGCATGCATCAGTGGAATTTCCACTTTGGTGGGAATATAGAACCAAGTGCTAAATTTCCCATCAAGCACACCAAGTGCATTCTCAGCAATGGGCACACACAATCTGTCCACTGACCCTGGAGGAGTCTGTTGTTAACTAGGGATTCCAAGATTCCTTGTCCGTCTGCAGGGCCATGGAAGCTAAAGGAGACTGTGACATCATTGCTGGAAAGCCAACTCACTTTGGATAGCTGAAATGGGCTGGTTCCAACTGCAGCCAGGCTTTTAGAAATGCAGGAGGGGGAGAGTTGTCATGACAACCAGCATACTCTCACTGTGCTACCTAATGCTTATGGTGGTGGGGTTCAATGACTGTGGTCCACAGCGGGCCCAGGGTGAGGGTGAGGCAAGGCAGAGGGCTGGGCATGTCAGCCAAGACAGACCTGGTTTTGCCTAAAGTGATGCCCCAGACTGACTGGCTAGGTGAATACCCACCATTATTAAGGTAATGCAAAGACTCCAAGAAGAAGATAACTCATTTTCAGGTGTGCAAAGTAAGGAGCGCCCACTTGTGGTGGTGGTGGTGGTGAAGAGAGCTGGCCGTGTGGATGAGGGAGCGCTGGTCTGGCTTTGAGGACGCAGGAGGTCCCATTGCTGGTCCCTCACTCCCTCATCTTCGCCACCTCCTGGAGAGGCCTATGGGCTGTGCAGCCTCTGATGAGCGCGTGAGAGAGACTATTATTTGTCCTTTTAGGCAAAGGAATTCCTACACATTTCAGAACAGAGAACTCACTGTGTGCCTGTAAATGCCAAGAAACCAAGACACCATCAGTTAGGAAGGCTGCTCTGTGTGCTGAAGCAGGAGGTAGGGTACATGGGCCATCCTCAAAGGCTCATAGTGCTGGTATGGGACACCCCAAAGCTAGCCTTGGACTCAATCAAGTCTATAGAGGCAGGGTTTCCTCTCAGTGGTGCTTGGCCTCCTGTGTCAAGTTCCAATGTGGGGCTTGTTGGACATGTAGACTCCTGGGTCCGCAAACCTACTACTTCAGAATGAGGGGGACTGGGTCTGGGAATCTATGGGTCTAGCAATCTGCCCTGGATGCTTCTAGCACACTAACTTGGAGAACCACCACCCTGAAGGAAATTATCCCGGCCCAGGAGGACCAGCAGGAGGCCTCATGTGCAGGCTCCAAGGCCTTGAGGGCAAGTACAGTGCTCCCTCGGGCCTTGAAACCACCCTGTTCTGCACACGTTTCCTCTTCTCTCCCAGTGGCTTCCAAACATACCTGCACACCAGCATTGCCCGGAAATATTTTTCCTAAATATGTATTTCAAGGCCCCCTCCCAGATTAACTAAATCAAAATCTCACAGGACAGGACCCAGAAATCAACATGTAATTTTAGAAAAACAGCAACAACAACAAAAAACACTCTCGAGTAATCTTTGATGCCCAGTCATAATGAGGGGACCACTGGGCTCTGCCGATCAGGGTCATACGCAGAGGACACCAATAGTGGAGAATCGAAATCCACCACCAGCCTTGGAGTGTATTCACCCAGGATATGTGTTTTTTCCTTTTATTTTGGGGGCGCTCTGAGTCAACTAATTCTTGAGTCTTTGAAACCCAGAGGGAGAACAATGAACGTGAACTTGTAGGAGGCAAACTAAAACAACATGCCATCTCCAACAAAATCAGCATAAATTCCCCAAATGGCATCGTGCTGCCAAGACAACTCTCCAAGGCTCCGCTCTCTGCCTCAGTAGAGTACAAGCCCTGGAGAGGTTCAATTATCCTCCACACATGTGCTCCTAGGGAGCCAGGCAAGAGAAGAGACTGGAATGTTCAACAGTAAAGTTCCCAGGGTTTAGAATACAGGGAGGGGCAGGTAAGCCAGAACTCGATTGCAATTCTGTTATAGCTTTGATTGCTGATAATTGGTCAATGGTTTGGTTGTGATACTTGCATTATTAACCTAGTTGAAAAAATAACTAATAGATGGTGCCTTTCTTAGGGACACATATCACAACTGAATATCCATTCATTCATTTGACAGATATTTATCTACCATGTGCAAAACACTGGACAAACCACAGAGCCTCTGCTTTTAAGTTGCTTACGGAAAGGGAGGGGTAACATCATCGAGGGGCCACCAGTTAAGGGGTTTAAGGGAATATTGTTCAGCTCAGGAAACAAGGTCATTTTTAGGGAGCAGATTAGACTTGAGAAATTGGTTGTGTAGCTTAAGGTGACAGCAAGTACATTTGGTGGAGGAGGAAAGACGGCACAAACCACACACGGCCGCAGCGGGTGTGGGATAGGTTTGGAGAGCAGTGCTGCATTCTGTTATTTTAGCACAGAAGATTGGAGAGCTCTCAGGGTAAAAAAGGGGGAATGGGAGATTGAAGGACGGCATGCTGAGAGGTGGGGTGGCCTGTAGACAGCATGGGTGTCCCATGTTCCTGGACATGGCCAGTGATCCTGGCCATCTTTTCCACTCACTCTGCAGAGAGCCTTGGGGTCCTTTTCCACACTGCGCACTCCACAGCCACCAATAATGCTTTGGAGTTGGCTCGTGAGGAAAACTCCTTCTCCAAACCCTTCCCCCGCATGAAGGCTAAGGAATTAGCATTTTATTCTGGAGACAATGACTGGAGAAAACAGTCTTCTTTTTCCCATTTGAAGGGGTGATATAATCAAACAAGATCTTCTGGATGGTTAATCTGCCCACAGAATCTGAAAAGAACTGGGATGGGGCAGGGAATAGGTGAGCCTGGGAAGCCAGCGACGAGAGGATTGCAGCTGTTGGGTGGGAAATGAGGAAGCCCTCACTTAGGGAGGCAGCAGTGACAGAGGGAGCAGGAAGGAGAGGACAGAAGCAAGGGCCTCTTGGAGGGGAGAACTGGAGGGGCTGGGAAGCTCCTGGAATATTGGCGGCTGGGAGGTGGGAGAGATCAGATGGCTTGAATTTCATAGCTGAGATATGATGGTGCCCCAGTGGAGGAAGGGAGCTCAGGAGAAGCAGGGTTTAGGGGGGGTACTGGATGAATTTATTCTGGAATACTGAGCTGAAGAAGCCAGCACCATGTTGGGGGATGGTCAGGAGAAGTTGGGAAGTGTGGGACCAAGATCAGCAAAGAAGAGGAGCTAGAGATGTCCCTTTGGGAGTCATGGACCTACAGGTGATGATGGGAGTAGATAAATCATCCAGGGAAGGTCTGTAGAGGAATCAGAGGAGGAGAGCACAGGAAGGAAGGCAGAAGACAAGGGCAGCCGTGTATTGAACCTGTCACAGGACAAATGGTGCTTGTCTTTATCCTCCTAAGTGCAGTTGTTTCCTGACTGTTTGAAAATATCTACTTTCACGCATTAAAAGACTCTGGTGAATGTAGGACCCTCTCCCCAACCCAATTAACCAAGTTCAGGAAAAGACCTAAAACCCAGGTACCAGTTAACAAACATCCATGA
Organism: Piliocolobus tephrosceles; assembly: GCF_002776525.5. Lineage (NCBI taxonomy): Eukaryota > Metazoa > Chordata > Mammalia > Primates > Cercopithecidae > Piliocolobus > Piliocolobus tephrosceles. The sequence continues at coordinate 40,745,627 of NC_045439.1, read as the reverse complement.
TTTATCTCTGTGGACACTGGCTTTTTGTTGGTACGTGGATGCAGACATGTAAACATGGCCTATGCAGATGTGCTGAAGAAATCCACTCCTGCGTTCTGGAGCCCCATGCATTGTTTTCCTTAAAATGCCCCTTAACTGTCCCTGTAGCCTAGATGACAGAGCAAGGGAGGGTTCTCCAGGGCCAGCCTAGTCCCTGCCAGGCGACCAGGTGGTGTTATAGTGTCAGAGGAAAGTTTCCTGGTACAGAACCTTGGTGCAAAGGGCTTATCTACTCCTTGCTACAGCATCTTCCATGGCTTGAAGACTGAAATGGGCCACACAGCCAGGCTTGATCCTGAAACGTGAGGCCTCCCACAGCCACAGATGCAGAGTGCTTTGGGCCTCAGGGACCAATCAACCCCACCCAGTGTTTAACCCGGTTAGCACCTCGATGCATCCCCAAGCAGGCTGCTGAAACAGATAGCAGGAGCAACATTCTGCAGAGATGTGTGCTGAAAACAACATCCTAATAAACGCAATAGCATTATATACATTCACGGACAAAGGTGAACTCCAATACTGATTGCCCAAATTTCCTTTAAAACGCACCTTGGCCATTTTTGCAGAGACTTTCAGCATCCGGATTCCTTACTGGCCACATTCCCAGCAAGAATTCTGGTCCCTCTGTCTCCAGAAGGAAGTGGTCACCTGCACTTCCTCCCCACTGTCCGTCTTCTACGTCTTAGTCCTCTGGCTCCTCCTCCTTGCTCTGCTCTTTGCAGGATCTGCCTTGGCCTTTCTCACATTCATCGCCTCCTTGACTGCCAGCTCCCTCTGGCCAGGCGGGGCTTCTCCTGTGCCTACAGCGGCTTCGGGGTGGCTGCTGCATGGCTGGGGCCCCCTGCTTCTTGGCAGGTGACATTCCTGCCCTCTTGGGGAGGTCATGGTGGCTTTCTCACCAGAGATGTCCACCACGCTTACTTTAGCTGGTGAAGGCACTGCCTTCATCCTTGAATTAGGCACAGGGTTTGCCCTTCTGAGGGATTACAACATCTTCACTCCTCCCCAGCATCGACCTAGGGAGGTAGTAATGACAAAGATTTTCATGACCATAGTAGTAGTTAAGAACCAACACAGATTGTACTCACCATGTGCCAGGCCCTATTCTAAGATCCTCACAAGGTGGACTCTTTAAATCCTTATGATAACCCTACAAGGTTGAATAGGCATTATTATTATCATCCCCATTTTATAGACGGGGAAACTGAAGCACGGAGAGATTAAATAACATGCTCAAGGTCCATGTAAAGCCCGGAATGCCAAGACTGAAATGTGTGAAGCTCTGGACAGATGTGGCTGCTGTTATTTCTATTATTAGTTCATGTCTGCCTCTGGTTGGCTGTGATCTTGGGAAACATGCCTTGTCTTTCTCAACCTCAGTTTCCTCCTCTGTAAAGTACAGATCATCTATTCCAACTGTACCCTCCATGCTCTTAGTTCATCTTGTTCCTGCTTTTCTGCAGAAGGAATCCTGTTTTCTCAGAAATTCTCTTTCTCTGTTTTTTTCTGGGTTTTGCAAATAAATTATTGCTTGACTATTTTCGAAGCTTCCAGAAAGTAACTTGAAATAATGCTCTGGGGCCTTTTGTCAGCTCCCCTTTCTATGAGAGGGCTGTGGAGTCACAGCTGCCCTAGCTGTCTCTAAGAACCTTCATTAAACCAGTGTTCTGATGCTCAATCAATGTTTTCCAACCCAAATTCCCTCTGGGAGAGGAGAGGAAGAGACGGGAGAGCCTGGGTCAGCCCTCAATCACACTTCTTCTCTCATTACATCTTGGGTCTCCAACGCATTGATTCCACGCACCCTGGGATTTGGCAGAACAGAGGTTAGCATCAAGGACTCCCCCTTGGCCATCAAAGGATTTCCTTTTCTTGGAATAACCACAGTGACAGAGGGTGCTTTGGTTTTCTTTCCTGATCTGTTGCCATTTATAAGCGATTGAAGTTCTAAGCTTCCAGTCCCCCATGGAGACAGGCAAGCCCATGGGCTGGTCATGTGGGTTTAATACCACTGTGCTAGCAGGATGTCCTTTGATCCTGTCCTGTAAAGTCTAGGCAAATGACCTCCCAGGGGCTCCAGGGGTCCCAGGCCAGGGTGCTGAAGGACAGAGTGTTAAAAAGAGAAGTCTATCTCTGAGTACTGCAAAGCACAATGCAGCGTCCTTGCCAAAGCAACGTGGTGGAAGCCTGCCTGGTATTAATAGCAACAGCAAACATTTATGGAGCATTTACAATGTGCCAGCTGCCATGCTAAGCACCATTTAATCCTCACAATGACCCTCAGAAGTAGGTATTATTATTATACCCCCACCAATGCTTTGTAGATGGGGACCCTGAGACTGAGAGAGGCTGAGCTACTTGCTGGATCACACAGCTATTGCCGGGCTCCCAGCACCAAGGCTCATGCCCTTACCCCCTGCAGTCTGCTGCCTCCCTCCCCAGTCCTTGGTGCTAAGGGCCTCCCAGTGCAGATAAAGCTTGCAGAAGACAGCGGCTGAAGGGCTCCCTTGACCCCGTTCTCGAGTTTGCTCGTCAGGGCTGGGTCTTGGTGCTGGGGATTCAGAAGCTCTGGTATCAGTGTATGTATGGGGGATTGATCCCAGGGAAAGAATGCTTATTGATCTCACAAGAGGATTCAAGACCTCCACATGCAGATGTTACTGCACAGGGGGACTCGTTCCAGCTGCCTGCATGGTAATCCCTCCTGGCAGGTGGTCTGCCCAGGAGACCAACCGACATGGCAGATAGGGAAGTTGCTCAAAGGACATTTCCACCAGCAAACAACTTTTCTCTTCTCTAGAGATCTCTCTGCCTGGTTTATGGATACCAGTCTTTGGAATTCAGAGTACTTTCTGTTTTGATGTTTATTGGAGATGGTCCAATGCATTCTTACCAACTTTTATTTTCCAATATTCCTCCTTAGGCCTTAAACCTTCTGTTGTTACAACACTGCTTTGTGAAAACCATGGTGGAATTTCTGAGATTAGTTTTATTTCACACCAATACATTACAAATTCTGCCTTCCAAAGAAGAAACAGAAAGGGAAATGGATTAGGAGGCAGGAAAACCCAGTGCCAGGCTCTGTTCAGCCCCAGTGAGCCTTGTGGTTTCGGGCAAGTCAGCCCAGTGAACGGGTTGGACTAGGGTTGGCCCAGATGCCCTGGCCTGGAAGAAGCTCAGCGTGGACTCCCGTCTGGGGCTGGGATGAAGAAGAGACGACTGAGGCATGTGGCTGGGGAATGAGGGGAGCAGGGCTAATGGTGGGGGAGGGGGAATTGAACAGTTCCTGACAACCGAGTACACGTCCAGGCTGCTTCTGAGTGAAGAGATTTTCGTGGCCGAGGGTCCACCACTGAGTCCCATTTGGAAGAAACCCACTGGGCCGATGGCAGAGGGTCCTGCTCTGAAGTATGTGGGAAATAAGGAGGAAGATCCAAGATGAACAGCATGGATGCCCTTCTGGTCACCTTCATTTCACTTCTAAGCCTCAAAGTTGATCAAGACAATTTATTTTTAACTTCCTTGTCATGGTAGGTGGATTATAAACTACCTTCTAGAAAAGTGATTGCCAACCTAGAAATCCGAGGTTTCAGGTCCCATCAGATATTTGAACTCTTCAATATTTCAGAAAGTCTCTTGTAAGTTGTACATGTACACAGATAATAACATATTTACTAACAAAAATGCCAAGTTTCTCTGCTCTTTGGTTAAAATTATGCTATTAATTTGGTATGATGATTCACGCCTCTAATCCCAGCACTTCGAGAGGCCGAGGTGGGGGCATCACTTGAGCCCAGGAATTCGAGACCAGCCTAGGCAACACAGTGGGACCCCGTCTCTACAAAAATAAAATTTTAAAGGAAGGATTATCCTATTAGTTCAGTGCAGTGACACTGGTGATCTCATGCTAATCTGAAGAGCTGATTGGCAGCCATCTATATTTTGAATAAGTAATAAGTAGGGAAAGGTAATGACATACACTTATTTTTCTATCATTTACACTCTGCCCTACAAAGTAGATTGGAGTGCCTGGATTACTGCTTGAAATTTTAATTGCAGAAAATTTTTCCTAACATTAGGGCCTTGGGGGAAAAACCTAACAAAAGGAGTATGAGGAAATGAAGGGTTGGAGGGCTCTTTGTAGTTCATTATCTCTCATCTAAAAGGTAGGTGGGGTCAGTAGAGGACACCTAGAGGCCATTTCATAAGGGGGGTGTGTGGGCTTAGCTTCACAGATACCCTCTGCCAACCTGGGGCACAGATAACTTCCCTCTACCCTCTAATAAAGCCACTATATGCTTTGTGTTTACCTGGGTTCTTTAACTGTACCATTATGTAAATTTGCAAGAACTGACTCAACTCCCAACCCCTCTCTGAAACTATACCCTATAGACCAGAGTCATCACTTGATTTTCTGAATGGCTGTGGCCATTTCTTCTCTACCACGTTTAGCAGGTAATTAGGCACTGCCTGGGTGTCCTCACTAAGTGTCCCTAGGTTGTACATGTCTCCTGAGGCCTCATGATCATGGTCTCTCAAATCTTCAGTAGCAGAAGATCTGAAACAGTGCCATAAATACCTTAGCATGATATAACCTTTACTATTTCAAAAATGCTGTAGTGGTCATCGCCGCGCACAATACCTACATCCATCAGGTGAGTTAAGCAGGAGGATGTTAATATCCTCATTCTACAAATGAAAAAATGGAGGCTCAGCAAGGTTAAGGGAACTATAGGCAAGTGGTGGGGCTGGAATATTAACCACTGATATCTCATTTTCTTTCTACTGTGCTGCCTTTCTAGGTATTCAATTCCAGGTGCAGTGGCTTTTAAACTTTATCACCTTACTTTGGTAGGACTGCAACAAATATATTTCTTAGAGGATTCTAGTGGGTTCTGGTTGTTTCCATTGAGTGGTATGGGGCCAGCCCAGGTAGCATTGAAAGTCATGCTGTGAATTTCTTTGTGTAGCAGACTTTATTTTTCCACCTGATACCTGGTCCAGCCAAGGACTGGAGAGCCTCTGACCCTACATTTCTGTTCTGCCAAGAGGACTGAAAACATAAAAGCCATGCTGGATGAATAGGGCTGCCCAGTAGGCAATGAGAAGCGAGGGCTTTTGCACAGGCAGCAATCTCCTTTCGCCTCACAGACCCCGGCTGCTTGTTGTTTGGCTGCTTTGTTTGACTCTGTGTCACTTTCTCATCTTTTTGTAACCCTGCTGCATCCCTGAGCTCTGATGCTGGTTTCACTAAGGCAGCAGCTTCTACCCAAAGCCTCACTTCCCTTCTCAGTGAAGTCACAGGGCTGACCTGGAAGGAGGAGATTGACGTGTCCTTCAAAGGCTACAAGTTCAGGCCCTGCCACTCCTGGGGCAGAAGCCTATTTCACCAGCCAAGAGGAGGATTTTAGCTGCACCTGTAAGTTGCCTGCCAAGTCTCAATTATAGGACCCCTGACACACCAACACCCACCTGGGAGACTGAGCAAAGAATCGCTTCTTTCTGAGGCAGCCAAGTGAATAGATGGTGGGAAGCATCTGCCTGAGAAATGCATTTTTCACAGTAAATAACATTTACATGATTGTGCCTGCAAATATCACCGTGGCATTTGCTCAGTTGAATATGGTGCCTCTGCTCGCCTGACCTTCCCCTGGCTCCAGGCCCACGATGCTCCTGGGGTCCAGGAACCCCACCTTAGGGAGGGATGCTCCCCTCAGCTCCGTCCTCTGAGGGAGAGACATTTCCTTCTTGACTTGGCAGATGTGTCTCTAGTACACATAGCATCTGGGTTTTGATCTAATTTTGATCCAGGCGGTCCATGTGGAGACCATGACAGTGAGGATTTTCTTGATGACCCCTTATACTTTCTATTTTCTGCCTCTCATAAGCTGCAACCCTCATGCTGATAGGTCTTTTCCATCTATTTTTTCACTGTATTGCTATGGCACTGTGCCATGTGTGTAAGCTTCCCCGCTTTGTCTTGTAAATGTGTATCGTGTCCTTCGAAAGATGCTCAGCTCCCAGAAGAGAGACTGTATATGTTATTACACTGAGTCATCCATACACATAAATATGCTGTGCTTATGTATTTATAAGATCTTATGAGCATAAAGAAATATATTGAAGGGTACGTATTAAGGTGTTAACATAGATTATCTGGGTGAGAGGTGGCTGATGTAGATGGAAGAAGCAGGAGAATAGGAAAGGGTGGTTAAGCACAAAATTACTGCGCTTACCCGCCAACCTCATGAGAAAAAAGTATTCCTGGCACATCAGTGTGACTTTGGGGGCAAAAAAAAGAGAAAGCCAAGATGATGAATTTTTTGACCACATTTATGTGAAAATATACACATGGATATATGTAAAGAGAGCCACAGAGTAGAATGAAGGAAGAGCAAAGGGAGTACTGAGCACATAATAGACATTCAATAAATATTTGGTGAATGAATGGATGCTGTATGTGATAATTTGTAGATCTGAATTTTCAAGCAGATAATTACTGGCTAATATTAATATTACACCTGCAATGCTTGCAGTGTGTTCTCGTAATCAGAATCACTAACGTTCTCTGGTTCATGGTCAGGACTATCTGCCTGAGAGAGTCCCAGTTTACTCGAAGGTTATCCTGTTCACCCACCAGAACTAGCTGGGGAGGTTGCTAATGATGGAAATGACAGGGCCTCAACCCTGCTATACTGACTCAGCATCATGGTGAGAGAGGGAGTGGGACTTGGGAATCTGCATTTGAACAAGCGTCCCAGGTGATTTTTACGCTTATTAAAGCTTTGGCGCCATCGCTCTAGACATTGTTAGTTGCCAAAGTGATATACTGCTTTTATAATTAACTTTATTCAGACAAGGCAAAACAAAGAAAGATTATTATTTACTATATTTAAAAAATCATGCCTCATTGTCTGACCTTCCTTTGTTTTATAACTGATATTTAAAAGACCTAATTCATGTGAGCTTTCTAGTGTGTAGATAGAACTTCAAAAGAATCCATCTAACTTGGCAGGAATCAAATATCTGAACCGAAATTAACTATCTTCTCCTGTGCCGGCTTTGTGCAGTGATCTGCCCAAGTGAAAGAATCATGGGCCTTTTGTCACCCTAAAACAAATTTCCAGAAAGAAAATGAATACATAAAACATAAAAAACCTATGGTGAATAATATAACCATTATACACCCAGCTTATGCTTTTTCAAACATATTTTTTCATAAAACATTATATGAAAAATTGTATAGTCCTCAAACACATCCTCTTTCCCCCTTTCCCAAAGGCAACCACTTTACTGAATTTAGTGATTTTATTACCATAATAGAGTATTTGTAAGTTTTTACTATATATTATATTCATACACACAATTTGGTATAACACATTTAAACTTTATCTAAATAATATCATATGCTATGCATTTCTCTGCAAATAGGTTTATTTTGTCCAATGATTTACCATGTTGACATATGTAACTCCAGCTCATTTTAACTATTATTAGTATGGCCTAGTGTGATATAGCATTGTGTAGCATAGAATGATGTTAGTGTAGTGTGCTGTTGTAGGAATCTGGCGCCATTTTTTTTTTTTTTTCTGAGACAGAATCTTGCTCTGTTGCCCAGCCTGGAGTGTAGTGGTGCGATCTTGGCTCACTGCAACCTCCACCTACCAGGTTCAAGCAATTCTCCCACCTCAGTCTCCCATGTAGCTGGGATTACAGGCGCATGCCACTATACCTGGCTAATTTTTGTATTTTTAGTAGAAATGAGGTTCATCATGTTGGGCAAGCAGGTCTCAAACTCCTGACCTCAAGTGATTCTCTTGCCTTAGCCTCCCACAGTGCTGGGATTACAGGCGTGAGCCACCACACTCATCCCACCATTTAAAATCTATTCTTCTTTATTAACATTTGTTTTCATTTTTTAAAAACTATTATGAACATTGCTGAAATGAGCTCTTTTGGTGAATTTCTCCTGGTGTATGAGAATTTTATGCACCTAGCAATAGACTTGCCTGCATGTATCTCCAGCTTTAACAAATATTACCAAATTGTTCTCTAAAGAAATTGCATCAATTCATATAACTGTTCCTTGACTATTCCACCAGGTTTTCTGTGGCCTCAAATTTAAGAGCAGAAAACAGACATACAAGCCAAAGAAACAAAATAGCTTTGAAAACTCAATTATTGGTAGAAAGTACCAGACTGTTCTTTTTCCAGTCTGGAGGCATTTCTTCCATGTAACCACCTGCCTTCAAATACAATCAGTGCATATTGGTTAAGCCCTGCCGACTAGGCATTTGCAAGTGGAGGGCTCAAAGTACACAGGCCAAGAGACTTGTCCTCTGAAGTTTAAAAACTAACTGGAAAGCTAAGACATAAACTATAGATAAAAGTTAATTATTAAATAACAATTTAACAGTAAGAGAGAAGAGATATCCCGGGCAGTACTGATTCATCACTGAACGAGTCGAGCCTGCATTAATTCCATAGGAGTTCACAAGATAGGGAAGTCAGAGTTTCTGTGATTCTGATCTGCCACAGAATAGTTTCCTAGCAACCATTACTAGCTGAGAATCAGCTAACTCTGCTGTTTTGAACCAGACCTTTCTGTTAGAAAAATGAGTCAAATAAATGCCAGCTTAAGGTAGAATTTCACCACATAAAACTGTATTTGAAATATATGACTTTTGAACAAAAATCTAAAGTAGTTTCTTTCACCAGAACTTAACAAAGGTGGATGTGTGGAAATGGAAGTGGCACCAGATTTAGGGACTTGGACACCTAATTTTTCTCTGGAGTTGGGGGGGTGGGCAGTGGTGACTGAAGAGGCAAAAGACAGACTCAAGGAAAGTGTGGGGGTGGGGGGACAACAGAACCCCACATGGGAATTATGGAATTGAATAATTCCCTAGCCACACCTGGTCCAGGACATTTTGGAGTTCTTACAGGTACAGGGTTGGGAAATTTGTCATTTGCACATTATTCCTGGAGACTTGCTTCGTATCATCAGCTTCTACTTTGTCCCCAGAGACATTTCTACTTCTATTTTGTCTCCAAGAGACTGTGCATCATATGTCTCCTGGCACAGAAAACTCAGCCCACCTGATCGTTTCTTTCTAGATCTCTCACCACTTCCTACCACCTCTGAGGGTGACTGAGCGGAAGAGGAAAGACCTTGAGGCTATTGCGGGAAGCAGGCCCAGGGCAGCTTGTTTGGAGCTTATCGAGTACCTTACCATGCACTTAAGTTGTTTTCGTTTTTTAACTATTATGAACACTGCTGAAATGAACATTTTGGGTGAATTTCTCCTGGTGTATGAGAATTTTGTAGACCTTGCCATGGACTAGTGTATGCGCATCTCTAGCACCCAGTAGAACCAGACAGAGGAAGCACAATTCATCACTGACAGAAAGAGTTTCCAAAACAAACTCTTCCAGCTCACACATGACAGAAAGGAATTTCTTGGCCCTTCAGATAGAAACATAGATTCCCAGAGTTCTGGAGTTGAAAGACACTTTACAGTTCAAATACATAGAATCTAAAGCAACAGACAATTCTGCCTTGTGGTTTAATTATTACATATCTGTGCCCAATGTCTCCTGGAGAGGAAACTGCCTCCTACCTTTCCCCTTTGTACAAAAACAATGATCAGATACTCTGAGGCATCGAAAAGGCATAGTTAAAAAAAAAAAAAACCTAGTCAATATAATTGAGAATGAGATGTAAATTAAGAGATCCTAATTTTTTTTTTTTTTATTCTTAAAATCTCCTAAGGTTTTAAGTTTAGTTGAATTAAGATTAGAGTTTTGTTAATGATTGATCACTTGAGCGCAATTTTCCAGTACTGTAATTTCTATTACATATTGAATTTCATGGAAAGCCTTTAGATATCAATATTTGCCAATACGAGAAATTTACTGACAAATTTTTTTTTGTTTGTTTTTGAGATGGAGTCTCACTGTGTCACCCAGGCTGGAGTGCAATGGCATGGTCTCGGCTCACTGCAACTTCCGCCTCCCGGGTTCAAGTGATTCTCCAGGCTCAGCCTCCTGAGTAGCTGGGGCTACAGGCGTGTGCCACCATGCCCGGCTAATTTTTGTGTTTTTAGTAGAGACGGGGTTTCACTATGTTGACCAGGCTGGTCTTGAATTTCTGACCTTGTGATCCACCTGCCTCGGCCTCCCAAAGTGCTGGGATTACAGGCTTGACAAATGTTTTGTTTCAAATGGTAGACTAAGCCATACAAATGCATTTTTAGGTGTTCCTTGACACTTTTTTTTTTGATATATCAATTTTTATGAAAAGTGATTACTTTCTTTGAATATAGTCATAAGAGTCCAGGCCCCATCAAAGTTGGTGGGTCTCCTGGTTTCTGTCACCTGAATTCAGCCCCTGTTCTGGTGGATACAGTGGTGTGTGGGGTCTACAAAGCCTGCAAAGTTTTGTTTGTCTTACAAGCCTGCAAAGGTTTGTTCAATATTCAGGCATTTTGTGAACCAGAAAGAGTATTCAAAATTAAATGATATAAACTCACACTTCAATAAATTACATTTAAAACAAAGCTAATAAGTACTCAAAATTCATGACTTCCTAACGATTTGGCTATATTTTACTATTGTCTATGCTCTTGGGTTTTCTTTGTTACACCTGGTGAATCTGTCTGGAAATTCTACTATCTGTGTGCATCTCTTCCAACAGTCTGTTCGGTAACATTATGTTGATACCATGAAACCAGCTGTGGCGGGAGCATTTACACCACTAAAAATGGCAAACACTACAAATCAGGGCTTTTATGGGAGAGCCAGTTGTTAGACATTTACCAACACGCTCTTGGGGCTCATGTCACCTCTGAGGTGACACTGAATTGTGAATCCTGGCCAACGTTCCTTCCGCCATCTGGCTCATGGGTTCCCAGTTCTAAGCAAAAGACAGTCAGAAAGAAGGTACTCTATAGTCACTTCTTAAATTAAAAAAGTGAAATACCAAAAACCTCATAAAATCCATTTCATAACTGACTGTTAGGTATCATATTTTGTTTTGTGGGATTATTCTGAGGTTTCCACCTGAAACCTCTATTCCCGTGCCTAATGGAGACATCTCTGTAAGGCTGATTTCATCCTTTTGAGTACTTCTTATTTATTTTTCATAGTGGGCCCAGCCGAATGGCTGTTCTGCCTGTTAGGGAGCTGCCTTCCGCAGCCGCTCTGATGCCACACCTTTCACCCACCCCTGGAGAACCAGAGAGCCAGAAGTACCTTTGGTTCACGCTGATTATTAGCAGCTTAGCATCTTGAGTGCTAAACATACTCCCCCCTGCTGGTTAAATCCCTTGTTTTTTCCTCTTGGTTGCACTAAGATAATCACTAAGTATTCATCACACAAGGGCAGTGTGCTAGGTTCTGCTTTGTCAGGAAAACAGGAAGTTTTTTTTTTTCACTGATGCTCAGAACCAATCCAGCATGATATGGATTTAATGAGAGGCTGGAAAGAGCCCAGCAGACAGCCAGGTATATGATGAGAGACCTGTTCCCAGGCCACTGGAAGTCCAAAGTAGCTGATACTAAGGCCCGTATGACAACTGGTATTCTTGGTACACTTTTGAAGATGCTGATATATTCTTTAAAAAAAAAAAAAAAAAAAAAAACAGAGATGAAAAAATGTACTGTCACCGAGAGTTTGGGGTTAAGTTTCTTGAGGCAGAATAGATATGGATCCAGCCATCCATTCTTGATAACTAATCAAGCAGTACAAAAACCTAGGTTCAAGTCTGCTTTGGCTCTTTGAGACTCTCTTGCTTATGAACGGGGCTCTGGGGATAGCGGATGCAGAAGGTAAAAGAGAATCCACCTGCTATTGGCTTGCTTCCTGCAGGGTGATGCTTGTCGTAGGGGATACCAAACAACAAGAGGTCATCTTCTATGAGGAGTTTATGACACTGGATGAAACTACCATTGAAACTTTAAAAAAGGCAACTGTTGGCCACCATGCCATCCATGGTGATAGGGATGAAGACGTAGATTTCGTACCTCCAGTACATTCTACTCCCTCTAGTTTCTAAACGAGGTATCTTAGAAAAGAAAAAGGTATAAAAGGAATCACTGATAGCAACTTAGCACTTCTAGGCCCTGACTACCCTCCTCAGCTTCATACTGAAATACTTGGGTGTTTCTCAGAAGGGAAAAAGAAACTAGAGCAAAGCCACAGTCTCCTGCACAGCTCCGGGAATGTGCTACCCTTGACACCTGCTGTCCTATGCCATTTTGGGGGGCACGGGGCTACCCAACCTCTCTGTTTCTCTGCTGCTGTTTCAGAGACTCTGTAGTATACATACTGGCTCCCCAAGAAAAGCAGAAGCAAAAGTGGTAATTTAGTTGGAGATCATATTCCACGGGTTGAGTTTCATGCTGTGTTGGTCCCATAGATGCAATTAGTTACCCGAACAGCAGAAAGCTTGTTCTGTTGTTGGCAGGTACCTTGGCACATCACCCATGGAACAGATGGCTACTTGTTCCACAAATTAGATTTCCAGATGATTGCATCAAAGTGTGTCATCCAGCCACTCCTTCCTTGCCCTTCCTGCCTCTCGGACGGATTGGAATGAGTCTAGGTAACTGCACTGACCTTCTGCCAATTAGCCATTCCTCTGGGTGGGAGCACAGAGGAGACAGGGTCTGAGGGAGGCAGGGGAGTCCACTCTATGCAGACATTTAATTAATCTGCAACGTGCATATCATCTTGCCCTTTCCCTCCCACCCCCATCCCAACTTTCCCGAATGATCTATGTATTGATCTGAAGGCACCTGGTTTCCCTTTAATCAGCCTTGATGGCCAGGTTGGAAGGGTTTTCCTTGCTCCAGGTCTACTCTTCTGAGTCATAATACTGGGATACAAATACTGCCCCGTTGCTAAGAGGTCAAATAGGAAGTGACTTCTGCGGCAGAACTGCCCACCAGTCTCCTCCTGTCCCTGCACTCTCTTCCCAGAGGACTTACATTTACTCTAATCAGACAAGGGGAGTCCTTTCATCATGTCCCCTTTCTATCCCAATCTCATTGACTAAAAAGGGACCAATTCTGACTGGCCAGAAGCCAATCAGATTTCCTCTCTTGGAAAATGAAGAGGAAGGAATCAGGCTGCTGAGTGGGATCAATGCGCAGGTGCTAGGGTGAAGGTCCAGGCACGCTTGCTGCAGGGGTCTCCAAATGGGCCCAGCTCCAGGGTCTACTTGGTCACCTTCTCCTTGGATCCACTTAATCCAGACCTTCAGAATAAATATCCCTTTATTTAAATTTGCACAAGTGGTTTCTGTAAGTAAAATGATTCCTCTCTGGTGCAACCCTTACTCTACTTTCTTCATCAAAGGAAAGTCACAGAAACCATGTCACTGCCTTGACTATAACTAGTCACCAAATCCTGAAATGTCAGATGCCCACCACTGTGCCAGGCAAATCATTCCTGAGCCAGCACCACAGTCAGATTCAGTCATGAATGGAGTGGGACCATATCTGGATGCCCCTCACCTGTGCTCTACCCACTAGCGTAGATCACGTTGCTTGAGTCTTAAAACCATGACATCAGTGTTTTTTCCTCCAGTTGCCAAAGGGACCATGCTGAAGGGACTGACCTTCTGTGTCTTGGGCTTACTCAGTCAGCGATGTTGGGGTCATCATACCAGTTGGGCTGGCTATACTGCTGACTGTACTGCTTGATTGTCTTGACTTTACTGTAAGGTGGTTTAAAGTAGAGCGAAGCAGGGCTTCTCATGACAGAGATAGCTTGGGACATGGATAGTCCTCTAATGAGGAGGCAGCTGGGCTCAGGCACAGAGCTCCTGGAGGTGGGTATAGGACATGCCCTGTCAGCTAGGGAAGTCAGTCCTTTTGGTTTTATTTCTTTGGTTTGCTTGCTTTTGCTTATTTATTTTTTCAAAATTTTCAAACCAACCTGCCTGCCAGGGTGTGTGCCAGGAGCCCATAGGACTCAGTCTTTATAAAAGGGATGGTTAGCTCTGTGGGTCTGATGAAAGTGACCTTCAACATTCCCTACGTAGGATGGCAAGGGAGATCAGGAACATGACTCCTCGCCCTCATTCCAGGCTCTAGACTTAGGACCTCTGAGACCAAGCTCTTGTTGGCTCAACCAGTGACCACTGTCTGTTAGCTGCTTGGAGACAGTCCTGTATGGGCCACTGGGGCACTGGGGAGCTGCTGGTCTGCCTTAAGAGGGACTCGGGTGAAGCAGCATGTCTATGGTCATACTGTATTTGGCCAGGAGAGACTGACTGTGGGTGAGGAACTTGTCTCCCTGTCTAGTGTGTTCCTTCTGTACTTGCTGATCTGTTCCTGACAGTGAAGTCCCTGCCATGAATGTGCTAGGCCAGTTCGATCAACCTCTTTGGCCAGAAATGTGTGACTTTGTTTACATAAGACAAGGCGGCCAGGTCCACCCATAGGGAAGAGGCCAAGCAAACTGCAAAATGATCATTTCCAGGTGTGTCCAGTTTTAATTCAGACCCAGCTGCCTCAAGCAATCAGGCCAGTGCCTCTGCAACACCAGGTTAGCTGAGTTTCCAGCAGGCATCAGCCCTTGTTCCCATGGTTTGTGTTCATTTATCTTCTTTAACTTCATGCTGACCTGTTGTTTTATTCCTCAAAACCCCTAGGACTTTATAACCAGATGATTCTAAAATTTAAGTAAGTATACACTTGGAAAGTGGAGAAAATGTATTAAGACTCAGACCTCAAGCAATGGCCAGGTTATAGGCTGCCACAAATCAAAAGCAGGCTTCTTGGCATTTCACACCGAGGGACTGTCTCTGATTGGGGGCAAGTGGTTTGCCCTGCTCTGCTTCTCGGGTGAGTGACCACACTTGACCTTTCTTGTTTGGGAGTGCCTTTGGCCTCATACCTGTGACTCTTTGGAATGCTGGCAGTTTAGAAAGGGTTATCTCTTCAACTCACTACCTGAAAGAAAACAAAACCCTAATAGCATGATTTAAAAAAATACAACCAAGGCAAAAATACATCAAAGGACCAACAAATCATTGGATCTGCAGTAGGAGTGGGGAGAAATGGTTTTGCAGGACAGTTTCCAAGCCCCAGTTCCTCCCTTTTTTTTTTTTTTTTTTTTTTTTGAGACAGAGTCTTGCTCTGTCACCCAGGCTGGAGTGCAGTGGCCGGATCTCAGCTCACTGCAAGCTCCACCTCCCTGGTTTACGCCATTCTCCTGCCTCAGCCTCCCGAGTAGCTGGGACTACAGGTGCCTGCCACCACACCCGGCTAGTTTTTTGTATTTTTTTTTTTTTTTTTTTAGTAGAGATGGGGTTTCACTGTGTTAGCCAGGATTGTCTCCATCTCCTGACCTTGTGATCCGCCCATCTCGGCCTCCCAAAGTGCTGGGATTACAGGCTTGAGCCACCGCGCCCGGCCCCAGTTCCTCCCTCTTTACAGTTCTTGTCATACGGCGCAATGCAATTCAAGACTGACGTCGTGTTGATATCTCTGAGACCACATGAGGCCATTTGGTGAGGCAATACCTATTAGGTGTTTCCTTTATAAAAGGCTTGGGATTAAGACCTGAGTGAGGAGAGAAAGGGATCTGAAGACCTGGTTCTTGTATTCACAGAGTTTGCAATCTCACTGGGAGATATCCTGAGGTCAACAACTTAGAGGTAGTTCTTGGAAATCATAAACTACAAAATACAAATGGCATAAGGGGCACCAGGGAGGGGAGGGACTGAAACAGTGAAAATCCACCCATCTTGTCTGGGATATTTGACAAACACATTTTTTGTTAATATACATCCAACTAAGTCCCAGATCTAGCCACATGGATGTAAATATCACAGGGGCCTTTGATGTGCTTAGCTACTCAAATGCCTATGGCGGTTTGGCTGATCAACATCACTTGGGAATTGTCACCAGTGGGACTATTAACCAGAGCCCGGTGTTGGTTAGTCACCAGCTTCTTTTCCCTTTGAAGTCTTATGAGGTGAGAATTTATTCCTTGCCTTGCTGTCACTGGATAATATCGTTACACACCTATATATTGCCATCACCCTTTCACCAATAATGTATGTGAAGTTGCTATTCTTGTTGGATGTAAGGGCAGTCCTATATCTGGAAGTAGGTGCATGGAAAAGAGTATATATTTGAAAGCTTATGTGCACTCACAGCATGTGAGAGGACAAATGATTCCACTAAAGTGTGAATGTTTTGATTTCCAACATTAATCCCCATGAGGCTGTTTATTTCTTCCTATGTTCTTGGCTGGCAATCCAAGGTAACTGACACCACGTGGACATAGGCTCATTGATTCAGGTCTCACAAGCCAAGCTGCCGGGCTCCCAGGAGATTCTGCTTACTTACCCGAGGTGAATAACATGCTTTGCCTCTTATTTTTTTAAGGTACACTTTCATTAAAACAGCGAATCACATGCATTTTCTAAAACTTTACTGCCGACTTTAAAAGATGGCTGGATTTTAGGGCAGTATTTAAGGAAATAATCATGTGGTGAAGCTGTTCAACAAATCTTGGCATATTGGTGAAGATACCCTGGGAAATTTGAAAGACGTAAATCTAGGTGGAGTAAAAAGATGTGCTGTGTCCTACAGGGGGTACATGGAGTTTAGTATCCAGAAGAAGCAGATGATACCGAAGATGGGAATAACTTAAATCTTTAGATTGGTTCCAGGGTTGAAGATCAATGAAAGGATATTGAGGAAAATGAATTTTAGATGTATATGACTATAATATTTTTTAATGAGAAAGGATAATCTCTGTACTCTCCTCCCAGATAAAATATTCCTTGGGACCAAGTTGGGAAAAGAATGATGGGCCTATCTAATTCAACATAGGAGGCTCTTTATATGGGGCTGAAAGCAGCTCTCTTTATTAAGGTGACGTGTGACATTATGTATAACCTCGTCTGAGACAATTACGAGCCTAAAGTAAATGGAGTGGCTCTTGCTTATTTGACTGCCGGCTCAATAAGGATCTGCCAAGTGTGTGTAACTTAAACTACATTAAGAAAAGCCTTGGACTAGAATAGGGATAGAATAGTTCCATTGTGCCCTTCTCTAAACAGATCACTTCTGGAGTGGTCTATTTCAGGCTCTTGAAGTGCCACTGATGTTACAACTTGGAGAAATAATACACAAACATGTGTGTGTGTGTGTGTGTGTGTGTGTGTGTGTATGCTTTTTACCATGCTCTGGGGCTCTCAAAGAAGATACATTTATTAACTCCCTGAGCCTCACGATAAACCCAGGATTTCATATTATCCTCATATTGCAGATGAAAAAACTTGAGGCTCAGAGAGGATAAAAAACTGAGGCCAGGAGGTAGAAATTCTAGAACTTAAACACAAGCTCTCTAGCACCTGGACTGGTGTTTTTTACACTATACCCTACTGCTTCTCTGCACTGCAAAAAGCCCAAAGGCAGGTGGCCAGGACTGAGGCTTCAGAAAGTCACATTGTAGAGGGAGCTTTTGAAGAAACTGGAGACGCTTGGCCTGAAAAAGAGGTTCTTTAGAGGGCCCCTGATAGCAGTTGTCAAATATTTGAAACCTGTCATATGGAAGAGGGAGGAGATTTCTTTGTAACTCTCGGGGTCAGAATTAGGACTAATCAATTGGAATTATGCATGAAGCCAGAGGGTGAATGCAGAACCATGTCTGAAAGGATTGAGAAGTGCTGGAGCTGCAGAACTGTGTCCACACAGGTCATCAAAGCAATGACTGAGAGTAACAGGAGGGCCTGGGAAGGAGAGAGCCTTCCAAGCATTTCGGCAGGTTGGGGGGAGGCCACCAGCGCACACGCACACACACACACACACGCACACACACAGACACACACACACACACGCTGATTTTCATCAGTCTGCAGCCCGCGCCAGCTCAGTTTTGATTTTCCTCCTAGTAGTTTTCTTGTTCTGGGGCCCTGTGCTGGAGGGGAACCCTGGCTGGTCAGTTTCAAAAATTTATAGTTCAGAGCAGACCACAGATCCCTTGCACTCCCCCACTGGCTTGAGCAAAGCCCCTCCCAATAACAGCTGCTGGTCTCAGGCCTGCGGCACTTCCCATCTGTTGGTGTTTGGAGTTCTCCCATGCTGGGTCTGTAGCTGCCCAGGACTTCCCTCTACTCCCTCACAGATACTGAGGGTGCTCAGGGCTTGGTGGTTTATTCTGACCTGCTTGTATTTGGGGTTCATGGGGATACCCCATCAGCTAGTTTGTGAAAAATGTTGTCCCTGGCCAGGTTTTTTGGTGTTGCTACTTAGTATCTGTGTTTTTAGGTGAGGATTTAGGAAGATCCAAAACCTGTGTGGCTGTCGTCCCCACCATCTTGCCAGAATTCTCTAGCCTCCGACTGTTGCTTCTTCAAGCTCCTCTTCTATCAGCTCTCTGGGTGGGTGCTGGGAATCTGCTGATTCCATTGTGTCCAGTGGCTTCTTAGAAACTATCATTAGCGTATAAGAACACAAAACTGTGAAGGGGCTCAGAGGTACAAAGTAAGTTAAGCTCTTAGAACATAAAAAAGAGAAAAATGAAAAAGATTTACAAACAGATATAAAGAGGTGTTTTTTCCCAGTGAGTTATGATCCCGGGCCTGGCAAGATGGGCTGTTTATCCACATTTTGCATTCTTCACCCCAGTAGAGAGCAATTCTCACAGTTGGGTGTCCGGCTCAGTAATCTGTCGGTTTTGCCTGACTAAAGTCACATCATTGATTGATGCCAAATCTTGCTCAATTAAAGGTTCATTTTTCTTTTGGCTGTTGGCAAATGCAACATTGATTATGGGTTATTAGCATCCACCCCCTCAGATTTCGAATGTGCTGGGAGCGTTTGCCTGCATACCAACGACAGCAGCAGCACCTAGGGCCCGCAGCCACCTTTCTAATCTGGGCCTAAGGACACCTGCCAGTGTGTCTGACTGCAGGGAAGGGATTTGCTCAGTCAGGCCCTTCCTAGGAAGATTAAAAGGAAGAAGAGGATCTTTTCCCAGTCTCCTTCCCATTCCCAACCCCCTACTCCCACCTCCAAGCCAAGAGAAATGGTGACATTTTGTCATAACATCTGGGCTCTTTTTACTTGTTGGTTCAACAAGTAAAAATTCATTTATTCGTTTATTCATCCATTACGTATTTTTGAGTGCCGGCCTGTAGGGGAAATGAAAAAGGTGCAGAGTCTATGGAAAGATGAGACCGAGTCTCATAAGCCCTGTGTGAAAATAGCATCCTTATTGCAGGAGGGCCTAAGCAGATTGTGGAAACTGAGCCCACCGCTGTGGCCACACCTTTCCATCATACCCCTTCCTCTGCAGTTCTCTGAGGAGACAGCAGCCAGCAGCCCTGTCCTCCAATAGCCATTCAGTTCTCACTTCCCATCTTCCACCTTGGAATCTCCCTATGGAGAGCGTGTCCTCCAGCCCCTCTATTCACCCCTCGAGGCTTTGAGGCAAGCGTCATTGATGCCAAGGCTTTCCAGGAGGGATAGTAGTTTCTCTTCCCTGCAGGGCTGAGGCCTCTGCAAGGAGCCCTCTCGTGGGGTGGAGTCCATGTCCCCAAGGCCATCCCTCTAGAGTTTCCTTTGCGTTCTTGCCTCTGTTCCTGATGGGACCCACAGGTCTCTACTGTTTACCCAGTGCATTGGTTTCCTCGGGCTGCTGGAATAAATTGCCATACACTTAATGGCTTTAAATAATGCAAATTTATTATCTTACAGTTCTGGAGGTCAGATGTCTTACTGGTCTAAAATCAAGGTCTTGGCAGGGCTGTGTTCCTTCTGGAAGCTGTAGAGGAGATTCCGTTTCCTTGCGTCTTCCAGTTCCTGGAGGTTTCCTGCATTCCTTGGGTTGTGTCCCCCTGCTCTGTCTTCAAAGCCAGCAGTGTAGGATCATCCCTCCTCTCTGAGCTCTGCCTTGTCATCCTGTCTTCCGACTCTGACCCCTGCTCCCTCCTTTTGTGAGGACCCTGTGATGACACTAGATCCAGGATCATCCCCCCATCTAAATCACATCTGCAAAGACCCTTTTGCTATATAAGGTAATGTTCACAGGTTCTGGGGATTAGGACATGAACATCTTTTGGGGGCTATTATCGTGTCTGCCACACCCAGCCCTCATTATCCCGACCAAGGCAGGGAGAAAGCCTCAACTCCTCAGCTTAGCTGAGACAAGCCTGACATTTGTCAAAATGATAATAACTATGAGAGTTAACATGTAATGAGTGCCTGCTTCAAAAATCTCAGGCCGTAGAAAAGCTTTAGACACGTGTTCTCATTTAATTCCTCTCCAACATCTCAGGTTGTTGAGGAGACTGAGGCATGAGAGTTTAAAGAGCTTACTCAATGGAATCAAACCAGGGAGCATCAGAAGCAAGCAGCATATGGCTTCCCTGGAAAGGAAGGTCACCTGGGAAGCTAGTGGAGCAGAGAGATAAAGACTTACTCCCAAATATTGCCTGCAGCAGCAGAACTTTAAGTATTTTATATGAAAGGCAGGGGACAAAACTTCTCAAACGCCTTTGAGAAGTGTCAAAGCGTTTGTCAATTAAGCGCCATCACTCTAGGAGGTTGCTAATCAGATATTTCTGTCTAAAAAAATAATGCTGCTGAAGTAAGCACGACTTCTCTAGGAGCTACAGAGTAACTGTCAAGCTTGTTAGTGGAAATTCTCGCCCCTCCTTTTCCTCGGTGGTTTGTTCAGGACTCTGCTGCAAAAATGCCTCGAGTGCTTTTTCTAGCCACAATCCCCAGACGGGTCTCTCATCTCCTTGCTTACTTTTAGCGGCAATGTGGATCTTTAGGAGTCTAATTTTCCTTTTGGAGGAGAGCTAGCAAATCTTCAGAAGAACTCTGCAGTCCTGTAATCCTTCTGACTGCCGGGTGAAAGATCGGCCTGGAGACAGAGTTTGCAGGGATGAAAAGGTCCCACAGCTTCTTGCCCTAAAGAACATGAGCCCACGGAGAATCCAGGAAATGAAAATAAAATGCCCAGTTTTGATATAGGGCCAACAAGACAAATCTTGTGCATGGTTCAGTGTTAAATAATGTCCTTAATCCTCAGCCTTTGGGACCTGGTGTCTCCGCTGAACGTCGATCAGCTCGGGTCAGAGTCTTTGCCTTGGCTGGACTGGCATTCAGTCCAACCATATTCATATTCATCCGGGCATATTTACTGTGCCCGCTGTTTGCAGTGTCTGACTGCTCACATGTCTTGTTTAAGAGATAAATGTCAGGAATCTCTCTCTTTCTCTCTCTCTCTTTGGTGTGAACGACAAGGCGATACACAGACATCAATATCGTTCCCACTTGCCTAACAACTGTGAGACCTCAGATAAAGACGAAAATCTACAGAGGTCTCATATCCTGATTGGGTTTGTGTCAAGTCAAAGTGAAGCCACCCCAGCCTCAGCAATATACATGCCATTGATAGCACAGCCTGTTCCAGGCCAGAAGCAATTTCTGTTCTGACAAGTCTGTGTTATTAAAAAGTTAAGGAAAGCAGAGAAGGGAGTACCAAGATTAGATTTTTCAAAGATGAAATTACAAAGCTAATGGCACTGAGCCATCCGTTTGGAAAGGTAAGGAAATCCACAATGAGTTTAGGAGATACCAGAAATCCACAGGAAGGATGAACCTAAGGAGGAAAAAGGAAGAAGGAAAGGAAAATAAGAATACTTCTGCCTCAGAGATATTATGTCATGATTACAGGGATCAAAGATAATTATCCATTAGAAGGAAGCACACATTAGGGTAATGTGTCATTGCTGCAAGCTAAAACCACATAATTGGAAATAATGACATCACACATTCCTAACTACACATTCATAAATATGTAGCAAGTGATCCATGGGGAAACTGAGGCAAGGTTTCCTTCCTTCCTCCTTCTTCTCTCTCTTTCTTCCTTCCTTCCTTTCTTCCTTCCTTCCTTCCTCTTTCTCTTTCTTTCCTTCCTTCCTTCCTTCCTTCCTTCCTTCCTTCCTTCCTTCCTTCCTTCCTTCCTTCCTCCCTTCCTTCTTTTCTTCCTTTCTTGATGGAGTTTTGCTCTTATCACCCAGGTTGGAGTGCAATGGTGCCATCTCAGCTCACTGTAACCTCTGCCTCGTGGGTTCAAGTGATTCTCCTGCCTCAGCCTCCTGTGCCACCATGCCCGGCTAATTTTTTGTGTCTTTAGTAGAGATGGGGTTTCACCATATTGGCCAGGCTGGTCTCAAACTCCTGACCTCATGATCTGCCTGCCTCAGCCTCCCAAAGTGCTAGGATTACAGGCATGAGTCACTGTGTATCTTTCTCATGTGTGTATTTATAGAAAACTAGGGGTGATGATTCTGATTGGCCATTGGGAGCTTCTCTCAGGCTGAGGAAGGGGGTGAGAAGCAGCAAGAGACTTTTCTGATTTTGGAGGGAGGGATTTATGTGCTTACAATAATTATTCCAATTGTCACTAGGCAGGGCCACTCTGAGGAACTGGTGAATGGAGGTTCCATGAGGCTCGGGAGTATCTGTGGTGAATATTTTGCTTCCAGAATGAGTGCCCTCCCCAAACAAAAATTAGAAAATGAGCTTTATTAGAATCATCTTGTGTGCCTCTGAAACCATGGGATGAATTGTTCAGTGCTTAAGAATTTATAAACTACATTTCACAGAACACATGTCCTCATGTGGTACTCCCAGCAACCGTAATGGAAAGTTTAGTCATTATTCCTGTTTGACAGTCAAGGAAACTGAGAGCCAGGGAGTTGCATGATTACTCAAAGTTACACAGCAAAGTAAGTGACAGAGCAAAGTAAGCATCAGGGCAGGGGAGGACATGGATTGCTTAACTCTAAGTTCTGATGTATTTCATTTGTTTTGTATTTCCATTATTGCCCCATCTGGCCCCTCGTCCAGTTGGAACCTCTCACTATTTCTGTCCATGGGGCAGGAGAAAAGCCAGAGCTTTGGTCCAGAGGCTTCATTAAGACTTTTGACTGAATGTGGAGTGAAGGTTCTGGACCTCCCTGACACTACGATGAGGATCCTCATCTGTGCTGTCTGCCTCGCCCAGGGCCTTGCCCTTCCCATTAACACCAGGCCTTCCTTAGTCTTCACAAACGTGGGCCAAAGTATATCAACATTCTAAAATCAGCAGTTGATGAGGATGTTTATTCATTCAACAGATGTTTGCAGAGCTCCACACTAGACACTGTGCCAGGCACTGGGAATCCAAGTGGTGCCTACCCTCATGAGCTTATGAATGCATCGTGCCCATCATCTGATATGAAGAACTATCTGTATCAAACAATTAAGAATTACTTGATAATAATTTGATGTTAATAGGAAACATAGGAAACATAATTACAAATGGGGAGAATAACTATGAAGGAAGAGAGTACTGTGTTAAAGCAGCATGTATCAAAGAGAGCTGAATGAGGGGGAAGAGAGAAGGTAGGCACAATGTGCTCCACTTGCTCTCCAGGTCGCAGCAACCTCTTCTAGCTGCTCTGACCCCTAGAGAGCCACAGTGGGTTCCCTTGCCCTCTGACTTTTGTGTGGGTTTAGCCAGTGGGAGACACCAGCGGGAGATCAGAGAGTGGAAGGGGAGGGGTGGAAGTGTTTCTAGCCCGGCCTCCTCCCCGTTGGGCTACAGTTTAGCAGTGTTGTGTTCCTCTTCTGGGGGTCACAGCTGCTGTCAGGAGACCCCTCTCCTACAGTCGCATTGTCCTCCTCTTGCGCCTTCAGACCCAGAGGTGGCAACAGGGTCCAGCTGAGGGTGCTTCTCCAGCCCTTGCTGGTCTCCATTGACCCTGTCCAGATGCTGTTACATGCCCCTTCATTAAACTCCCTTCACTTGCCCTCTTGGACAGACAGCATACTCTGTGTGTTTCTTGCTGGGACTGTGATCAATACTAACAGCTACCCTGAGGAAGTGACTTTTGGTTGAAAATTATCCGAGAGAAGAATTTGGGAGAGAGGAAGAGAGTGTACTAGGTAATGAAGAATACTGTTGGCTGGAGTGAGCAGGACACAGTTGAGAAATGAGAATGTGGCTGAGTATAGAGTAGAAGGGCCAGAGCGGTAGAGATGAGACTTGAGAGATAGGTCAGGGCCCAGATCCTAGGTATACAGCTGTGCAAGCTGTGCATTGCACAACTTCAAGTGGAGCTCCACACAAACTGTGAGACAGATGGAGGCCCTGCAGGGGCCAGACCTTGTTGGATCTTATGAGCCATGCTAAGGATTTGGATCTAGATTCTAAGAGCAATAAAAAACCACTGAAGAATTTTAAGAAGGGTGGGATGGGAGGGGGTAGAGAGAGAGGAAATCAAATTTGCATTAAAAAAATACCACTCAGCTTCTGTTCATTCAGGACAGAAGGCTTTGTGAGGAGAACTGCTTAAGAAGTCAGTGTTGTTGACCAAGTGAAAGAAAATGGTGGCTTGGATAGGGATAGCAGTGAAATGGAGGGAAACAGATCAACTTAAATATTTCAAAAGCAAAACAGTGTACTTGCTGGCAAATTGGATATAGAAGGTAAGAGGGAAAGAGGTGTTGTGGGTGACTCCAGATGAATTCTGGTAGCTGGTTATCTAACCCTCTTGAGCTTGGAGAACCAAGTCAGGATCAGTTCAGGGGCAAGGCTGTGACATTGGTTGCCTTGAGGTATCCAAGGGAGTCTTCAAATTCTGAAACGCTGCTGGGAGCATAACTGAGGCAAGGACTGGAAACTGCTGGATTTAGCAACTTGGAGATCATTGGTAGCCTTGGTTTTTTTTTGGTGGAGCAAAGAGTCAGATTGGGGTGGTCTGAGGACTGAGTGAGAGGTGAGCAGATGTTGTCAGTGTGGCTGGACAACATTTTTGAGACACTTGGCTGCAACAGGGAGGAGAGAGGCTGGGTGCTAGTTGACTGATAAGGATGCGGTGAGAGAGGTTGTTTTTTTCTTTAATAGGAGTACATTCTTCATGAAAATTCAATGGAAATATAGAGCTTACATGTACAAAAGAGAAAAAGGATCGCTGAAAGTAAAGATTCCTGAGAAGGAGGGGATGATGGCATCCAAAAATAGGTAAGAGAACTTGCCTCAGATTGCTTTGATTGAACTTCTTTATTATAGGAGAGGGAAAGGAAGAGAGAATGCACGTGGATGTGGGTGGATTGTAGCTCTGAATGTGTGACTCTGAAGGACTTTCCAGATGGTGATTCCTATTGTCTATATGAAACATGAGACATCATCTAGACATCACCTGCTGAGCCTGAGGGGTGAATGTGAGTGGATGTGAGCATGCATGTGCATGCACAAGTGTGTATGTGTGTGTCTGAGCTCCCATGCTCATCCAGAGTTTTAAAAGAAGCCTAGAAGATTTGACATAATATAGTATTAAGTAGAAAGTTGAAATTGATAGGACCAGGAGTCAGTTCCAATCCAGTGCCAGGCTTCTGGGCAGGACATCAGCATTTATCGAAGAGAGCAGAGGAGGCTGGGGCTCCTTGAGCGTGGTTTCCATCTTTTCTCTTGC